>NW_024412407.1:22329925-22531431 GCF_014898765.1 Herpailurus yagouaroundi
TTCTTCTTCTTCTTCTTCTTCTTCTTCTTCTTCTTCTTCTTCTTCTTCTTTAGTTTATTTATTTTTTGACAGAGAGAGAGAGGCAGAGAGAATCCCAAGCAGGCTCCACACCGTCAGCGCAGAGCCCATGAGATCAGCTCACGAACCGTGAGATCATGACCTAAGTCGAAATCAAGAGTAGGACACTTAACTGACTGAGCCACCCAGGCGCCCCTCACATTACTTCTTAATCTCACTAGGATGTGGAGAGAAATCATCACAATCTTACATGTCCTTGAGTCTGTGGCTGATTAAGCGTCAATGGGGATAGATTATATAAAATCTATCCCAGTACGTAATGTGGAGAAGCTTGTCCAGAAGGGGCAATCAAGTGGCAGGGACATCTGCCACTGTATATAAGACCTCAAGGAAACCTAAACTTTCTAGGTTTCAGCCTGGGCAACTATAATATGCTGAGCTTGGGTTATGTGGTTTCAAGGTTGCGTCTAGCTGAAATGTTTCTGTTTGCTCACTTGGCGAGCTCAAGGCTTGTCTCAGCACTTTGAGTTGTAAAGCTTTCCTTGAATTCCTAGCTCACAGAATGCTGAGCCGGAGGGGACATAGAAATGACCTGGGGTATCATTCTAGTCTTACAGATGAGGAAACTGGGACTCAGAGAGTAAGGCCCCCCTCCCTTTGTAGCACAGAGCTGGCTTGGGGCTGAGCTAAAACCAAAACCAGGTGTTCTGAGTCTTAGGTCAGTGCTCTTTCCATTATACCACATTGCCTCTTCCACACAAATGGGGCTATCACTCTGAAGAACTAAATGTAAGAATAGCACAGCAAGCCTTGAGGGACACTGACACCCTAATCATGTTATTGAATAACTACACAATTAAATAAGTCCAATGGCTCTGACTGTTGGAAGTACTATTTTGAAAGACTCTTACATTTCTAGTCACCTAGAAAGATTCATTATTTTTAGAATGTAGGGATAGCTAGAGGGTGGGGGCTGGCATGCTCCGTGAGTCCTTTCTCAGAGACGTGACTAGTTCATTTCTGAGCTTTGCATTTTAGAACCCTCAAGAAGCTCTGAGTTTCCACTCACCCAGTTACCAAGTTCATACATTGTAACCACAGACTCTAACAGTTGATCTGCGACTTCTCTGACTTTATGCTACCCTGTGGTCAAATATTTTCATTCCTGGTGAAAGAAGGAAATGATTTCATATTGACTAACAAAAGTCAACATGGGAATGTACTAATCATGTGCATGATCACAAGATGTACATAGCACATATGAGTAACTGAGAAGTAACGAATCAAGTCAAGCTGCTTTGTTAGATGGCAGACACATTACAAGTTAGCACAGTAAGGAAGTGGTGTCCTGTTCCGTGTGTCTGTCCAGCGGCTCTGGCTCAGGTGAAAATCCAGAGTCTCACCCTCCTTGGTCCGAGCCTTCCATGGAAGCTGCTCTATCTGCCATTAGAGCAGAGAGAGGGACCTTAGGGTCCACTTTTGACGAAAAAGCTTATGCAGGATTTACTCTGAGAACACTATTGTACTTCAGTTATTTTGGTGAAAAAAATGTACTTCCCTCATTAATTTGAAGAAACATCAGTTGTGAAAATTATTTTTAAAAGACTGGCTTTAGTTGTAAAAAGAGGACAGAAAACAATTTAACTTGGTTATTTTTTCGGTTTTAGTGAGAGATGTAAACCACTTAAGTCGGGCTCCTTAAAAATTAAGAAAAGGTCCACAAAGCATTCAATATTGAAAAAAGTCTTAATCACACATGATCTTTTAGTTTCAGTTGATGGTCAGTTGATGTAGAGAGGAAGGCTAGAATGAAACAACAATCACAGAAGTGGGAGAGAATAGATGGAGACACAAGCACCCAGACAAAAATGGAGAAAGATACAAGCAGCAAGAGAAAGAAAGAGGAGGAGGACCAGAAGGGGATTCGAAACGAACAGCTTCATGGGACTCCGAGAAAGGAGCACAGGGCCTGTAAGCACGAGCTGTCCGTGGCTTTCATCAGCATTTGGCTGAAGCCTTACTCTCCACCTGGAGTACCAGCTCCACGAACACGGGGACCATGAGGCTCTCGCTTACCATGGTTTCGCCAGTGCCCAACCCAGACATGGTCAACATAGGAAGAATTAGTGAATGAATGGATGGACAAAACAACAGGTGAAGAAAGAGAGTGTAGGGAGAGGGAGTCCCGGCCCCGGGACACCTGTGATAGGATTTGTTCGAAGGTGGCTTCACAGAGTCTCACCTATGTTCTCTAAAGATGTTCTGCAGTCTGCTAAGCCTCGGAGCAATGGTGTGCTTCTGTTTCGGAAACTTTCTGGAAGTTGGTGCTTCCACCATCCCGACCCTGGGTATCGCCATGTCAGCTGGGACCTTCTCGCTCCAGGCCCACCCGTCTGAGGCTGTCCAGCCCTCTGGCCCATCAGCTGCCCCGTCCCCTGCCCTGAAACCCTGTCATGGTACACACCACCTCTCGCATCCCAGGATGCCGCCTTCTTGGCTCTCCCAAGGCCGCCCCTTGTCTTTTAGCCCACTTGGTGGCAGCTGCCTCTTTCCCCAACCCCTCCGTACTGAGGGCCCTGCAAGAGGGTCAGCAGACTAGGTTTCCCTTCACTGAGAAGCCATCACATCTTCACCTTCACGTGAAAATGTCCTTTTTCAAGCCTTTCCCGTCACTGCCTTCTAGTAGCTCCTGGTCACATCTGGGACCAGAGTTTGGCCCTTGGCCACCCACAGCCTCTTCATCCACCCAACTAGTGACCTCCTTCAGGATGACCTCAGGGACTTTGCACACAATTCATCCTAAGGATCAGCCCCTGCAAATCCAGCAATTTCAAAAAAATGTAGTAAAATACACATAATATAAAATTTACCAGTTTAACCCTTTTAAGCATACAGTTTTACAGCATTAAGTACATTCCCATTGCTATGCAACTGTCACTATGTCCCTCTGCAGAGAATTTGCATCTTCCCCAACTAAAACTCTATATCCATTAAATCCTAACTCCCCCAGTTTGCTGATACTCTAGCAGGTTTAAAGCACTCTCATCCTAAAATCTTCATTTCCTGAAGTCGTTCTACATTCAGAATCTTTTTAAAAAAATTTTTTTTCATGTTTATTTATTTTTGAGACAGAGAGAGACAGAGCATGAACGGGGGAGGGTCAGAGAGAGAAGGAGACACAGAATCCAAAGCAGGCTCCAGGCTCTGAGCTGTCAGCACAGAGCCCAATGCGGGGCTCGAACTCACAGACTGTGAGATCATGACCTGAGCCGAAGTCAGACGCTTAACCGACTGAGCCACCCAGGCGCCCCTACATTCAGAATCTTAAATGTTATCGTTCCACCTTCTGTCTTGCCAAGAGAGCTGCCTCGTGGCAGACAGGTCTGGGTTGGGGTCCCAGCTAAGCCATTTGCTAACCTCAGTTTCCTCATCTATAAAGCTCCAACAGTAGATGATACTGCAGAGAATATAGATATTAAATAATAAGAGAACTGAAGTTAAGGGGATTGTTGAAAGGACTGAGTGCTTATAGAGCAGTTGGGCCCAGGTCCGTTCTTCTCCATCCTGCCTACCAGGCCACACACTGATGTCCCTCACTCCAGCCAGCCCCTCGCTGACATTTATAGCTTCCCTATAACTTTGTCTTTCTGATACTGGACACACCATCCTGTATCAGTCTGGCTCTCTGCCTCAGATGCACATCCACCCGGGCTGTTGGTAAACAATGGTTTTTGTGGGGGTCACAGTCTGCTAGGCCATCCATCCTGCCCTACAAGCACGGAATGGGCCTGCATTTGGCTCTTCTTCCTGTTTCCCACAATAGCTACTCCAAACCTTTCCCCTTCGGGCCATCTTCCTACCCCGCCACTACTCCAGGTGTTATCGTTCATCTTCTTTGTCTCCAGTGACCAGGGTTCTTAAACTATGGTCCACACAGGAATCCTGCACATCCCCAGAGGTTCTGATTTGGAAAGAGGTAGTGGGATTGAAATCTGCGATGTTAACAAGCAACCCCAGAGGATTTTGATGTGCATAATGCACAGTCTCCTTTTCACGGAAGCCTATCCTAAGCCAGAAGCCCCTTGGAGCAGACATATTGTCTTATCTGATTTTCACCTCTAAATCCTGGGCGATAGATAGATGTTGGAAGGATCGCTTGAATGAATGAATTTGGCTGTCACTGTGCGCTCCAGTATGTTACCATTCTCCTTTGAAATGCTAATTAGCTACAGCTGTGTAAATTCAGTTTAAAACTTTTCGATATGTTTATCTTTAATTTTTTATCTGTCCTTTCATTATATTGGGGGTAGGGAACTATAAAGAACTTGCTGTTTTCCCAGTAGTGACAACAGCTACAAAGTGGTAGACGAGACTGAAACAGAAGGGCAGAGATAAGTTGAACCTTTCCTCAGGCGGGGAAAGTACTTTTTTGACCCTCATTCTAGTGATTGGCCAGGCAGAAGTCCTGGCAGCCACTGAGGTGGGCTTTTCTAAAGTGGAAGTGATCTTAAGCAGGAAGATCACTGCCAGGGATGTTGGGAGAAGGTTACCTGGAGAAACAGGTAGGTGAATCACAATGCAGGTTGGCATACCCAGTTGGTGGCGGAAAGAAAGGCTCACCTGGCTTCAGATCCTAGCTCGGCCATTGCCTAGCTCGCCCAATGGGTGTTAAATTGTTGGGGCGGCTCATCTGTAAAGTGGGGACAAATATGATTTACCTTGCAAGCTCTTTTGAGCATTGAAAAGTGTAATCTAAGTAATGCACAGTGATTCTATGACGTTAAGCAAGCGAGTTGTCAAGAGAGCTGGGCATCTGGTTAACTACTCGTTTCTGCAGCAGTAGAGGGCTGCACACATACTCACACCCCTACACCCAGTCTGCCTAGAAAAACAGAAGTGGTACCAGCTATTGCCCTCTGGGGAAGTGTAACTCTGAAACCTCATCCTCACTGTAATAAAATGTTTCCAGAGGGAGCAGACAGAACAACCCAGGGCCATGCCCTTCCACTTCCCTCTTGCCTGAGTGGAGCTCAGAGCCCGTCTTGGGGAAGTTGGGGGTAAACCAGTTCAGCATGGGTGGCTGGAACCGAAACATTTCTTTTACCACCCTCCTATCCTGCCGCCCCTCTCTCTCCTGTGCCGGGGGAGGAGAAACAGCTTATGCCTACAGTACCCACACGTACTTGGATCTGTTGTCCTCAGTCTCCTGACCCTACCTCATCATTCGTCAGGATTCACTGAATGCCCTCTGGGATCGGGGTGCTGTTCTAAATGCTTTATCTGGGACCTTTGTGGGAGCCTGTAGGAAGTTGGAGCCAATATTTAAAATCTTCCCCCAGCTCATGAAAACCAATGTTTAACCCTCACTTCATTCCCACCAGCAGGCCTGGCCAGAAAGAGTAACTTTTGCTTTGAATACTAAGAAACTTTGATCTAAATGTTAATACTGGGGCGCCTGGGTGGCTCAGTTGGTTAAGCATCTGACTCTTGGTTTCACCTACTGTCATGATCTCATGGTTTCAGGAGTTTGAGCCCCACGCCTGGCTCCACGCTGACAGTGCAGAGCCTGCTCGGGATTCTCTGTCTCCCTCTCTCTCTGCCCCTCCCTTACTGGTGCTGTCTCCATGTCTCTCAAAATAAATAAATAAACTTAAAAAAATAAATGTTAACACTAATGAACACCTATAAACCTTCTTTACAGAACTGTAGGCTCCCTTCCATCACTCCCTTGTTCTTGAACACGTATTTGCTTTTAGGAGAAGAATTTAGACTGGTTTCCTCGGATGCGAGCCATGTCCCTCGTGAGCAATGAAGGTGACAGCGAGCAAAATGAGATTCGGAACCTGCAGGAGAAGTTGGAATCCACCATGAGTCTGGTCAAACAGCTGTCTGGTCAGCTAGCAGAGCTCAAGGAGCAGGTCAGTGTGCTCAGGGAGCCGGGGCTAGAGCTGGGTGGGCTCGAATCATTCACCACCATTGAGTGAAGGGCAGTGAGGGGAGTGTGGGGAGACCTGGACACTCCTGGGGGCCAGATTGTTATTCACAGGGAACTGTAAATTCCAACGAAGAACCCTCACACTGTGCTGTATGAACCACATCCCCGCAAGTAGAGGCTTCCATTTGTCCCATTACCACCTGTGTGCCCCTTCTGCACCCACGGAAGTGGGGGAGAGGAGTAAACGCCAAAGTACAAGGGCCTCTTTGCACTTTTTGATAGAAACTGGTATTTTGTGCCATCCTAGCCATTACTAAATACATCAGAACAGCAGATCATCTTCAGAATCTGTCATTTCAATGCTATAATCAACCCTTTCATCGTGTAAAATTATTAGTGGTAGTAAAAATACTATCAAAAGTAACTGTGGTAGCTATTAAAAAGACTAGGCTGACGGTGATGATTGTCTGACAAGCAAAGAGCCGCTCTAAAAGAACCATGGTTCCTGTTTTTAACCACAGAGAGGGGTTTGCTTATTTTCTGCTTGTGGAAATTCACTTAAAAAAAAAAACATTTTCCCTTTTTTAAAGGTAAATAGATTCTATATGATGCCAGACACAGACTGTAGGTGCTTGGGAAATTTACCCCCAAGTTGTGCAGCCCACCAGCGCTGGGGAAAAGTGAGAAAATGAGCTGAACACACTCTCTCTTTTCCCCCAGATGACAGAACAAAGGAAGAATAAGCAGAGACTGGGCTTTCTCGGATCAAACACACCCCATGTGAATCATCACATGCCACCACACTGATACCATGGGGGGGAAGCCGTGACTAGCCTTTCATCAGTGTCCTGCCTGATCACTGAATAAAGAACTGAGATGGAGGGGAGTGAACAGTGCCTATTGTTGAAAGTTAAAAACAACCAAGTGCCAAGATGTGGAGTGGTTTAGCTCTGAGAACAATTTATAACTGTTTTCATGGTTGAGGAGACCAAACTTAAAAGCTAGAAAGCACACATCACGCATTCTTAATGTAACTCCAAGTAGCTTGCTCACATGGAAGCAGAGGGGACGGGAGGCAGGGTGGAAAGGGGGGGGGGTGTGGCGCAGAGAGAAGAATTACCTTTTGCTAAATCAACGAGGGAGGCTGTTTTGTCTTAAATACTGACTGCAACCTTCATCATGGTTGGTTGGGACTTCTTTCTTTTAATCATGGCATAGAAGCTAGTGATACAGGTATTCAGACTCTGGGGGCTGCATTTTACTAAGGAAAATAATGGAAAAGATTAAAAATGAGGGTTGCAAAGAAAAATGTTAATGCTTCCAAACCGTAGCTGTCACGGGGCTATTCTCTTATCTATCACATACGACACAATGTATTTACAGCTCCACGAACATCGTGCTTTGGAGCTTCCGCCCCTCATGCTGACAGCACAACTGAGATGTGGTTGCTTTCTCCGAGATTCGGAGGGGCTCTGTCGATGTAGAGCACAAAAGGGGATTTTCATATAACCTGCTCAAAATGTGTTTTACGTCATGTATAGTGTAAGCTTTTTAAAGACTGGGGGAAGTAAAAGCTGACAGGAAGCCCCAGGGAGGAATTTTTGTGAACCTATGTATGCTATTAAAATATACTGAGAATAATAAATGAAAGTGCTTAAAGGTGACAGGGAATATTGAGAAACTTATGACGGTCACATTTCCTTTTATAAATAAGGAGTAAAAGCTTTTGATTCATGTTTGCTGTGCTTAAGGAACTGAGTGGTTTTATTTATCCTATTTCTGCAGTTAGGAAAAAAAAAAACTAAGAAATTTATTGAATGCCCAAGAAAATGCAGCATTTCAATTGCACGTTTTAAACTGTATCAGTAAGAGCTTTTCAACATGTAGAAAGATAATAATCTCTTTCCCAAATTGTTTCTATGTTAAATTATGCAACCAGGATTTGTGGAGAGAGAAAATAACCTGCCATGCTTGTAATATTTTTTGAGACTGTACATTTAGAATGTTAAAGCAAACTGCCGGTAATGAAAGCACAGGACACCAGACTCTGGGAGATGCTTTGCAAATTGATCTCTGGTCCCTGCCCCCATAGGAACAAACAATTCTCTCCAGAGTCTGTAAACTCTCAAGTTTTTACCGCCAAGGTTTAAGGTCTGGATGGGGTTTGCTATGACCATTTTGAAGCCTTTGAATGGTTGTCATTTAAACTATTGGCTCTTAAAATTCTCAAATCATGGTCTGGGTAGATCATAAAGGATTCCTGAACCAATCCTTCTTCCACAATGTTAAAATGTAGATTTGGAGAGAAGCTGTTGAAACCCAGAGCAGCAATTTTTTAGCTGAATCTACTGGTACCTCCCATCCCTCACCCCAGTACTTCCTCATGTTAAGAGTTCTTTACTGTGACACCATAGTATTTTCCCTTACCAGTCACTGAAGGACCATGATCCAAAAATACCAAGAAATTAGGATATCTATCTGCATGCAGCACAGAACTTTGAGCCTAGTAGGCATTCAACAGGTGTATGAGAAATTCCACTGACGCTCAATTACCCTTAATTCTTTATTAAAACTTTAAACTATATCACATACTTGACTTTTTTAAATGGCGTCACCAAAGCCAAAGTAGACCAAAGCAGCCATTGTTTTAATCCAACACCATCATTGTTATAACAGTATTAAATGAAAGTACACTTTAAAATATTTTAATGAGACAGTGTGCAGGTGGGGAGAAGTGGAGAAAATTGGTAAGGATTGACCATACTCTGGTGTGGAAACCCATCTCTTTTTGAACACAAAAAAAAATATTTTTGATGTCCGAACATCAGGAGAATAGATTAATTTGTACAGATGAGAGCAACCTGTTTTTCATGTGATGAACTATCTCTTCTTTTCTGGGACCGTGATAGGTCTTTTTTATAGTGAATAAATCATTGGGTAGATAACTGCCATCAACAAATGGCCTAAGGTCTCCAAACAGTGTTAGTGGCAGCTCACCATTTCACAGATCTTTTCCCATGGGGAGTATCCAAAAGAGATTGCAACTAACAAGACTCTTGTTCAAAATTGAAATATTTCTCAGTTGTGTTTTCTCTCCTGCCTAAAATCTTGGAGATTGTAGAGCAAAAGAAATAAAAACAAGCAAACAAAGAAGGCACTTTCCAGGCTCTTAAAGTCATGATGTTGCGAGAAGATAACGGGAAACTTGACATTTGGTAGAAGTTTATATTTGTTATGTATATGTTTGTTAATGCAACTGGAATATTTGACCTAGGCAAGTATCAGTTAACATTTTAATATTTATATAGTGACATTAAAATGAACACAATAATCGTTGATTTTGATGTTAAGGGAAATGTTTTTCTCTTTAGTTATTAAAATGCATATTAGTTTAAAAAGATCAATTTCTTCTGAATATAATTTTTATTTCAAAAGGACTTTATTCCCTTGCATGCTACATTGTGAGGCCCAAGAGTTTAGTGAAAGTATGTTTCCTAAGTTATAATATCATTTTAGGTAAGAAAATGTTTGTATCATATAAGACTATAATATTAATAAATAAATTATATACATGTAAAAATTATTTTTTCTACCCCTTGAGAAAGTTCATTTAGAAAGGGCGTATTTTCTTGCTTATTGAAATTCCTCTGTTGATGACAAAGATACAGTTTCTAGTAGTTTATTGATTATATCAGGAAGATATTTTGTTCAAGTCACAACTAATCAGGTGTGCATTTCCATATTCTCAGCTCACAATGCATTGTTTTGATCTCTTTTTATAGTTGTTTTATTATCCTATAGTTGTTTTATAGTTGTTTATTACATACTAGGGTTGAGCTGAGTGGAGAGGTTTGTGGTCTTAAGATTTGGTCAGGGAAGGTGGAGATGGATCTTCACTATAATCAGGGAAAAGGAGTAAATGATAGATAATAGGAAGAAAAGGGTTGGCCCTGGAGCCCGGGGGGGCGGGGGAGGGGAAAGTAAGTAAATATTGTACAGGCATAATGATATAACAGATTACAGGCTCAAGAGATCACACTTAAACATGCATGGAACAATGCTTGGTGGAAAAGCAGCTGTTAAGAGGCATAGTCCCTCAGCTGTTCTTAAACTGTTACAGAATAGCGAATCGACATATTCTGACCCACAGACCAGCTCCAATACATAAGACACATGATACCCTTCGAAACAGAGTGGAGCGAAAACACGGAGCCAGGCAAGTCCCTAAAACGCATGACATTATGGGGTGTACACCATTTGTAGCGAGTGGGGAGGCTACGGTGAACTCTCTTTGCAAAATTTGACAACCATTTCCAGTATTTAGAAAATGCCCGAGGCCATTTGAAGCCCTCTGGTCACTCATTGGCTATCTCTAAAATAATTGTTGGTAAAACCATAGCATTTAGTAGAAGAAAACACAATGCCAAAACCAAGCAGGGGAGCTAATGTGCGTGGGAAACTGGAGAAACCGGAAAACAAAACCAACTGTCATCTCTGAACTGGAGTGTTTTCATGGACTTGAATAGTTTATAAAATTATCGTACCAGTACTTCTCATATCATCACCAATAGACTTTTTTCCTGCTGTAGAGTATTACTATTTCTGCCTCAAGTAGTATGATTCTAATAGACTATGTCAAGAGCAGATAAGTATAATTTATAAATTATTATTAATAAATGGGATTTATACAACTTTTTTGTGTGTGACACTTTAAATGCTTTTTTTTTCCATTTCTTACCGTTTTCCTAAATAATGTATCAGTATGAAAGTCATTATTATTGCTGTTTTACATAGCGAGACATGAAGGGCAAAAAATTGGGTGAGTTGAACCACACTGCACTAATCCAAATGGAACATTTTGCCCAACATTTGTTGGGAGTTGGCTAAATCCCCAACTGGCCAACAACTACCGGCATACGTATACTGAGTCTGGTGCCTCTGAGATGGGCTCAGTGGACACAGGCTGTTCAGTCATCTAGCATTTCCTGGTGCTTCGCAATGATAGTTCCCCTCAGAAGAGAACGAAGCATGCAACTGCTGAAATCAAAATGAGTTGCATGAATCACATGCAAACCGTGAATGGAATTCTTTGCTCATGTGGGCATTTTCCAGTATGCCACAGCTCCTTGAAGCAGTGTGGCAAGAATTGTTTTGTTTTGCTTGGAATCAGAGGAAAGGTTGGGGGAAGGGACTTGGACAATGAGTTCCTCTTCCAGTAAGAATAATTGGCACGAAGGGCAGGAGTTTGCCTGTGGAGGGAGCGTGATGGACGTCTACAAGTCACCCTGCCTTTGGTCAGCCACGGTGCTTTGAGGAAGTCCTGGGAAAGCGTCATCTTCTTGACACAACTGTAGGCCAGAAGTCTGTGTACCTTAGCCTCCCTTCTGTCTTTTCTCAATAGCAGAGCTGCTGGGACATTATATGGAATCGGCCACATGACAAAGAAACACAGAAACCCAACTTTATGCAAGTAGAAAATTTATAGGAACAGAGATTAGTCGTTGAGCACAGTTGGACTCAATTCAACAGAAATTTCTCCTTTTTCTTTTTCTTCTTACACTTCAATGTGGATTTCCCCTAGGATAGCCTGTTCCCCTTTAATGCTGGTCCTGGGGATAAAGTCACCTCCTGAGAGAATTATCTCCTCACAGCTGTGGAAACGTGGATACAGGTGTGGATTTCTTTTGCAATCCACTGCAACACATCCCTCCAAAGTCCCACCCCTACCGCCACCCCATCACATCTATTTGCTTAGGAAAAAGTGCCTGAGCTGCTCCCTGTTCTAATAACTGCTTTTAGTTTGAGTTTATAATTGTCTTCACTTTGGACAATTGTATCTGCCTTTCTATATGCCATAACCTGGTACTTCTTTTTCAACGTGGATAAAATGTTTCTTCGTGATCCTGCTCTTCTTGGCAGTATATTGAAATAAAAATTCTGTAAACATAATAGCTTAGAGTTAGGCCCTACTTTGTAAAAAAAAAAATTAATATACTTCATATCAATTACAGTTTTTATCAGAGAAGCAAAACCATCATGACTGAGATTTATTTTAGGGATTTGGCCTCATGCAGTTGTAGTGAAGAACTCTACAGAAGGCTGGTTCTTTTGCATCCAGTCGTGAGTCTGAAGTCACTAAGTCAGTAGGGCTGGCAGTCAAAAAGAAAAGCTGGGTATGAAGCAGAAAAAGAACAAGGACAAACTGGAAGCCACGGAACAAACTAAAATTTGCATCTCGCTCTTGCCACCAAACTCCATAGCCCATGTGACCGAAAAAGAAGTTGGCATTCTTCACATTGGAGCTGTGTGTGCATGTGACCCAGGACTCAGAGAAGCTGAAGGAGTCTGATGGGGGCTGGAGAGGTGTGGACTGGCTGTTGCCACACACCAGCAAGGTGTGCCAGGAGATCAGGCTGTTCCTCTTCCTTCTGAACTTGAGGGCTGTTGCTTCACTTCATCTACCACATCTTGTGAAAGAATTTCCTGAGTTCAAAATCAACCTGTAATCCTATGAGAAAGGGAATTCTGGGAAACATAGTTCCAGCCAAGCTAGATTGACACAGTATATAGCCACCCCACTGGAATAGACCAAGAGTGATGTTCCTTTTCTACTGAACACATATTAGACACATTCCCAGCACCAATTGCAGTTGAGCGGGAAATACATGAGTAGTCCTGACCAATGGATTGTGAGTGATTGACAAGCTGAGGCAGTAAAAAAATCCCAGCACAACTTCCAGTTCCCTCCTCACCACATCAATTATGGAAACCAAAATGGAAGCAGCCTGACTCCCTGAGTCACCTCTTTGAAGGGAACTACCCTGAAGAGCCTTGACGGGCAGAGCAGAACTGGTGTGAATGAGAAATCAACTTTCGTGTGTTAAGCCATTGAAATTAAAGGAGTTTTGGTTGTTAAATAACTAATGTGGGTATGTGTGATTCTTACTGCAGCATAACCCAGACTACCTAATACAGATATATGTAGTATATATGCATTTTTGGCACCAGAAAATACACTTTGGGATGTACCCAGGAAAAATATAAAGGAACATCTATATATACAAAATAGTCATCATATCATTATTTATAATTCAAAAATTATATTCAGTCCAAAGTCCAGTAATTTGGGTGTGTAAAAATTTATACTTCACGCGGTCTGTGAGTTCGAGCCCCGCGTTGGGCTCTGGGCTGATGGCTCAGAGCCTGGAGCCTGTTTCCGATTCTGTGTCTCCCTCTCTCTCTGCCCCTCCCCCGTTCATGCTCTGTCTCTCTCTGTCCCAAAAATAAATAAACGTTGAAAAAAAAAATTAAAAAAAAAAATTTATACTTCAGTCATAGAATGGAATGTTATGAAATCTATGAGAAGTATGTAAACTGAGGCAATGTTGTAAAACAGGATAAACTTTAAAATATTTTTTAATGTTTAGTTATTTTTGAGAGAGAGACAGAGCATGAGTGGGAGAGGAGCACAGAGAGAGGGAGACACAGAATCCAAAGGAGGCTCCAGGCTCTGAGCTGTCAGCACAGAGCCCGACATGGGGCTCAAACCCATGAACCATGAGATCACGACCTGAGCCGAAGCCGGACGCTTAACCGACTGAGCCACCCAGGCACCCCAAAACAGGATAAACTTTAAAAATAGCTACAAATTATATGTACACCATCAACTATATAAAAACATGTTTCTCAAAAAGGCATGAACAAAATATACTATAATGATATTTGTTTTAAAATAATTATATGATTATACATTATTTTCCTTTGCCTTTATTTTCTAAGTTTTTAAAACTGCTTTTATAGTTTAATAATTTTTTAAAAGGAAATAAAAGTCGTATGATATCCAGCAAGTTTTCCCAAACTCATTTAAAAATTTTTATAAGATAACTGGAATTGTAGATGAAGTGAATACCATCACCACCACTTATATTGATTTCATAAAGACATTTAAGAAAAGTTGCATGAACTTGTTATGATGAGCACTGGGTGTTGTATGTAAGTAATGACTCACTGAATTCTACTCCCGAAACCAATATTACACTGTATGTTAACTAACTGGAATTTAAATAAAAATTTGAAAAGTTGCATGATATTCCTGTAGATGAGGTAGAAAAATATGTCCTAGAAGAGAGTAGGGTTCTACAAATCCCCTATGCAAGTGAATGATTTTACTTAATGTGAGGTTAGAGTAAAATATCCTTGGTTTATTTAGGATGTCAGCCCTTGGCCTTTTCTTTACCAACATTTATTCAATGTCTGGAATAAAGAAATAGATGGCAAAATTATAAAATGTGGAGACGACATAAAGTTGGGGAGTAGAGTGAACATGATGGATGACAGTAACAATAATGTCAGAAAACTGTTACAATGAACAAAGCTATTCTGATGAACTTTAACTCGGATACATGTAAAGTTTAACTCCAAAAAGCTCAGGTGAATAAATATATGATAGAGTAGACAATCATTCATGTAAAAACAAAACCATCCATGAAATTCTGAATAACATCTAGCTTCACATTCATATATTAATTTACTTCAATGTATGTTTATTTAGTGCTTACTATATTTAAGGACAATTGCCAGAGTCCAGACAAGATATGATGAGGGTTTTATCTCAAAGAGTAAGCACTGGAAGTCGAAAGAGGGGTTGGTTATAATATTCAAAAGGGAAAATCTACAGAATTTTGGTGCTTAGTTGGGTGAAGAATGAGGAAAAAAGGAGGAATCCAGAATGATTCCTTGGCTTTAGGCTTGATGAATGGGAAAACAGTGATGTTGTCCATTGAGATAGGAAATACTAGAGGAGTAGGCTGTAGGAGAGTATAAGATGAGTTCATTATTGGACATACTAAGTTTTAGTTCTTTGAGACATCAGGAAAAAAGATTTGTTAGATAGTTGGATATAGAGGTTTAGGGTCCATGAAAGAAATCAAGGCTAGAGAGAAAAGATCTAAAAGTCATCAAGGCAGCCATACATGGAGGTGAGAGAAAAGGAATAAATGAATGCTAAAAGACTGTAGACATTAAGAAGAGAAGATCAAAGATACATTCCCAAAGAAAATCAAGCAAGTGAAGCTAAAAAAAAAAAAAAAAAAAAAAAAAAAAGAAAAAAATCAGCAAGTGTAAGAACAAAGAGAAATGAGGTTTCAGAAGTCAAGGGAGGAGTTTCAAAACTCCTCAAGAGAGGAACTTCCTAACAAATGTGCTCATATCCTCTCAGAGCCTCATCTATCCCTTCCTAACTTTCTACTCATAAACATATAAAAAGTAGAGGGTAACACCACACCCAATAATATAATATAAAAACAAAATACCATAATCATACAGAAACTAGGTAACTTAATACCATTACTAAAGCTAAGAAAAGTCTAGTAAGGAATTTTTCTACCTGCATCTGGGCCACGGGTTAGGCATTCCAATCTCAGAATCAGTCTGTTGACAGCCTAGCGTAAGAAACTAGGAGAAAAATTTGACATGCTCTCACAGCTTGTCTCTAATTCCATCTTCATCTGAGGAAGAGGTGACCATCCCCTTTTACAGGAGAACTGTGTTCTGAGTCAGTCAGTTCTTATGTCAACCTTCTATTCCCTTCCATACTCCCCAAATCTTCTTATTCTACCTCTAGAGGTAAACTTCTTGTTTATGACACTGCAAGAAATAGAATGAGGTGGCTGAGAAGTGAGGTTCATCTTGGCACATCTAGTCAGTGGAGGAAAAGTGGTATGAGCCTGGACAGGAAGGTTGATGGCAGTAATGCTTACTGGACGTTGTGGTTCTCCACATATATTAAATAAGAAAGAATGCACTGCATCTGACTCTAGAATCGGTGCAGAAGGAAAGCATTTCTGCTTCTTCAAGGATTGTTTTCTGGACAGTGCAATTTGGGCTGCCAGCTATGCACATCAACGTGCTCAGGCCAGAGAAGTAGAGTGGGAGTAAAGAAAATGACCTTCTATCAAAAGGAACTCATCCTCTCATTCTTCCAGCATTACTGACTGGAGGGCATCTAGGAAGATAACACATAGCATCGGCTCAGTGTAGCACGGAAGGCCCCAAGCAACCATGTCTCAGTCACGCTCTCAAGTCAACCTTCACATTGTAGAGATATAGCTGAATGCTGAACTAGAAAGATGCCAGGGAGCCTCCCCTGCATCTGAACTTTTAAATTTAGCTACGTGAAGAACTACGAATAAGTATAAGGTCAGGATATTTGAAATGAGAAGCATTTTGCCATCATCAGTTCAGATTTGCTTCCTAATTGTAGGCTTCAATGTTCTGGCTTCAAGATTTATGATAATATACCTGTGGGGTTTTTTTTTTTCCTTAACAGTTTCAATATTGTTCTAATGGTTTGACACATACACTGTGGCATGTCCCTTATGTTGGCTTAAAGCAATACAGCAATATTGTGTGTAGACACACAGATAGATAAACACACGTAACAAGTGTACTATACTACAAACTGTTGAGACTAACTTGGCACCATGCTCAATTTTATTTCTCTCGTGTCTCCTTTAAAGACCCTGGGCTGGCTCAGTGAATGAGCTATGGGGGCAGCCAATCCAACGGTGTGATGGCTGAGTCTGTGAAGGCTGTACTTATTGCTGAGTGGCCGGACTCCACTGTCTCCTGATTAGAAATGCCTGCTTTCATTAGTCACTTCTTTAAATTAATAATACTTTTGCTGTGTGTGGAGAATGGAGGGATAAAGTAGTGGACGCATGACTTCAGAACACGCCCTGTAAAAAAGCACTGATTGGAAGAGAAAACGGACTGTGGCATTCTAACATTTTCCCATTAGGTCATCATATTGGCTAAAGGTCAGTGACACATCCCTAAGTGAATTAATACATTGATTGCCAACTTTGTGCCTAATACCGTACTCTAGGTAGAGAGTGGCAGGCAGGAATGAAGAAATAAAAATAAAAAGACATGATCTGTCTTAAAAGAACTTGACAGTCACCAGGGGATAATGCTACATAGACAACTGCAAAGCCAGGTGGTAAGTGTGACAAGAGAAGTAGACTGTGGAGCCCAGAAGAAGGATCATGGAGGAGAAAGGAGAGTTTGCAGAGGGAGATTCACATTTCAACTAATACTACTAGCGGCTAACATTCCCGAGCGTGCACTAAAGGTCAGTAAAAGCTGCACATGTATTAAATCATTTAATCCTCATACAACCCTATGAAGTAAGTATTATAACAATCTCTACTTTAAAGAGGATGAAGACAAAGCACAGGGAAGTCAAGCAACTTGCCAAAAGTTCCACAGCCTATAAGATCTCAACCTAGACAGTCTGCTTCTGAAATCCATACTCTTAACCCACACGCAACCATGTGCACTGATAAACAAATAGGAGATCTAGGACAAATAATGTTCCAGGAGAGATGTAGTGTTGTGGTTTAATAGTTAAAGAAAGATAGAAACAAGAGAGGTAGACATGGGAAGAAAGCTAGGCAGCTCTCAGAAGATGAAGATCCAGGAAAAATGCTTGAAGGATAGGAGGTAGTGCTTCTTCATACATTTATTGATCCATCAGGCATCTGCCAGGGTCAGATACTGTTGCAGGCACTGAGCGAGGCGCTGGAGATACAACAGTAAATCAAACACCGACGCTGTTCTTACAAAGCTCACGTTTCAGGAGTAAGACAGTCCAGAATGTATTTGAGTCCAATGTAGCACATACTATGGTCAAAGTACAGAGGGTGCCATGGGAGCTTAAAAGAAGAAGGTCCAAAGTGTTGAGATGGCACAGAAAAAAATGACATTTGAACATTTGAATGGGAAGTTAGAAATGGTCAAGAAAGGAATCAGGGAGAACGGGAATTCAAAGTTACAGGCAGTGTACAGGCAAACAGAGAGAAAAGAAGAAAAAAATGAACCGTGTTCATGGAATAGCCAAAGTCACAATGGCTGGTATGTCATGGGGGAGTAGTAAGAGTCTGGTTATGAAACTGTTCCATGTTGCTAAACTAGGGAAAAAATGGGGGGGGGCAGGGACAGGTAGCAAAAGCTTCTATTTAGGAAGCAGAACATGATCATGTTTAGTTTGGGGAATATAACTAGAGGCAGAGTGAGGATGCATTGGAGAAGAAGAAGCTATAGACACGAAGGTCAGTTCAGTTAGGAGAACCGAAGGCCTGTACCAGGGCGGTTAGCAGTCTGACAAAGAAGTGTGGCCAGACCCGAGAGATGCCCGTGAGGTAAGGGTCCGGGATTTTAGACCAACAAGGGGAGAATTATTGAGGATCGGATCATCTTAAGGTTCTAATTTGAGAAAAAGGGTAGATGTCCATTAGCCGAGAATTCATAACAGTGGATACGTTCGTGATCTGTTGAGTTTGAGGAATCTGCACGGCACCTAGAGGAATATTATCATAGACTCTATAATTGCTGAGGCAAAACGATATCATCATTGTGATTGCCTAACACTTTATTTTCAGTACCAGATAGCTTTACTGTAAAGACACTAGTAATGGATAGTAAATATTCAGCAACCGAATCAGTTTGCTGAACATTATAAATGAAGAGGCAATCATCCCCATGTACTATGAATTCAGTTAGAAACACTCAAAACTTGTATCAAGTTTTACAGTGCTTTGACATCTTATTTTTTTTTAATTTTTTAAATTAGTTTTATTTATTTTTTTGAGAGGCAGAGAGAGACAGAGCGCGTGTGGGGGAAGGGCAGAGAGGGAGACACAGAATGGAAGCAGGCTCCAGGCTCTGAGCTGTCAGCACAGAGCCTGACCCGGGGCCTGAACTCACGAACCCGTGAGATCATGACCTGAGCCGAAGTCGGACGCTCAACCGACTGAGCCACCCAGGCACCCCGACATATCTTATTTTTAAACCTGCCCCCTGCCCCAATAATCCTAAAGGTCTGTATTTAATATTTGTCCAAGGCAATATTGAATATCCTTCCAATTTTACCGATGAGGAATCGAAGTCAGTTGCCTTAATGATCACCCAGCAAGAAGCAGAGCGAAGACTGAACCACCTTCTTCTACCTTTTCCTATGGAAAAGATCATCTTCATGAGCCTGCAAATCTCACTAAAGTCAAAACTGCTCTTATTAATTCTTGTGATCTTGATGCTTATCACAATGCCCAGCGTACAATAGCATTGAATCACTGGATTTATTCATTTGTGGAGGGGTGCCACACATCTACCCTGCCAGAATTCTTTACTTTGATAAATAACATGACTACATTCCGGAGTAAATATTTTCATGGAAATGAAAAATTAAAGGTATTAGTTAAGCAGGCGTTACTTCATGTGAAGTAGCTTGGGGGAGTGGGCAGATTCCATTAGCTAAAATAATGCATATGGGAGAATTAATGCTTTAAAGAGCATGTATTAAAAAAAGTATTTCCATGCAAACTAATTAATTTCTCCACCTGCTGGCATGAAGTCCCTTTCCTGAAACCCACCTAAACAAGTGTCTTCATTGCTTACTTTCCAAGGGTGCGTGTCTACACATCAGCTCTCCTTGCTTCCTCTGCCTGCTTCTATTTTATTATGTGACATTTTCATTGAGCTATTGAAATTGGATGTGTCAGACATATTAAAAGCAATGGCAGTTGTGGTAAGTGAGTTGATATATTTTAAAATAAACCAAGAGGGCCATGTAGATGTCAGGGGAATAAATTGCTCTGTTTAGCAACAAGTGATTTATTTAACTACTCTCGACGGGGTCCGAGGGATGCCAAGCTGCATACGTTTTGGGAAAAGCTGAGCTATTTTCTCAGAAATCTCTCATGTGGGACCAAAATAAAAGCAGGAGAAGTTTATGAGAAAATTAATTAAATTCTTGATTTGGGAATGACCCTAAGGAATGGATTTTATTTCCCATGTGCTACAAGATCGACCTCTTAGCATTTCTGAAGGTGCGACACGTTCTAGAAGCATCAGGTGTTAGCACTGACCCAGACTTCACGGGCTTCCCTCAAACCACAGCCGCAGTGTTTTTCCCTCACTTGCCTGGGAGGGCAAAGCGTGGGGTTTCTAACCAAGCGCATGGCGAGCGAAAAGGCACAAGTCTGGGATTTCACTCTTTCTTGCTCTCACCTTCAGCCTTGCTAGACACAAGGTAACCCATCTACATGCATTGATTAGAATCTAAAGTTGCAAAACTACAGCGGCCTCTAAAAGCACCACAAGGGTCCAGATTTGCATCCCGGTTCTGCCGCTTACTCTCGGGGAGACCGGGAACAGGGTTCTGGTCTTTCTGTTCCTCGTGTTTCTCATTCACAGATGCAGACAAGGAACAGTACCCATCACATAAAATTGATGTGACGTTATGAGTTACGACAACTGA
This sequence comes from Herpailurus yagouaroundi, assembly GCF_014898765.1. Classification (NCBI taxonomy): domain Eukaryota; kingdom Metazoa; phylum Chordata; class Mammalia; order Carnivora; family Felidae; genus Herpailurus; species Herpailurus yagouaroundi. The sequence goes on from NW_024412407.1 coordinate 22,350,196, forward strand.
GAGAGGGCGAGCCGTAATTGTTTCTTCTCCTCTCTTGATCATTTCCTCTCAATTGGTTCATTCCCCTCAGTGTACACACAGACTGTCATAGCTTCCTTGAACAAGAATCCTTGATGCGACACCCTCCTCTGGTTTTGACCTTATTCATTTTCTCCCACGTACATCAAACTCCTGTGGGGGGAGAAAATGTGCATTTGCTCTTTGATCCACCCCAGGCAGACATTTATCTCTGTGATTCCAGTGAAACTGTTCATCAAAATCATCAGTGACCTCCATCTTGTCTAATCTGAAGGGCAATTCTAAAGGTCCCTCTCATGGGACACAACTTTTCAGCAGCATTAGACCCATTCTCCACTCCTTCATTCTGAAACACGGCTCTTTCTTGGTTCTGTCCCTCCTGCATACGCCCGACTTTCTTAGACTCCTTTTGCAGGCGCTTCTTCACTGGAGAACCCTGAGATTCAGCCACTGAGCTCTTCTCTCCTTTTTCTAGACTCCTCAGATGATTTCAACTAGTCTCACGCTAGCTACAGCTGTAGATTTAGATACACTCCTAAATCGATACCTCCAGTCCCATTTCCCCTGGAATCCCCTGAACTCCAACTCATATTTCATGTTTCCACTTGGATGAATAATAGGCCTCTCTTAACATAGTCAACCCTTATTGTTGCTGAATTCCATATTTGCGAATTTGCCTATTTGCTAACATTGATTTGTGACACCCAAATCAACACCCCTGGTACTTTCACAGTCATTTGCAGATGTGCGAAGAGCTGCAAAAAACACATTCTAGCTGAGGTTGAACGTGACAACACACTGCCTTCTTGTTTCAGCTCTTATAAGCAAGCATCCTTTTGTGATCTATTTAATGCTACCTTCTTCGCATTTTTGCGCTTTTTGATGGTGGCTTCACTGTTTAAAATGGTTCTGAAGCATTGCCTCAAAGTGCTGTCTAGGGTTCCTCAGTGCAAGAAGGCTGCAATGTGCCTTATGGAGAAAATATGTGTGTTAGGTAAGTTTCATTCAGACATGAATTCTAATGCTGTTGGCCATGAGTTCAATGGCAATGAGTGAACAATATATATTAAGTAAGGTGTCATTAAAGCATATGTAAAGCAGATCATGTATTGATCAGTTGACAAAAAAAAAAAAAAATTGCCACCAGGGGCTCATGGGAAGCTCACCCTGTATTTCCCCTAGGAGTATTGGTTCAGTATTCACTGATGCAGTGTTCATGGTGACATTATAGGACATAACTCTTGTGAATAATGAGAGTTGACTATATATCCAAAACTTAACAGTGAATCCCTCTCATCCCATTCCTTTTTTTTTTTTTTAATTCTTTTTTAATGTTTATTTATTTTTGAGAGGCAGAGAGAGAGCACGCGTGAGCAGGGGAGGGACAGACAGAGAGGGAGACACAGAATCCAAAGCAGGCTCTAGGCTCTGAGCTTCCAATGCAGAGCCCGATATGGGGCTCAAACTTGCCAACTGTGAGATCATGACCTGAGCAGAAGTCGTAAGTTTAACCGACTGAGCGGCCCAGACACCCCTAACCCCATTCTTATGTCAGAAAACTTCATTCTTCCGGTTGCTCGGGACAGTTTCCTTCGTTACCGGTTCCTCTTACCTCCCACGTGCATTACATCAGCCGGTCCTTTTGTATCTTCCTTTGAAATTGCTCCACCTCTTACACCCTTACTGCTTGAAGCCAGGTGCAAACCATGGTCACGCTAACAATAACAGTAGAGACCTTATTGGCTATCTTGATCCCATCTACGGCCACGCCCACCCCCAAACCCACAGATACGTTATATCATGTCACTCTGCTGACACTCCGCCCATGGCTTCTCACCTTATTCAGAGCAATAGCCAAAATCCTCACCATGGCCTTCGGCTACACTGTTTTCTTTGCTGACCCTGTAACACATCACGATGTGTCTCAGCTCAAAGTCTTGCACTTGCTCTCTTCTCTATTCCAAGCATTTATCCTGCAAGAATTCACATGGCTCACTTCCCCACTGTCTTTGTGTCTGTCCTCAGTTTACAAGAGAAAGCTCCACTAGGGACTCCTTATAAAATTGCACATCCCTTATTCCCTATCCCCTTATCTTGCCTTATTTTTCATCATGAGTTAGTATCCAATGTATTCTATATCTGCTTGTTTCCTCTCAATAGAATGTAAACTTTTTGAGGGCAAGGTGAGGACATTATCTGTTATGTTCACTGCCATTTCCCCAGTGCCTGAAACAGTACCTGACACAAAGTACATGCTAAATAAAGTTTATCAGTAATCTGATTGAGTCTTCTATTTCTTTTACGTGAAATGGAGATAATATTACCCCTATTTCACACTGTGATGTATCTGTAACAATGTTAAAATTTATTTTAGACTGCCTTTTCTGCTTACTCCCATGCCTCTGGGCCATCTTCAACAAGTCCGCTCAGAGAAGGCACATGCTCACTGTTGACCTAAGCAAGGCAAATGATGCACTATATCCCAAAGCCTGATATCAAGAATGTTGAGATTACCTACTGCCCCTGCCTCTTGGCTTTGGTAAGGGGGATTAAGAATGACTGAGTTGCTTTAGAAAATATCATCTTGAAAGCTGTATAGGGGATGAGCTTTGTCTCATAAATTGCCTGTTTTCTTTCCCATATGAATTATGGAGGAAACAACTTTCTTCTCAAAGGAAGATGTGCCATTTGAAAAAATTTTTTCCCATGCAGGATGCACCACAGTGAGATCACCATCCAGCCAACCGTGGTAATGTGACTCAGGAAATTCATGCAGATTGAATGCTTGAAAACATTAACTGCATGATTCCCAGGTGTAGGGCCCTTACCAAGGTTGTTTGCTTAATTTTGAAAGAAATGTTTCCCTGGGAACATACTTCCTGGTGAACAGGGTCACCTGTTGCTTAATATATATTAGATACAGAGTAAACCACGGGCTCCTGTAGGGGAATTAGCTGCTTAGGCAAACTCACTCTTCAGTCTTAATCAGCAAGCCAGAATTTCAGGGCAGAGTCAGGGCTGGAAGCCACGTGCATTGGAGATCTAAGAAACCACCCACAGAGCCATCATTCTTCCAGGCTCAGTCTCCTTAAACAAAAATCCCACTCTGTTCCCAGGCCAATGAGCCTCTAGGGCTGGAATTGCTCAAGCCGTGGTTCTCAGGCTTGTCACTATATTTGCTTCATAGGTATGCACGTAGGTTGGCCTGATACACAACAGTCCAAGTTAATAGAGACCTGGGAAATTGATATTTATTGCAAAATGAACACATGGTCGTTGCAAAAATTTCAGAGCACACAGGAAGAATCATGAATTAAAGAGGGACTCACAATTCTAAGAGTCAGACACTAAACACTCTTAACAATTTAGTGTATATCCTTCTAGTCACTTGTCTGTACGTGTAGAAGTATATGTAGTTTTAAAAAAGTCAGATTATTCTAACAACGTTGTTTAATAATTCTTTTCTACTTACTAGGCTATTGAGGACATTTTCCAGATCATTATTCTGTCACAGTGATTTTTTTTTGAATGGTTGTCTAGCCTTCCAACATATGAATGTGCTGTATTTTATTTTAAAACACTGTACAGTTTAAAATTTAGATAATTTCCATTTTTCAATATTAAAAATACCTGTGTGATGAACTTTGTTGACTATACATAGTGAAGTGTATCTCTGATTATTTTCGAAGAATAAATTCACTCAAGTGAAATCATACGACCAAAAAGCATGAATATTTCTAAGCCTTCAAAAAGTTTTTGCCAATTTATATTCCTACTTGCAGACCGTGAAAGGGTCTCTCTTCCAGAGGTGGCTTTTAGATGTGGCTATTCTGGGAGTCTCTCTTAGGGTCTCCTGCCCCCGAGACAGCTAACCTGCACCCCCAGAAGCTGCCCCAGGGCAGCCGTGTGCAGAAAGCTGTCTCTGCGCCTCAGGGCCTTCCGGGCCACGTTTACTCATCTCTACAGCTGGGCCAGCTGAAGCATGTGGAGGTCAGGTGATGTGTGTGGGGTCATGCAGCCAGTGGTGACTCAGCCAAATCGGCTCCAGCTCCTGAACCTTGCTCAGATCACAAGGCTGAAAGCACTCACTTCCCTGAGGCCCATTATTCCCAAATCATTAAAAGAGGCCACTTACACTTGAGTTTGTGGGTGTTAAGTTCTGGAATGAGTGGTTCAGCCCCATGACTTTGCTAATTGGTGACACTAAATGCTATATAATCCTGCCATCTTTTTCCTTTTTGTAACGAATCAGATAATGATTTATAGAGTTTTCCTTCACAACATAATTTGCAATGAAACTATGTAATGGATGTATCCAGGTGTCTGAGATTTTCAGACTCAGATAATTGCTGAACCGGATCAAAACAAAAATCCTAATTCATTATGACTTATACATAAAGTCCAAGCTATAAAAACAAACAAATGAACAAAACGCTGGTGACCCAGATGAAGGCTTCTTGTCTACATCATCCATTATTCAACAAACTGAATTAAAGTCAAGGGACCCAGAATCAGCCAACCTAATAAGACTGAGTCTCTGCAGGTGTTCGGGCCAATATGGTGAATGACTATAGCTGTTCCATGATGGGTCTGTGCTTCCAGTGGTTCACTATCCCTGGATTACTCCCTGGAATGGTGCCTATGAATTCAGTGCCCTCCTTGGACATTGTGTTTTGTTCTGACACTTAGCCACACATAGTAGGAGTTAAAGCTCAGATGCCCTCTTAGGTACCACTACCACTTGCACTTGCACAAGTGGAAAGAGAAAGGCGTAGAGCACTGAGCCATCCACACAATGGGGGGATGACTCCTGGCTCTTTCCCTAGGAGGGTAGATCACTTACATCCTTTGCATTAACAGATGAGCTTAATGTATTATTATGTGTATAATGTATTAAAATAAAATAAACACACTGAAGCTGTACTATAACTGCCACGTTTACTTAGCTACATGTATAAATACACAAACATGCACCCCTGCTGACCCCAAACTGGGATCCAGGGGGTTGTTTATAGAACCAGGAACCAGGAACTCCTTTCATGAGTTTGGGTTTCAGGAAGGCTTTGGCTCTTACCCAAAGGATGATGATGGCATTTGGTGAGGAATTCCTGAGACAGAGAGCAAGCTGGGAGGGATGAGGACAGTGGAGGGTTGGCATGGTATTTGGTTCCTTCAGGAGCTTTGAGAGTGCTTTTGAGCCCTGAAGACAAGAGGGATTCCAGTCACTTCTACTCAGCACTGCTCTGACATTATGGAGGTCGGTAGATTTGGGACTCTGAGCTTGGACCATGGTGACACTCATGACAGATCCTGCTCGCAATGGTATGAGGTTCCTTCAAAGGGTGTTGAGAATAGAGAACACTAAATGGGGGAGGGGCAAGAAAAAGAACTGGGCAAAACCCACATGCGGTTGTATCCAATAGACTGACCCCAGTTCCTGTGAAAGAACTTTGGGGACTCACAGAAATCTTAGGGTCAGAGAGATTTTAAAAAGGCCTGGAGGGTAGGTTAGGGCCAGAAACAGGAAGCCTAGTAATAAATGCTAATGTATTCATCATACCAAAGCCCTCCATTTTAATGCACCAATCCTTTATTGCTTGGTATTAAGATGGTTTCCAGTTTTTCGTTATTAAAAATAACACTGATGAACATCCTTAAATATGAATATTTGTCTAATTTTTATTCATGAGAGCAGTTTCAGATTCATGGAAAATTTGAGAGAAGGTACAGAGAATTTCCAGATACCCCCTATTCCCACAGATACGTAGCCACCTCTGTTATCAACATCCCCAACCACGGTGTTACATTTGTTACAATGAACCTATGGTGACACATCATGATCACCCAAATTCCATAGTTTGCCTTAGGGTTCACTCTTGGTGATGTACATTCTATGGGTTTGGACAAATTTTTAATGACATCAATCAACCATAATAGCAACATACAGAGTAGTTTCACTTCCTTAAAAAAATCTCTGTGTTCTGTGTATTCATCCCCTCTCTATCCCTACCCCTGGCAACCACTAATCTTTTTACTATTTCCATAGGTTTGCTTGTAGTAGTCAGGTTTCTCCAGAGAAACAGAGCCAGGAGAGTATAGATTATATAGAGATAGATATAGATACAGATATAGATGATTGATTATGAGAAATTGTCTCACATGATTATGGAGGCTAAGAAGTCCCACAGTTTGCCATCTGCAAGCTGATGATCCAAGAAAACTGGTGATGTAATTCAGTCTGAGTCCAGAGACCTGAGAACCAGTGGAATTGATAGTGTACATCCCAGTCAAAGGGTCAGAGAATACGAGATGAGATATCCCAGCTCAACAAGCAGAAGCAAAAAGGGGAGAATTCCTCCTTCCTGCAACTTTCATTCTATTCAGGCCTTCAGTGGATTGGATAATGCTTACACACAGACAACCTACTTTACAAGTCGACCAATTCAAACGTTGAGCCCGTGAAGAAGCACCTTCACAGACTCACCCAGAAATGTCTAATCTTGGAATACTGTGGCCAGTCAAGTTGAAACATAAAATCAATCATCACATGCCTTTTTCAAAACGGTTATTCTATTCCATTGATCCATTTGTCTATTCATTTGCAATCACCACACTGTCTTGATTACTATAGCTTTACAGCACGTCCTAAAGTTAAGTAGTGTCATTCTTCAAACTTTGTACTTCAATATTTTGTTGGCTATCCTGGGTCTTTTGCCTCTCCATATATACTGTAGTATAAGTTTGTCAATAGCACAGAATAATTTGCTGGATTTTAATTGGTAGTGCATTCAATCCATAAATCCAGTTGAGATGAACTGATATTTTACCTGTTTTAAGTTTTCCTATCCATGAACATGAAATCTCTCTTTATTTTTTAGTTCTTCTTTGATATCTTTTATCAGAGTTTTATAGTTTTCCTCATATAGGTTTATACATATTTTGTTAGAGATACTTAAGTATTTAATTTGGGGGAGTGCTAATATGAATTATATTGTTTGTTTTTTTTACTTCAGGTCTTTATTTAAATTCCAGTTAGTTAACCTACAGTGTAATATTAGTTTCAGGTGTAAATTTAGTGATTCTTCACTTACATACAACACCCAGGGCTCATTACAACAAGTGCCCTCCTCAATACCCATCCTCCATTTAACCCATGCTCCCACCCACCCCCCCTCTAGTGACCTTCAGTTTTTTCTCTATAGTTAAGAGTCTGTTTTCTGGTTTACCTCTCTCTTACCCCCCCCCCCCATATTCACCTGTTTTGTTTCTTGAATTCCATGTATGAGTAAAATCATATGGTATTTGTCTTTTTCTGACTGACTTATTTTGTTTCGCATTAATACTCTAGCTCCATCCACATCATTGCAAATAGCAAGATTTCATTCTTTTTTATGGGTAGTATTCCATTATGTATTTGAATAGACGTTTTTCCAAAGATATTGAGATGGCTAACAGACACATGAAAAGATGCTCAACATTAGTTATCATCAAGGAAATACAAATCAAACTTACAATGAGATATCACCTCACACCTCTCAGAATGGCTAAAATTAACACAGGAAATAACAGATGTTGATGAGGATGCAGAGAAAAGGGAACCCTCTTATACTGTTGGTGGGAATGCAAACTGGTGCAGCCACTCTGAAAAACAGTATGGAGGTTCCTCACAAAATTAAAAATAGAACTACCCTATGGCCCACAAATTGCACTACTAGGTATTTACCAAAAGGATACAAAAGTACTGATTCAAAGTGATATATGCACCCCAATGTTTATAGCAGCATTATCGACAATAGCCAAATTATGGAAAGTGCACACATGTCCATTGACTAATGTATAGATAAAGAAGACGTGGTATATACATACAATGATATTGTGTTTCTAATTTCAAAATCCATTTGTTTATTCCAAGTACATAGGAAAGCAAAGGATCTTTGTATATCAACCTTGTATCCTGCAACCTTGCTGTAATTGTTTCTTAATTCTAGGAGCTTTCTTTTTTCTTTTCTTTTTTTCTTTTCTTTTCTTTCCTTTCCTTTCCTTTCCTTTCCTTTCCTTTCTTTTGTTTTTTGTCAATTCTTTTAGATTTTCTATGTAGACAATCATGTAATCTCTGAACAAAGACAGTTTTATTTCTTCTTTCCCAACTTGCATACTTTTATTTCCTTTTCTTCTCTTATTGCATTAGCTAGGATTTCCAGGACAATGTTGGCAAGTAGTGAGAGTGGACATTTTTGTCTTATTTCTGAACTTAAGGAGAAGCTTCAAGTTTCTTACCATTAAAGATGATATTAGCTGTAGGTTTTTTGTAGTTATTTTTATCAAGTTGAGGAAGTTCCCCCTCTATTCCTAGTTTACTGAGAGTTTTTATCATGAATATAAGCTTCGTATATCTGGGATAAATCCTATTTTCTCATAGTTTGTTTAATTATTTTCTTTTTACACATTGTTGGATTTAATATGCAGATATTTTCTTGAAGATTTTTGCATCTGTGTTTTTGAGAGATAATGGTTTGTAGTTTTCTTTTCTTATAATGTTTCTCTGATTTGGTATTAGAGTAATGCTGACCTCATAGAATGAGTTAGGAAATCCTCCTTTTGTTTTTATCTCTTTAAATTTTTGGTAGAATTTACCAGTGAATTCATCTGGACCTGGCACTTTCTGTTTTGAAAAGTTTTTAACTATTGATTCCATTTATTTGATATAGTCCTATTCAGATTTTCTATTTCTGCTTGTGTGCATTTTGACAGGTTGTGCCTTTCAAGGAATTGGTCCATTTCATTTAGGTTATCAAATTTGTGTCTATAGAATTGTTTATATCATTCCTTTATGATGGATGCTTTTTCATTTCTGATATTATTAATTTATGTCCTCTCTTTTTTCTCAGTTAGCCTGTCTAGGGAGGTATTGATTTTATCAGTCTTTTCTAAGAACCGTCTTTTGGTTTCATTGTTTTTTCTCTATTGATTTCCTCTTTTCAATTTAATTGATTTTTGTAGATCAGTTGAAAGTTCAAATTTGAAGAAGACAAACCCTATAAGATTTTGAGTCTTGATTCCAAAGTTTCGGATTGTTAAGGGTAGGTCCAAAGAACATAGTGGGTGAAGACAAGGGCTTGGGGTTAGCATGATGGACACAGCAAAATGCCAAATGGATAGAGGAGACTAAGATGAGGGGGGCAATATTATAATAGCTGACCATGTAGCCCAAACTGAATGAAGCATCAAGAGAAGTTAGAAGGTCTCCCATGTGCTGTTGTGGTAGAAAGAATGATAAATAATTGAAGCTAAAATAATAGTAGAAGAGGACTTTTAGTTCTTATGAGTGAATGTAAGAAATAATAGATGACAAGGTTGCAATATAAACAATGAAAGGACTAATTTGAGAACTCAGTTGGGAAATGTACAAAGAGAACCAGGATATAGCTATGTGGGTGGAACCTGGTATGGCCTGGAGATGAAGGCCAGTAAAGCCATAAAAGGCAAGAGGATGTAAGGTCAGTAAGTTGCCATAATCATTGTCATTAAGAAGCTTTTAGTAAAGGCTGGAATAATCAAGTTTGAATTTTAGGTTTTGTACTGAACAAGGTGATAGATGCCATATCTGGCCACTAGAAATTTATCATCTGAAACCCCTGGGAAGAAATGAAAACTAATTTCTCCATTTCTGGAGGATACACCTCACTTGCTTTTTCCAAATTGAGAGGAACCAGGAGGATGTTTCAGTGACAAGTTATTGTCTAAAATGCTAAAATATGTTGAAATCTACTTTGGTAGACTGAAGGTCAGAATACATTTTTTTAAAAACAGACATTGAATGGCTTCTTCTTTCACTTTCTGCCACAGTGTCTGCTAGGCAAGGAAAATGACTCATTAATAAATTTAGCACTAGAGGTCTGACTCATTCAGAAACCTCCTAACAACCACCTCACCCAATCTTACTATACTTTAGCTAATGATATTCTCCAGCTTAGGCTGTCAGAATTATGCCTCACACATGGGTAATGGGTTTTATAGTTGTACTAGAAGTAGGCTAGTAGTAATAATTTCATTTTAGTGATGTAGAAGCTGATCTAAGTGAATCACCTTAGGCTACACATTGAATAGGGTGTGAAACTACAGTTCTTCCTCAGCAGTGTCCATAGCAAAACACTTAGCCCTAGATCAGCCACTCCAGGTGATGATTTGAGGTCTAAATCCAGTGACTATACAGAAATAACTTCTACCAAATTTGAAGAAGTGATAGCATATCTGCTAATGAACAACTTGAGCGCAGGAAGAATTTCTTATCCAAATTTTTATTTTCTGTACCTAATACAGAGATCAGTAATAAGTATTCAAAACATGTTTGTTAAAGGAATGAATGAATGAAATATCTTAAATATCAATTTTTGTGATCACTGTCCTTCCTGAGAATATAATAAAATGCATGCTTTGTAGCTAAGGCAAATGTAGTCATCAGCAGTGAAATGTATTCAAATGCAAGTATCAAGGCTGAAAAGATCTATCGCCCTATATAATTTTCAGTCTCTTTGGGCTCACTTTCTTGATCAGGGTTTGATGCTAATATCCAGGTAGTTCCTGGGGCAGAGGTAGGGAAGGAGCACAACATGATGCCAAACTGACCTCTAGCTTTCTGGGCTTAAGGTTTCCAAAGTCTTATATTTTTGTGTTTACGGTCAGAAGCTTGGAAACCTCAGTAGCATCCTCTATAGCATTAGAAAGAGAATGTAGGTGAATCTCAGAGAAGTCAAATCCAATCAATAAATATTTACAGACACATCTACATCTACAATAAATATTTACTAACACATTTGGGGGTTACAAAATTTAAGATACAGGTTTTATCCTAAAGTGTTTGCGATCTACATCGGGGGCAAAAGGTATAAAAAGTGTGAAAAGGTGACAATACAAGGTACAAATAGCAGTTCAAGATAATAAACACCATAAATGACTATGCAGCATTTATCTTTCCTCTTCTTGATTCCTACCAGGAGTCCAAATTTACTCAAGTATCCACTCCTCCCAGGGGATAGAGAAGATGGATCTCTCCCCAGACCAAGTGACAGTCCTAATGAGTAAGGACTAGTAACGCGTGACATTCCATGTGCAACTGCTACTGGTTCAGCAGTAGGCACGTGACCAATGCTGGCTCAAGCCAGCTGACAGAAACAATAGCCACTGCTCAGGGAGAGGGTTCCCACTGTATGCTGCTAGAAGAAGGTGGCCCTAGATACTTTTGGCAGCCATCTTATGGCCATGAAGAAACCAGATATGGGATGGCAGAGTGGAGAAAACTTGGGTCACCAATGATGCATTTAAATCCCTAAATCAACCTTGGAGTCTGTCCTAACTCAGACTTTCCTGCTACATGAGATGATAAATTTCTTACTGCTTAAGTTGGCTTGGTGGGGGATTTGTTTCCAAAAGAATCTCAAGGAGACAATGACCAATTGCCAAATGCGTGGGCAGATAATAATGACTGTGAGAGTCCAGAATGGGGAGAGTTCACATCAGGCTAGAGTGGTCAGGACAGCATTCAGAGAAACAGAGGCTTTAAAAATGAATAGAAATTGTACAGAAGGAGAGGCAGGAGAAAGGCATTCCAGACAAAAACCAGAAGATGAAAGGAATTTGAGGAACAATAAAGGAATAGAGAGTGCAAAGTGAGGAAGGAAAGGTCAGATCATATTTTAGAAGACCTTGAAGAGCAAGTTCAAGTACCTGGGACTCTGCTATTTAGGCACTAAGGCTTCAATAAAGAGTTTTGAACAAGCAAATTATCTGTTCCTGCCTGAGCATTTGAAGTCAGGTCCATCCAGCACGCATTATACTCCTGCTGGGCTATAACAACAAGTTTCAAACATTAGTGGGTATTTTAAGCAAATGGCCCACACCACTGCCCTTTCCCCCTGACCTACCTCCACTTTGATCTCATCTCTCTGGCTCCACACTCATGTCTCTGGGATCCTGACTTGGATCCTGTGTCTTTGGCTTCTGCAGATTAGTCTCCCATCCTGCTCACCCCATTGCCTAGTCTTTGTTTCTTCTCTCATAAACTCTAGGGTAGCAGGCCTTTCTGCAGTGGAACCCCACTATGTTCTTATTGGATACTTTACTTCCTCATAGGCTAATCTCCATCCAAGGTACTCGGGAGACAAGAATGGAGGAAAGGTTAGGATAGGAAATGACAGAAGCAGGCCAAATATGGCTGTGCTCATGGTCTGAACCAAGATTGTTTTAAGGGAAGTCACACAAGTAGTTAATATATATGGTATGCAAAGAGTGCTTAGAAGTTGACCAGAACAATATGAACAACCCAACTGAAAAATGAGTTAATGGCTAACCAACATGAAAAAAGTGTTCAAATTCCTTAAAATTATGGGACCACAAATTAAAGAAACAATAAAATATCACTTTACTGATACCTGTTACTCTGGCAAAAGTTAGAAAGAGCTGTACTACTTATTGCTGGTGGGAATGTAGAGAGAAGTGGACTTTTATACCTTACTCGAGGAAATATGAAGATTTACAGCCTTATTGGTGAGGGCAAAATGGCAACATCTCTTAAAATTAAAAATACATCTAGCCTGCAATCCAACAATCCACTTCACTCCACTCCTGTGAATAGACATAGAAACAGCAATACAAAAGATATAAGTACACTTATATATTGCAATTCTACTTGTATGAGGGAGGAAGCTGGAAAAAAAAAAGAGAATACTCATCAAAGAAAGAAGGAGTGAATAAATTACAGAATATTATGTAGCCATTATAGTCGATTAGTACTCTGCCCGTTGACATGGAGGGATTTACATGGGGAATACAATGCCTCAGATTTATCTCCTGCTTACTAAACGCAAGGTACAGTTCTAAGTGCTTCACATGTGTTAACTTACTGATCCTCATAATAATCCTGTGAACTAGGTATTATTACAGAAAAGTCAAGTAATTGTTCAAGAATGCAATTAGTAAGTGGCAAAGCTAGGATTTGAACCCATAGAGGTGTGGAGCTGCTGAAATCAGTGGATTGAGGAGACTAAGAGAGGAAATCCAATTAAAAAAAAAAGAAAAGTATTGGACTTTACTTACTAAATAAATCAGGTATGACACAGTAGAATTTATGCATTACAAAACTATACAGTTGTGTATGTAAAGAAACTTGGTCTTTTAAAAATGAGAAGGCATAGAATCATAGAATGTTAGAGTTGGGAGAAAATAGAAGAATCGTGTAACACAATCACCTATCTGAGGCCTGAGATGCCTCCATAATATAGTAGTTGGAAGATATACCAGGATGACAAATTTAATGCTTTTAATTAATTAGTCAGGTAGTCCCTATTTTATTTGGATCTTTGGTTTTTATCAGTTTTTGTCTATCATTTGGTTTTCATACAGAATAATCATATTTTTTTCTTCCACAAAAAGCCTGTCAAATATTTTAGAAAAGATATCATATTCTACGTAGACATTCCTTTCTCCAAATGCCTAGTTCCTTCAACATGATTTTGAATTTCCATTATTTCTTACAAATATCATCTGGTTTGTTTATATCTCTCTTCTTTCTTTCCTTCTTTCTTTGGTTCATTCTTTCTCTCTCTCTTTCTTTCTTTTATTGAGAGAGAGAGAGCCCAAGTGAGGGAGAGGCAGAGAGAGAGAGAGAGAGAGAGAGAGAGAATCCCACACAGGCTCTGCACTGTCAGTGTGGAGCGAAAGTGGGGCTCAAGCTCACCGGATGTGGGCCTCAAACTCATGAACCGAACAGTGAGATCATAACCTAAGCAGAAGTAGGGTGTTTGACTGAGCTGTCCAGGCACCCCTGTATCTCTTTTTAAGCATGGTGCTCACAGTTGGATGTGGCTGGGACACATGGTGACCATTCAAGATTCTGACCCCATGTTGATGCAAACTAGGGTAATGTTAGTTTTAGTAATGACCCAACCATGCTTTTGGTTCTAAATGAGCTTACTGCCAACTAAAACCACTGTCTTTTTCACTACAAAGTTCTCTTACATACACTTTACATCAACAATTGTTTTTCAGATATAAGTGACATTGTAGAGTGATATTTAGAGAGACTGACCTAGTTTGAATCTTGGCTCCATCATATCCTTCAAGAGAGTCAATTATTTTGTCTAACCTTAGTTTCTTCAACCATAAGGTAAGTATAAAAATTCAACTTACAGAGTTGTTTTAAGGATTAGAAATAAGGTATATAAATGTTAATCCATGTAAGTACACAATAAAAAAAAGTTACTTTTTTCTAGTAATTGCCATTGGTAGATTTAGCTCACCATACCAACCTTTGGCATCCATTTGGGATTGAGATAGCTTCTTTTTGTTAACCCTTCACCCCTGCTTTCTGTCAACTGCCACCAATAACATCTTCTGATTGACTAATCTTCATCCTTCAAGTAAGGTAAGCAATTTTTTATTTTTCTATCTGATTATCTTTTTCTTTAGTAGTCCTTAGGCTATTTTGGAAGAGAAAGAAGGTAACTTCTTTCTTTTTTTACGCTCTTTTTTTTTTTTTAATTTGAGACAGAGAGCATGAGCAGGGGAGAGGAGCAGAGGGACAGAAAGAGAATCTCAAGCAGGCTCCATGCACAGTGCAGAGCCTGCCATGGGGTTTGACACAGGGTTCGATCCCACAACCCTGGGATCATGACCTGAGCCAAAATCAAGTCAGACACTCAACCAACTGAGCCACCCAGGTGCCCCAGTAGCTTCTTTCTTGAAGTCAGAACATTTACCTATTTCCAATAGTATTTTATTTTTTCACAATTCCACAAAATTTACCACTAGTGGATTCACTGATCTCATGAACCAGGAGAATTAGGCTAATCTAGAGTAGTTAAGGGAATTAGACCATTTTCTCTCAAAATTCCCATCAACTTCACTTTCACCAAGACATTCTTCCTTATTAAAGTATAAGCTCCCTCTGTCTCTTCCTCCACTTAGTGATTGATAATTCTGTCAGCAAAGTAAGGCAAAAATTTGTCAGATGCTCCACTTTGAGCCAAATGAGACCCCTTGCAGATACCCTCCTGGCTGAAGAAGGTTTCTGAGCTGTGTTGCGATCTGGGTCAGGAAAGTATCCTCTCTGCCAGCTGGCCCCAACTGTGGTCTCCTTAAAACTACCCATATGCCTATCTGGTGTTCTCATCCTCAAATGTATACATTTCTACACAGGCATACAGGTAAACTGTATCCCCTCCTACAGGGCTAGATATTCATATATATATATATATATATATATATATATATATATATATATATACACACACACACACACACACACACACACACAGAATCCAAAGCAGGCTCTTAGCTGTCAGCACAGGGCCTGATGTGGGGCTTGAACTCATGGACTGTGAGATCATGACCTGTGCCAAAGTCCAATGCGTAACTGACTGAGCCACCCAGGTGCCCCAGGGCTAGATCTTTTTAAATCTTTTGAACCTAGAAAATTTTCATTCTCCATTATCCTCCCTCATGTGCCCACTTCCCTGCAGAGTCAGCTTAAATTTCATCATTAGAAAAACTCACAAGCATCTTAAATATCTTGCTCTTTTTTTCCCCATTGTATTTACTTGGTTAAACTCTGGTCCTGATTACATCCTATACTGTACCTACCTCCTTCCATCTTATAATATTGCTGGGAAAAAAATCACAGAACCATATTGAGTAGTCTCACTTTAAATTTAAATACTTTCCTTTAAATTTAAGACCAAAGACCTCAAATGAGCTCATAGCACTGCTTGGTACTACCTATTTATTTCTCTAGTAGTTGATTTGCCACTCTCCTAGCTGATGTTTTCATATAAGTCCTCACTCCTTCAATACTCAACAACTCCTTCCCTTTCCTGCTGACCTTCTAGATACTAATGCTCCTTCTGTTCCTTTGTGTTTGTTGTTGCTCTGCCTTGGGGGCTCTCTTGCACTCCACCTTCTTAACTTCTTAACTTCATGATTTACTCCTTCATTTTATTTATGTTTTTGTTCAAGCCTTCCCTAAACACCTGAGCTAGGAGGGCACTCTCCATCACCAACTCTCTTTTTCCCTTCATAATACTTCTTTCTACCTGAGTTATTATTCATAAATATATGTATCCCCACACATATGGTAGATACATACCATTGGTAAATTTAACTTACTGTACCAATATTTGGGGACCAGAGTTATAGGGACAGGAAGCATACATATATGTATAGCTATATATTCATATGTACACACACACACACACACACACACACACACACATACAGTTGACCCTTGAACAATATGGCTTTGAATTGCATGAGTCCACTCACACATGGACTTTTTTCAATAAATACAGTACACTACTGTAAATATATTTTCTCCTCCTTATGATTTTATTAAATAACATTTTTTCTCTAGCTTACTTTATTGTAAGAATACAGTTATAATACATACAACAGAGATAATATGTGTTAACCAATTGTTTACATTATCATTAAGGCTTCTAGTCAACATTAAGCTATTAGTAGTTAAGTTCTGGGGTAGTCAAAAGTTGTATGTGGATTTTCGACTGCATGGAGTGTTAGGGGTCCCACCCCCTGGATTGTTCAAGGGTCAACTGTATATATATATATATATATATATATATATATATGCATATATATATACTACTCTTACCATAATTTTTTCTTTCTTAAAAATTTTCACTTGCATAATTTCCATATGCATATTCTTAATTTTTTTCTGGATGCTCCATCACATAACCATCCATAATATCTGCCTTATTGAATTTGGATACCTGTCTCCCAAGCCCCCTATACTGCTGTTCCAAAGTGTAAATGTTGCTCTCAATTTAGGTCGTGTAGTGAGTATCCTAAGTCTTCTCTCTACTCTTCTCCTAAGTTGAATCCACTCTTTTCTAGATAATATGTTTTATTCTTTCTCGGTTTACTTCTTTGTGCTGGGACACATCTTCTGGGAACTAGGATTTCTAGACTCACAGAGCCCAGAGTTATGAGAACAAGAAGACTAAATTTCCCAGAAGGGTCACTGGGAGGGATGATAAGAATTACCACTCTTATTTCCCTTTCTCCCCTTGTTTCCTAGACCCATTTATTTTTCCTATTGGAGGCACAACACATTATAATGGTCATTGATTTATGGAAGCTCTTCTTAGCAAGCATTTTCCATGATAATTAAGCTCTAATGCCCCAGTATATCCATTATATTAAATGAATTAACTTTCTTCCTAAGAGTCTAAAATAGTATTAGCTATGGACTATCTTTGGGAAAATTGAAAAAATAGACAATTTTTGGTATGGTCTAAATCTCTCATGGAATTCTGATTAAGAAAGACTGAGATATATAATATACCCTAGAGGATGATATCTATACAAGATACTATCTCCAAACAGGCACTGTACTTTCAAAAGACCCTTTTGTCACTCTGTCAGGGTCGTATCTTCTTGGTAACACAGTATGTGATAAGACCAGTAGATATTATGGCCATATGTCCAATGCCACATCTTTTTTTTTTGTTATAAAGAATTGGTTCTCAAATATTCATGTACATTAGATTTATTGGAAGGCATATTAAAACATAGATTTCTGGGCCTTAGCTCAGTTGCATCTCTAATAAGTTCCCAAGTAATGATGAAGGTACTGATCCAGGGACCACACTTTGAGAACCACTGCTGTAAAGTGACTTATTTGGTCCAATGTATTGTTATGCAAGATCCCAAGTCAATGGCTCAAATGTTCTATGAGCCTTTGGATAGCAGTACAGGTTGAAGCCCTAGGACAGACAAATTTCATACCCATAATATGTGCCACTGTCCTTTCTAGGTGGAAGGGTCCAATGTAATCAACTTGCCCTCAAGTGGCTGGTTGATCTCAAAGGATTGTATCTTACCAGCATTGGTTCTATTGATGGCAGATTGGACCTTAGGCAGAGGGAGTATCTAGAGCAGGCTTGGTGAGTACAAGCCCATGCTGTTGAGCCCATGAATATCCTCCAATCATGCTACCATTGTATCGCATTCATAATCTCATTGTGTCAGCACTCAAGTGGTTGATGACAGAGGTTTGCTGATGTCAACTGGCTAAGTCATTCTGATTAATATTTTAGTATTTTGTGGTTGATGCTATTTGATATGTAGATAATATGTTAAACAAAGATTTTTACATTTCATGTTCAACTCCCATAAGTCTATCCATGTTATCTTCTTGAATATGCTGAGACTTGATCCTCTGTTATATAATGATCTTTGTCTCATGATTAAGGAGGCAATTCATCAAGAAGATATAATTTAAAAAATGTATGCATCCAGCATTGAAGTGCCTAAATATGTAAAACAAATATTAATAGAATTGAAAGAATAAATAAGCATACAGTGATAGCTGGGGACTTTAATACCCCACTGTCAATAATGGATAGATGATTCAGACAGAGAATCAATAGGAATCATTGGGTTTGGACAACACTAAAAACCAAATATACTAAACATATATACAGAAAATTCTATCCAATAACAGCAGAACACGTGTTCTTCCCAAGCACACAGAACATTTTCTAGAATAGATCATAGGTTAGGTCACAAAACAAGTCTCAGTTGTCTTTGAAAATCTAACTTTACATGAATAAGTATAGCTACCTCTGTTTTCTTCTGGTTACCATTTGCTTGGAATATCTTTTTCCATCTCTTCACTTTCAGCCTATGTGTGCCCTTAAAGCTAAAGTGTAAGCAGTATATTATTGGATCTTGTTTTTTTTAATCCATTCAGCCACTGTATGTCTTTTGATTAAGGAATTTATTCCAATTACATTTAAAGTAATTATTGATAGGTAAAGACTTACTATTACCATCTTATTAATTGTTTTATGACTATTTTGTATTTCTGTTATTAATTTCTTCCCCTCTTGCTGTCTTCTTTTGTGATTTGATAATTTTTCTGTGGTTGTATGTTTCAATATAACCTTTTTTCGTGTCTACTACAGATTGTTCCTTTGGGTTACCATGAGGCTTAGATAAAAATCTTATAGTTATAGCATCTTATTTTAAGCTAACAACTTAACTTTGACAGCATACAGAAAAACTATACTTTTACTTCTCCCTCTTCCTCACATTTTAGGTTACTGATGTTACAGTTTACATCTTTTTTATATTGTGTATCCACTAACAAATTATTATAGCTATGACTATTTTTTGTTTGTTTGTTCGTTTTAAAAACAAACAAGCCTTATTTGTTTTTAACTTTTAAGCTAGAATTGTAAGCGATTTACACATCACCATTACAACATTAGAGAATCTGGCTTTGACTTTATACTTACTTTTACTGGTGAGCTTTACACATTCATATGTTTTTGTGCTGTTAATTAGCATTCTTTCAGCTTGAAAAACACCCTTAAACATTTTTTTCTAAAGGTCTAGTGGTGATGAACTCCCTCAGCGTTTGTGTGTTTCGGAAAGCCTTTATCTTCCCTTCATTTTTTAAGGACAGCTTTGCTGTGTATAGTATTTTTGGTTGACAGGATTTTTTTCAGTCTTGTGAATATATCATCCCATTCTCTTCTGGCATGAAAACTTTCTGCTGAGAAATCCACTGATAGTCTTGTTGGGGTCTGAAGGCTTCCTTTTGCACTTAAAAAGAAATCAAAATTCCTCATCATTGCTCTCAAATATCTACATGATCAGGCCCTGTCTACCTTTCCAACCTCACTTCTTCCCACTCCCCACCCCCCTTATTATCCTCCAGCTTTTCTAGCTTATTTTTGGTTTGAAACTTTTCAGGTGGACTCCTCCCTTGCGGCCATTGCCGATGTGGTTCCCTCTACTTGGATCACTCTGTCCTCATTCCTTTACATTGTGGGTCCATCTCTCGGCACTTTATTCAAATGATGTACCCTCAGAGTGCCCATTCTCACTACCTCCAATCCAAAGTTAACTGTTCATCTCACTACATCTCCACTGCCAGTTCTCAATCTTTATTACCTTTTCATCATAGTAAAAATCACTATATGAAATGTTCTTATTTAATTGCTATCCTGTTTATGTTTTGCCTCTCACCCTCCCATTTGTTAGTGAGCTGCATCATTTAAAGGCTCTTGTCTCTCTCATTCAGTGCTCTATCCTTGGCACCCTAATAAAGTAGGCACCCAATTCATATTTGATGAATAAGCAATGACTCAGTAAGAAACATTACCTGATTCTTGAGTCCCATTCTACCCAATTTTATTTACATGTATAAAATTAAGCCCAATGATGTATTTATGGCCCAGGTTTAGGCCTTCTAAGAAACCATCCTTCACTCATCACCTCCCAAGCAAATACATTCACCAGTTTCAATAATGCTTAGCAACCTAGAGAAGACCACAGCCTACTTCTTGAACCCAGTCACTACAAACCACTCTGGGATCAAATTTACAACCTATTCCTTTCTCTCTTCCTCCTGGCCTCTTGCTTTATTCCACAGCTATGGTGTGCATTTGCCCTAAAGTTTCCTCAAGCCCTAGTGACAGAGGACTGATATCTGCATCATCATCTCCAGCTCCACTGTGAATTCCCCATGGTCTGTGTGCACTGATATTGAAGCCTTCTCCCCATCACACTTGTGACTCATTATGCTCTTTCCCACTCTATTGTTTCTTTACATGTTTCTACCTGCTACCTTCCACGGTAACTGTTTTCACATGTTCGGGACTATTTTTCTTCCTCCTCCACTATACTGACTTAAAAGCCTCTGGTTCTGCCAGTCTAGCCTCTAGGCAGACACTCCTTTTGTGCATGTGAAATGTGAACCACTCATGGCCAAGAACCTAGTATTCTAGCATCTTAAGCGAATGGGCCCCAAATCCAAATCCAGTTCATCATCACGGTCTGGATAGGCAGTCATTGATCTCTTAGCCCTTTTTCTTCCATCTGAAATCTATACTCTCAGCAGAATTGAGTGATAAAAACAGCACCTGTGCACCCAAGTAATTTTTTGTTGTTGTTCAAGGGTTTGTATTCTCTATAGACTCTTTCCTAAGAGCCTCTGGTTTTCTCTGTTTTGAGACTCAAATGCTGCCTATTTTCTCTGCAATAGCCAGATTTCCTGTGAACAGATCTGGACTTTGAGAATCTGTTTATAATCAGTTCTGACATAGGCCAATAATTTCTTTGCCGCCATATTCCTATATACCTCAGAGATCTTTCCAAAAGATATACCAGCACTATTCGTGCTTTAAAATATAGTTCTCGGGGCACCTGGGTGGCGCAGTCGGTTAAGCGTCCGACTTCAGCCAGGTCACGATCTCGCGGTCCGTGAGTTCGAGCCCCGCGTCAGGCTCTGGGCTGATGGCTCGGAGCCTGGAGCCTGTTTCCGATTCTGTGTCTCCCTCTCTCTCTGCCCCTCCCCCGTTCATGCTCTGTCTCTCTCTGTCCCAAAAATAAATGAACGTTGAAAAAAAATTTTTAAATATAGTTCTCTATTGAGTTGAAATCCCAGAGTCAGGAGATCTGCATACCCCACATGAAGGAGAATGAGCAGGTGAGGGAAAAAAAGATGATAGAGAAAAATGAATCTAGTTCCTAAGCGGGAATTATGATGCCCATGGACTATCTGGGAAACTTTAAAAATCTCCAAATGGAAATGGAGGAATTAATGAGGTCACCTCATGTTGTACTTTTTTGCCTTTTATTGCATACCATAAACTTTTCAGAATAACCTGCCTGTGAATTAAAAATTTTGTTGGAATATCACCCACATTTAAGTTATAGACACAATATTAAACAATAACTACTAGGAAATAAGAACATCAAGGTCTTTTCCAAATTGATTAATCAGCTCATTTTGTATTAGTTTGTTTATGTAATTATTAATGCAGTTAATGTTTTAGGCCACAAGGCTATAGCATAAAGTGCTTAAAGAAACAAGTGGTTCAAAACAGCCACCACCAGGAGAATAGAATCCAACAGCATCATGGGGTTTAGAATCAGAACTCGGTTCAAATGCCATTCAATCAGTTGAGTCTGTAACATTCAAACTCCCTGAACTTTCCCATACTCATACATAAAGACATAAGTGAAGACTCCTTTCTGGATTGTTCTGAGGATTTAATGACACACCCTCAGGAAAGCACTAGTGCAATACCTGACACCTGACCACTCAATGTTTGTTTACTCATCTTCCTACCAGATGACCATTCCAAACTCTGAGGTTTTAAACCCCATACAAATATTAGACATTCAGAGCTATGTCCCTTTAAAAAGTAGAAGGAAATAGCTTTGTTCCACCTCCTTAAAGGACATTGGTTAAAACAACCCTTCAATACCTACTCAGTTGTTTTTAGAAAGGAAAATCTCAAGATTTTTCTACCAGGGGGATGTTTAATATTGGAATAAAGGGAGTCTCATGGTATCTATGTCTCAGCCCAGTGAAACTTTCAGTTCAGAATTCAAACCAGAAAAATCTTAATCCTATCAAAAGAGTATGTACATGGAACAGAAGCAATAGAAGTGGATGAATCAAAATTCGATAAGGGTAGAAAACGCAGGTACACGGAGGGACAGTGTTCATTTGTTTAATGACGAAGTCCTGGACTTTCATATCAAATCTCACCCCATGTCCTTAGTTTGATTTAGGTGATTTGTTTACATTAATGTAGAGTAAAATGCAAAACTATGGTTCTCATGTCCTATTACGGGCTCAGTCATTCTCAACAAAATATTTTGTTGTCTTTGTGAAGTTAAAGAAACCCTCAAACGAAGGAAGAACAAAACCATGGCCAAGGCCAGTGTACCTTGTTTCCTTGCCTGTTCCCGTGGCAGACATCACACCATGGCAGTCATTCCCAAAGACCTTGAATGCGGTCTCAGAATTGCAGCCAAGATAGTGGAGTCCAGGACAGGTAAAGGCGGACTAACAGCTGTGATGACAAGTCTTGTGTCTGTCTAGGTGTACTATGTGCCATGTTGGCCATGAGACATGAGAAAAAACATACTCTATCAAGTGATGTCAATATGTATTTGCCATTGATTGACTCCAAAGAACTTGCTTCTCTTTTGCTATTCATTTGGCTTGGACTTTTGACCTCAACTCTTTGGCTATCACTGGCTTTGTTCCTGCTATTTTGAATGCCCTATGTGGCACACAGCTCTGCTTCCTCCCTGGCACACACTTAGCTCCAGACCACACTTCAGATGCTCAGTCGGTGCTCTGTTGCTCACTGAACATAGGACTCTAGGA
The DNA here is from genome assembly GCF_014898765.1 of Herpailurus yagouaroundi. NCBI lineage: Eukaryota > Metazoa > Chordata > Mammalia > Carnivora > Felidae > Herpailurus > Herpailurus yagouaroundi. The sequence goes on from NW_024412407.1 coordinate 22,373,423, forward strand.
CTTTCCCAGCAACCAACTGCTTTTTGCTACTCCTACTGGGCAGAGCCTGCTGTGGCCTTAGCAGGCAGCCACTCTGAGCTGTCCTCACCTGGTCTGATTAACCTAGTTCTGGGAAGCTGCTCTGTGGAGTCCATTCTTGCCTGCCCTGGCCTTGTCCAGCCTTGGCACTGGAGGGGTCTTCACAGCCCACATCTTTCCTCAAGGGACAGCCTGTACCTGAGTCAGCCCAAGCCAAAAAGGCAGCCTCCTCTTCCTTTTCTGGATTTGTGGTTCACTCATTATTCCTCAACCCTACCACAGCTGCCTTGGCAGCAACACACCCTAAGGCCTGCTGGGAAAATTCCACACTCTGATTTGGCACCTGCTCCTGGTAGCAGGCAGGCCTGAACTGCTGGAAGAACACAGGCATGATGAATTAGATATTGAACTGATTGAAGCAACAGTGGAGTCTCTTTACATAAAAGTGGCCTGCAAAGCGGAATTAAGAAAATGACTTCTTTTCTTTCTTCTGTTAGCAATAAATCCCCTCACCCCAGGACAGCCTCAGCTTGGCAGGTTGACGCCCAGATGATTTCTGATGGCCTACGTGCCGACCGCAAGGCAAGCTTAAGCACTGCCAATTCAGCCCCCACAGAGAATCCCTTCTCTGGGGATGAGAGGTGCTGTTCCAAACCCCAGTGTGCTGGAATGCGTCCACCCTATCCCTTGCATGCGGCTCCAGTGAGCAGTGGTCAGCCGAATCAGGATTGCTAAGGGATGGCCTGTCTGGCAAGGAAATGTTAGTCCTTGCTCTGAAATCTGAAACATGAAGAGAAATTTGGCCATGGGAGAGCTGTAGTTCCAAAACTGATAAAAATGGTCCAAAATTTTGCTCTGTCATATGCTTGGTTACACCAATCCTCAGTATGGCAAATGAGCTTCCATCTTAATTATAGCTGGGGAAAGGATGCATAGAAATTTCTTTGACTTCTGTTTTATTCTGTCTGTCCATTCCAGATAGCTGCTTCCAAAAGGAGGAAAGAAGAAGAAGAGACATAAATAACACTCCATGGACTGTCTCATTTGCTCTGGAAAATCTCCTAAAAGGTAGCATTGCTCCTCATGCTTCTGGGCATGTGTGGGTCACATGCTGGGAGCCAGGAAGTGACTCCAGACTCCCGCTGTGGTAATGCCCAACCAGGCAGCTAGGGAAGGATAGTAGGCAGCACAGACATAAGCTTTGGCAAACCAGTGTTGACCTCAGGGTTATGTCTGTGACTAGAAATTACATGAGGAGAGAACTCTCAGTTTCCCTCCGTGGGAGAAGGATGGTACAAGAGAGGGAAGGGTAGAATGATTATAATGCCTTCAAGATGTCCAGAAGGGGGGGGGGGGGGGGGGCGCCGGGGTGGCGCAGTCGGTTAAGCGTCCGACTTCAGCCAGGTCACGATCTCGCGGTCCGGGAGTTCGAGCCCCGCGTCAGGCTCTGGACTGATGGCTCAGAGCCTGGAGCCTGTTTCCGATTCTGTGTCTCCCTCTCTCTCTGCCCCTCCCCCGTTCATGCTCTGTCTCTCTCTGTCCCAAAAATAAATAAACGTTGAAAAAAAAATTAAAAAAAAAGATGTCCAGAAGGGGGAAAACCCCTTAGACAATGAAGAGAAGGAAGCCACTGTCAGCCTCCGTCACGCTGGAAGCATCAGGATTCCTTGATCCCGGAATCAAGGGGGCACCTCAATTCCTGTTTGGCACATGATGGATTTCCAGTGCCAAATATCCTGACCAAGGCATTTTGTGGCAAGGAGAAAGGAGATGAATAAATGGGTCAAACCCCACTGGAGACTGTCTCCTGGGAAAAAGCCAAAGAACTGAGTTACTCTGTTTCCCTGTAGTCTGAGAATCCTCACACTACAAGGCAGGGAGCCCAAGCCTCACACAACTGCATAGGCAATAAGGTGCCAGAGAACCTGGCCAGAATGCTGTTTTGCTGTGCAGAGAAAGTGATTGCATCCTGCCAGGAAGTATGGGACTCCTGTCAGTGAGGATATCAGCAGAAGAGATATAGAACTCACCCCCAAGAGGCAGAGATGTGGGATGTCTATGAAAGTGCGGTGGAAATGCAGCTGGGGCAGTTTGAAGGCAAATATGGCTGCTAATGCAGCTGCCCTCAGCAGGCTCATGGAGAAACGAACCAAAGCCTCTGAGGGCAAATGAAGCAAGGAGATGTGCGGGGATTTGGCACCCCCCACCCCACTTCCCTGCCACCTCCCAGCCTCATGCGGTTCTCATGTGCCAGCAGAGGCTCTTGGATCCATGTGAAATCTGCTCCCACTGGTGTTGGAGGTGGGCCATGCGCCCGGATGCCCTATGAATCACCTGCAGCAGGAGGAGATCATCTCTCTCCCATCTGCTGTCCCTGTTCTCAGCCTCCAAATAGAGCTGGCAGCTGGGAATCGGCCAGAGGACCTCAGCCCTCTCCCCCTTTCCCACCCTGCCCACTGGAAGTGAGAGGGCCCAGTCAGCTAACCTTTGTGCTCTCTGACTGTCCAGAGTGGGACCATCGTAGCTGCTAAAGATGCCCAGCAAATGGAACTGTTTGTGAGTGACGTTGGAATGTGTCCTTTGGAATCAAGAAGTGTAGAGTCTGTCTGGGAACACTGGGACCAGCACTTCATGCATCGGGGAGCCTCCTCCGCCCTCCTGATTGGCTGGGAACATGGCATAGGCCAGGCCATCTAAAGGAGACTATTTTTGGTTTTTTGTTTGTTTTCTTTTGTTTTTAGCTGCTTGGGAGGGGGAGACTAAGAAGCAAACTCCTGTTGTACTTTTGCTTCTATTCATATTCTTCAACCTGACCACATTTATTTAGAGAATGGTATAACCTGAAAAGTACCAGGGACCTCAAGGGGTCTTCTGGCCTGGTCTCTTGCTTCCAGGAAGCTCTGTAATATGAAACCATTCAAGACAGAAAAGACATAATTTTAGCAGCAAAGGTTTTTCCTCCCTGCCACCTCCAGCATCTGCCAGATGCCCTGAAAATTTCACAGATGAAAGTTGCTCTATTAAAAATATGTACTCAAACTAAATACAATTTATAGTGGAGGCTAGGACTGAATTCTTAAAAAAAAAAAACAAAAACCTTATTTATTGCTTAGTATATACCAGTCACCAATGAAACTGAGGTCTAGGGAGACTTATTAACTTTCCTGTAGACATAGCTAGTAAGTCGGAGGATTAGAGTTTGAATCCATACCTCCTCGGTCCCAGTCCAGTGCTCTTACCATAATACCATAAGGAAAGGAAGGAAATGAGAAGTTTGAGTTTTAAAATTTTAATTATGGAATTTCTTTTAAACAATATAGTTTGAAGTAAATGTATTTCTGACTTCACAAAAAATATCTTTGCCGGTAAAATTCATAGGAGACCTAAAATGTAACCTAAATGTAATCTATAATATAATCTAAAACTTAAGAAAGCAATGTTTCACAAACAAGGTGAGCATGGTCTTGATAATGTGGTCTTATTTTGCTTAGCAAAACCCTTTCTCTTGGCCACTCCCATCTTAATGAGTATGAAACCAAATGAGTGGAATCCCAAATAAGGACACATCCTGGAGAATAAGGTTCATGGCCTCTCCTATGATGAGGTAGGCTTGCTTGCTATATGGCCACTTGATCCAATGACAAACTTCCTTCAAAAATTAGAAAGCATTTAGAATTTCTGCTGTTGTAACTTTTGAGAGCTGCAGTCAAGGGCTCTTTGCCAGTTCTTTCTTAGCACACCTCCTACCCCAGAGCTGGCAAATTAGGGGAAGGTAAGCTGGTACTCACCTATCCTCCACCCATGGCATTCATGGCTAATTTGGTATGGCACTCTTTCCCACTGACCTTTCGTGTGACTCAGAATTCTTAACCCAGCACCTAAGACATAAGTTGTCAACAGAAGGAACCAACATGTGAATGGACATCCAGTTGCCAACATGCTTTTCCTCGCTTCCTTTGACTCAGAAGGATGCTGGTAGCTCCCACTGTTCTGTTCAGTTTGCTCCTTGTTTTCATTCAACCATGGCAAGGTCACATATCTTCTTACACCCAGATCTATAGATATAATATAGTTTCATATTCTGCTACAGCTGCTCTTATCACCCTTATCAGACAATGGGGAAGAGACAAGGAAGAGTTCTGCACTTCAGACCAGCTTGCCTCAAACTTTTATGTGCGTATGAATGAATCACCTAGGGATCTGGTTAAAATGAAGATTCTGATCCATCATATCTGAAGTGGGTCCTGAGTTTTGCATTTCTAAGGAACTCCTAGCTAAAGCTGTTGATTTGGGGCCCATACTTTGAGTAGTAAGGCTTTTAGACATGACAATAAACTTAGTCATGTATTATATTTTAGTATTAGTATTATAATTTAAATAGTCTCTTTATGTAATTTTGTAGTCTCTCTTACATAAAATACTTAATTCTTTCAGAGTTCTGTCTCCTCCCCCACAGGAATAGTGTCTGGGTATTTGGGGAAGAAGTATGTATTAAGTGACCTCATGGTGGAATGGGGAGATGGTATTTATGAGCCTACTTGGAACCCTCTGGACCATACCTAGACCTAGTGGCTGGTCTGGGCTGCTTTATGAGCTGGTGGCCACTAAGGTTTAACTGGTCTCTTCTCTGGACCTGATGGTGCTGACATTTTCAGAAACTGATCTGATAAACTGATCTTGCAAAGATATTATACATGACATTGATTTCCTGTGTCAGTGAATCTCCTGTGGCAGAGAATCGGTGAGCATCTAGAGAATTGTAAGCAAGATGGAAGACTAAAGTTTGGGACCAGAGGGTTCAATGGCTCTGAAATCACCGGTGGCTACCTAGGGATAAGACCGCACTGAAATGTACAATATCTCCAAGCCTTAGTTTCTTTTGCTATAAATCATGTCCATACCAGAGGGGTTTTGCCCTGCACAACCCATACTTTTAGTGCCCTCCATAACTACAAGAAGCATAGTGAATCTGCTTTTGGTTTTACTTCAATCTAAGTAAAACCTGAAATCTGATGAAGTAAGAGTATGGGAGATGACATCAAGCAGCCTAAGAATCCTAAACCCCAAGTCTTGAGAATTCCTGAACAAGGCTCAAACTTGACAAGTGACTCTCCTAAGTACAATTTAGTCATCTTTTTGCCCATCTATCTCGCCAGAAACATTTGTTAAGCATTTAAATGTGTCACATGCAAAATATAGGTATGAGTCAAACATTTGAGGTAACCAAACATATATAAAGTTCAGGGTCACAATTCAGAAACACAAATTTTGTTGCCTTAATTTGCAAAAGGAATGTAGCATAATTTTGTTTGCACAAAAAAACCTTTTTCAGAGTGGTCTTGACTTAAGTTTTGTTGAAAGCCCTTTTAAGTAACACTCTAAAGAGTCCCTGACATTTTCTCGGGATACTGCAAACCATGGCTTTTAGAATGCTCTACAGATTGCCACTGAGAGCTCCCATTAACTTGCAAATCCACTTGACTATCAAAAGCGAAATGAGGATAGGAGCCAAAGTCTTGTAAATAGAAAGAGGTCATTATTACACTGATGGAACCAAGTTGCCCAAGCCTTTCCACCAGACTAATGAATTCTCCCAGTCCCTTTTCACTTTGGAAAGAAGGAGCAGACAGACTGGGTGACTTGCCCAAGGCCACAGAATGTACTACCACCAGGGTTTGTAATGAGACATATAGTTCCTGGCTTTCAGGACCTTGCCTTCACAGCCCTACCTCTATTTGGTTACAGGGGTTAGTCTGAAGACAAAAAGAAATGAATTAGAAAGTGTCATTTAGGGGCACCTGAGTGGCTTAGTCAGTTAAGCATCCAACTTCGGCTCAGGTCATGATCTTGTGGTTTGTGAGTTTGAGCCCCGCGTCGGGCTCTGTGCTGACAGCCCAGAGCCTGGAGTCTGCTTCAGATTCTGTGTCTCCCTCTCGTGTTCTGCCTCTCCCCCTCTTGTATTCTATGTCTCTCTCCCCAAAATAAATAAACATTAAAAAAAACAAGGTATCATTTTGCTGTTATTTTTATAGCCCTATTGTAGATGACATCTGCCCCTTGTGAATTTGCTCAGTAGGCAAGGAAAGCCAAGGATTTTATTACTCAGACAGCGAATGAAGCCTGGTCACCAGTCCTGGAATTGATGGGAGGCCTGCCAGTCCTTGAGTCTTTGGAAAGGGAATGCTGATAGGCCTTGCTTGCAGCCTTGCCTTGGCCTGAGCCAATCATGTCAGGAGACTTAGCCCTCTACATGGAATAGGAAATTAACTCATGACATCAGTAGTCCCAGTGTTGAAGGTATGAGTATGTGAATGACCAAGTTTATCTCACCCCTAGTATCCCTTTCTCTTCCAAAATGATGATCCACTTTACAGCATGGAAATGAGTTGTTTTCCCTAGCCCCCTCATAACGCACTAAGACGGGAAGATAATTCTAAGCCTCAAATTCCTTAGCTGACTCTTGCTAAATCCCAGAACTTGGAGTCAAAGGGCACTTGCATGCAGTCAAAGGGCACTTATTTTTCAGCCAGTCAGCACCTGGCTGAATCTGGGCCTACAATCGACAGTCCAACAGAAGCCATGGTACTTTTTACCTCCTTGCACATCACTCAGGGTCTGAAACTCCCTTTGTTAGCTTAGCATGAGGGATGGCTTCCCACTGGCACTTATGTGAACCACACTTAACATTCTAACCCATTAAAAGCCCACTGGACCCTATGCATCGGGCCCATGACTAGGCCAGCTGGGGTTAGCCTCTGTAGGTAGATTGCTTCTCTTTCACCTAAACCTTCACCTTAGCTTTCTCATTCTCCCCACCAGTGTAAGTTTTGGCAACTTTAGAAAGGTGCCCATACCCAGTGTGATAAGGTCAATAAGGGGCAAGACGCAGGTCTGTGTAAGAGAAACTGTAGGAGTAGTCTGGGGGTTGGCAGAGTGAGTTACATAGGCTCTGTTCCCAGATCTACCTATCAGCTGCCTGGAGAAATGGTCGTAATTACCCTGATAAATATAACATTACCACCCTTTGCTGGAGAACCTGCCCTATATTCCATGCTTTAGAAGTCCCTGCTCTTATGCTGACCCAGGTGAGTGAGAGTCAACAAGTCTGAGAAGACATGCCTACCCAGGGCCATGGAATTCGTGTCCAAACAGTTCAAGTTCATTTTTAAGACCTGCATGGGGGTCTCTTCCCCAGACTCATCCCTGACTAGTGGACAATGAGTGTTATGTGCGGAGGCAGGTGGTGGAGACTGGGGGTTGTGCTCAAGTGGGTTGGGGTCTCCACACACACATGCATGAGGCCCCTCCTGATGTGACTTAGAGCTTCCTTGAATACTCCAGGCCAAGGGCCCATGCAGCCCAGGGCATGAGAAATCCCCAAACCTTCCTTTCTGGAACAATTTTCTACTTCCATCTACTAGGTCAGCTCATGAATTCTCATGGGTTCAAATACCAGCTTCATGCTAATGACATCTTAATTTATATTTTTTATCCACTGAGCTCTAGAGTATCTACCTGATATGCCTGCTTAAATAAATCAGATATCTCAAATTTAACATGGTTAAAACAGATTTCTTGATTTTTCCCCCGCAAGATATTTTGCTCCCATCTCCAAGCTTCCTCACCTCAGTAAAGGGTGTCACTATCCACCCAGTTGGTGAATCTGAAGGACTTAGAAGCACAAACTAGAAGATCCTAGGAGGATCTCTCCCTCTTACCCCACATCAAATCTATTGGCAAATTCTATTGGTTCTACCTCAAATCTCTTTCTTCTCTCCCTTTCCACTGTCATCCCTTTGGCTCAGGCCACCATCATCTCCTGTTGGACAAGCGAAGTAACTTCCTAACTGGTTTTTCTACTTCCACTCTTGACCTCCTACAGTCTATTTTCCCCAGAGTGACAAAAGTGCTCTTCTGTCCATGTAAATTAGATCATGCCTGTTTGCTGGGTAAAAGGGGGAAATGGCTTCTCTCAGCCTTATGGATGTGGCCCTCACCTGCCTGTCCATCCTTATCTCATGGCTCCCTCCTTCTCTGTTGCGGTCTAGTTGGGCTGGCCCTTCACTTCCTTCAAGCCCTAGGCTTTTCTACATCTTGTATGGCCAACAACACCTCATTGTGAGGTCTCAGCTTAAATGTCTCCTGCCCAGAGGGCCTCTCTTGAGCAGTCCCACTAAAAACTGATCTGCCCAACCTCCACATTGTTTCTCCTTCTCAGCCCATTGTTTCTCCGTTCATAGCACTTACTGTACTTGAAATGATTATTTTAAATGATATATTTTCTAATCTATCCTACCAGAATATAAGATTTAAAAGACAGGGCGATCTCTGCCTGTTTCTTCGTTCTGTCCACTGTGCCTAGGGCAGTGCGAGGCACATAGTCAGCACTGGGGAAGCATCTGATGTATGTATAATGAAGACTGGGGCAGGATTGGTGGGTGTGGTAGGCACATAAGTAAGAATAACATTAAGGTCCCTCAGGGACCCAGACCTCATCATTTTTCCACACTCCAAAGAGTCAACCGCCAATGTTTCAAGTTCCCTTTTCTCCTGATCACTGATGTTGGTTTCTAGATCCTCTGTATTTGCCCTCAGAGGGCCCCTTCTAATCTGTTTCTATAGAAAGCATTTAAGACCCTGGCTAAAGCTTAAGCTAAGAACTTCCACTGGGCCTCAGCTATTGAGAGAAATCAGGTCCTACCCTGAGAGTGACAGGTTACAGCTCCGCTCATGGGGGCAGCCCCGTCCTCAGAGAGCCCTGTGGGGTTGCTTGGGCACAGAGATTACAGAGAGCCTCTCTGTTTGGGGTGGGTTTTCTTTGCTTTGTTTTCTTGTGTGCTCAGTGGCTTGTTCCTAACTGGCGGCCAATCACCGCACTGCCAGATGGTGCGAAAGATTTACCGGAATTTCATTTTCAAATAAACCACAAGCTTGGATGAGCTAATGTTGTTCCACATAAAAAAGCCACAAAACTGGACAAATTAGAGTTGTTTCAAGAAAAGAAACTTGTCCAAGCCATCAGCTCTGCCCTTCTCAAAGGGCTCTGATAGCTGCATTAAGACACGGGGGCTGGGGTCATTCTCGTGTGAGGCCACCACACCAAAGGATGGATGGGGAGGGAGCACCCCCCATCCCTTACTGCTGACTCCACAGAATAACTTGGAAGTGCCGTGGGGAATTTCATTCTTCCGTGGAACTGAATTGTCTCTCTCAAGTTTGTCTCGGTTACACCAAGAGCCCAAGGATGACAAAGGCCTCTTCCAGTCCGTTGGAAATGGCTGCAGTTTCCCTTCAAATACAGACTGCCTGTGAGCTTTCCTGGACAGCAGGTCACCTGATGGCTACTCAGCAGGGATAGGAAGGCAGATGACTTATACACCACATGGAGAGGGGTTAACCCTCAGCAGTATTGGCTGAGTAGTAATAACCTGGTAGACATGATACTTCCAAGATCAGAACCCTAGATCTGAACCCCAGTTGTGGGATCATGGGCAGGTTGCATGCCTCTGAACCATACTGTTTTCTCGTCCTTAGGATAGAGAAAACAATATTTAGCCAACATGGCCATCTTAATTGTAAAATTGAGGTAAATGGCCTTTGACTGTATCTGACACATATAGTGAGTGCTCCCTAAATGTGGCTGCTATGTGGGGCGATGAGGAGGAGGATGATGTCAGCTGTGTGGCTGCCTCCTCATCCTACAGCACTCGGAGCCAGTCCCAGAGGTGGTGCGTCATCTGCTTCCTGTGGTCAGCTGAGCCGAACAAGATACTATGGAGTAAATCAAGCCAGGAAATCAATCAATATAACTGAGGCCAAAAGAGCCCTTCTTAAAGAATCTAAAGATCTGCTTTCTCTTTTATCCTTTCTTTTCTCAACCAAACTCCAGAGTAGGCCCCTTCTGACCTTTGCATTAAGTTAGAATTCTATGAACTCACCTCCCTTTGGAAATTTTATGTCCTAAATAAATGTAGGAATACTCTAAAAGGGGTGTCTGTGATCTGGGGGTTGGAACTTCATTTTGCTATATGGGATAAAGAAACCTGGAACTTATTTGAGCAGAGATTCGGGTTTATGGGCTAGATAATATAATAAAAACCCAAATAGCTACCATTTATTGTACTTTCCAAGCCAAACAACTTTATATACTTCATTCTATTGAATCTTCACTATAAACCTATATTCCCCCCCATTTTATGGATGGAAATGCTAAAGGAAATCTCCACTAGTTGTAAAAGGGCCATTATCTGCTTGACCATCAGAACTGCTCCTGCTAGTCTAACTCACTAACATATTTTGGGGTAGAAATCCCTGGAGACGAAGAGTATGCTAACATTAAATAATGAGAGTCATGGTAATGATACTTTTAAATTACTATCGTTATCACTAATGAAGGTTTAAAAAAACGTTCAGGATGCTTTATATGTTTTACCTCAGACCTCACAACCACCCTATGAGGTAGACACTCTCAGTGCCTCCATTTTACAGATGAAGGAACCAAGAAGAGAAGCTAATTGTATGTCAAAGTCACACGGCTGGCAGTTGGTAGCAGAGTTGGGATTCAAACCCAGGCAGTTTGACCTTGACCTTTAGATGCTGCTTCTCCGAGGCAGAGCTCTCAGCCTCCTGAGCTTTGTGCACTGAGGAAAATGTTCCCTACATTGTTCTTTAAGCAAGACACCCTGAAATTCTTGCAGCATCCTTTACAACATCAGGTAGAACCACCAGCTGCATGAGAGACACCCGCATGTGCACGAAGATTTGGGTTGTGATTTGCTAAAGAGGGCCAATGAGCGGCTATGACTTCTTTTTTTTTTAAGTTTTTATGTTTATTTTTGAGAGAAAGAGAGACAGACAGAATGCAAGTGGAGTAGGGGCAGAGAGAGGAACACACAGAATCCAAAGCAGACTCCAGGCTCCGAACTGTCAGCACAGAGCCCAGTGCAGGGCTCAAACTCACAAACCCCAAGATCATGACCTGAGCTGAAGTCGGACACTTAACCAACTGAACCACTGAGGCACCCAGAGGTGGCTGTACTTCTTGCCATTCATTTTGAAAAGCATCACAGGGGATGGAGAAGAAGGTTATAAGAAATTGTCTGCTGATGTAAAAAGTCTGTAAAGTTTGACTGCATTTCTTAGAAGAGGGACAAATAATTTCTGGTTCATTTTCGCACAGGGCTTAATTTCGTTTTCTTCAGATTCTGTTTGTTTGCTTAACTCAGAACATGATGAAATGTAGAATAGCTTAATTTTTTATGTCTGGCCGAAACCGAACCTTTTAACTTCTCAGTTGATATAAAAAGGCACCCCCCCCCAACATATCAGACTCGTTTCATTTCTGAGAATTAAAATAAGGTTTGGAGAAAGCTCTATTCGTTCTGCAGCTCCTGTCTTCACCTCGACGCTCCTGGATCCCGACTGGGGCCTGGAAAAAGGCTGCAACTGCCCAAGATAGGAAAACCCCTGTCAGGCCAGCCACAGGCCTAAATAAACAGTGACTCTCCTCACAGACTGCCCAGCTAAGCTTCAAATGTCCCTAAAGTTCCCTTCAGCAGCTCGACACGTGAGCCCTCTGGGGGCCTGCATTTCAGAACTTTCTGTGGTGCTTTCCCTTCCCAGGGCAGGCACCCCCGGGCACTGACTCAGTGCTTATCATTCTTTACTAGAAGTTCCGGATGAAGCAATGCAGGGGAGAAATTCACTGTTTCTACTCCCTAAATCTGACCATGACTCATTATTCAGCAAACACCAAATGGTTCCACATCCTCCTCCCAAGAAGGAGGCACAGAGCCCGTTACATAAGCAGCGGTCGACAGCTGCTCTTGGGTAATTGAAAGTGAAGCCTTTCTGACTGGAAACCCTGCTGGGAGTGACATGACTCTTTCTTCACCCCATGATACTAATCTTTATGAGGGGAGAAACCGCTCCAGGAGAAGGCCCCCGAACCTGGGTGTGCTGCAGGGGTTTGTTTTTTGCACAGTAGGCCTGATGTTTGAAATAGCTTGTATTTTCTGCCTTGTTAAAACTCGGCCCCTCCACGGTGTTTCTGATCTTATCTCTTGATGAGCTGGAGCAGAGCTTCGTGAGGCAGACTCTCCCCGGGCACGCTCAGCCGAGAAGGAAGCATGGCGTGGGGTTTCAATGCCCAGGGACCCACCCAAGAAGGACCACCCAAGAATGATCATCTTTGGGGGAGGGAGGATTCGCAAAGGCTGTTTTTGTGTAATAAGCTCAGCACTGTGATCAGAGAAAATAGAGTTGAATTGCAAAGGAGACAGTTGTTTCTGGTTCAGGGAGAGAAGTGATTTTAAATTGCTCTTCGAAAGAAACAGAGGGGTTAGACGAGATCATCTCTGGGCTCAGTAATCCTGTCTTCTTTCCTAGCCTGCAATGCCAGGGAATTACTTTTGAGTAGTGGCAAAACAAATTCTGAAAATCCATTTCTGGAATTTGCTTCACACAGAGAAGGCCTGCTTATAAATGCCACAGGAAGTACAAACTGATGAGAAGGAGGCTATCTTTTTTTAATGCCACCCCTAGGAGGTTGGGGTGTGTGTATACCCGGCTCCTTACGCAAGACCACAACCCTCCTTAGCTGGGCCTCACTGTCTGCCTGGGCTGAGTTGGGAAGGGCTCCTAGGGAAGGACTTGTGGGAGAGGGAGCATATCAGCATGAGCTTGGCAATGTTGCAGTCCTCAAGGGGAATGATCCAGGAAACATCCCCAACATCACAGAGAAATTAGATCCTGAGAAGGCTGGCCTAAAGTGCTCAGGACGACCAGCAACTTTGGGGCATTTTGGTAAGAAATGGAGATGGAATGATGTTGAGTTATCCAAATGTGGTATGTCACCGTGAAAAGGGAATTGTCTTGAGGTTCTCAGCCTTCCCAAACGTCAGAGAAGTGGTATTATAAGCTGAATTGTGTCCCCCTCCATTTGTGTGTGGAAGTCCTAACCCTTAGGATCACAGAATGTGACTGTACTTGGTGATAGGACCTTTAAAGAGAAAATTAAGTTAAAATGAGGTCAGAAGTTGGGCCCTAATCCAATATGACTGGTCTTCTTATAAGAAGAGATGATTAGGACACACACACCTGCAGAAGGAAGACCACGTGAGACACAGGGAGAAGACAGGCATCTGTAGGCCAAGGAGAAAGGCCTCAGAAGAAACCAACTGTGTTGACACCTTGATCTTGGACTTCCAGCCTTCAGAGCTGTGAGACACTAAATTTCTGTTAAGTTCCCCGGCCTACGGTAGTTTGTTGTGGTAACCCTAGCAGACTGACACATGGTGACCCTGCAGTTCCCCTAGACTTGGAGACCTTGGCTTTTCTTTGTAGCTCAAAGACTGACCTCTTATGTACTGTTCTCAGAAGACAAGCTAGGGCATGCAGAGAGAGAGGGCTTCCTTTCGCTATTACAATCCCTGAGCATGAATGGAACTGTGAAGACCAAGTTTCAAGGCTCTTTGAGCAAAACGCTAAGGCCCATAGGCCTGGTGAGGAGAAGCATAAAAGTCTTCCAAAGGCCCCAATAAGGAAACAATTATGTGGGCTTTTTAGGCCATGACATTTTGACCAGCACCATCTGAATAGACTGTGCTCAACCTACAAAGCATCTTCCCTGAGCCCCAGTTTACCACCACATTCACCTGGAGCCTGGCCAGGACTTCAGAAGCCCCTACTCAGTCAAGAAACTGCCAAAGGAGTGCTTTATCCATGTACCTCGAGCCTATCAAGGGAGACTAATTATAGACGTTGGCTGAGAGGGTCTCAGTCGACCCTTGAGGAACGAATCCTGCCTGATGCACAATACTAGATAGTCGGCTATTAGCTTTGGTAGAGCTCAGTTTTGTGTTCTGTTTCCTGTGAGGCACGTATTGGACACCAGCATCAGCAGGATAACAGCCTGAAGGATTAACGACTGGATCCCTCTCCCCACCCCCACTGTATCAATTGCTTCAGTTTTATCTTTTCTAACCTTCCAGAAATCTGATATTTTAACTAAATATCCTAGCTTTGCCTTCTCCCTCACCCTCTCTCTCTTCCTTTCCTTTCCTTTCCTTTCCTTTCCCTTCCCTTCCTTCTCTTTCTTTCTTTCTTTCTTTCTTTCTTTCTTTCTCTTTCTTTCTTTCTTTCTTTCTTTCTTTCTTTCTTTCTTCTTTCTTTCTTTCATCTATTTTAATTAAATGTTCTTTGGTTCCTGGCAAAGCTAACCTCAACTGTTAACGTTCCGGTGTGGGCAGACAAGTTGGAGTTCAAGCTGCCCTTCAAAGTTGCATCAGTGCCTTGTCCCTTCTACAACACCCACACGAAGAAGAGGACAATAGGGCGCTGTGAGCCAGTGTCTCAGGACAGTTTCTCAGAGCCACTCCCCCCTAACACTACTCTTCCCGCCGCGGGGGCTCTCAGGTATGGGTGGGATCTGACGGAAGCTGGTAACCTCATCATTTAATCCAAGACAAAAATTAGAGCTGCATTAAGAAGAAAACATGGGGCGCCTGGGTGGCGCAGTCGGTTAAGCGTCCGACTTCAGCCAGGTCACGATCTCGCGGTCCGTGAGTTCGAGCCCCGCGTCGGGCTCTGGGCTGATGGCTCAGAGCCTGAAGCCTGTTTCCGATTCTGTGTCTCCCTCTCTCTCTGCCCCTCCCCCGTTCATGCTCTGTCTCTCTCGGTCCCAAAAATAAATAAACGTTGGGAAAAAAAATTTAAAAAAAAGAAGAAAACAGAGCACAAAGAGCATCTTAGCACCTGCTGCAATTCAGAGCTGAAGTGTATTTTAGAGAAAAAAATTAAACCCTGAACCCATAGGTAACCACTAAATCCTGACATAAATGCCTCATAAACTTGGAACTTCCAACACAGCCCTGAGAATGCCACTCTCTCCCACGCACTGATGGCAGGCCTGGCCCTCTGCCAGGGAGTTCAGTTGCAAAGCTGGAAACTCCCTGACTTAAAACAATGTCTGGGTGTTTTCTGCTTCATAGGACCTCTGAAGGAGGGTAAAATTTTAATATTTGTTGTTTAATTTGACTTCTCTTACTTTCTGTGCCTATGTGTTTCATTCACCTTCATTATCATGCCTGTTAGGAATGTGCCAGCCAGAAAAGGAGGGGCTATAAATAACCCAAGGAAACAAATGAAGAGATCGCTTCAGGTTCATTGTCCATTGCAGAGCAGTGTGCTTGGGTACTGCATAGGATAAGCCCACTCCAAAGAAAATATGACATAGTCCCTGGTTTCCAGGAGTTTACAGGCCAAGGAGTCCAGATAGAAGAGCAATCATCCCATTAGATACTGATTTCTAAAACTCATGTCCTTTTGATTCTTCACCTTCTTCTCTCCTTTCATTGTCCCACCCCTTCACCTATCCCTTTCCCTCTTCCTCTTCCTTTACTGGAATAGAGGTGAGAACACATAGCTTATCTTCTATTGCTCTTAAGGTCAAGGACAGAAGGAAGTGACTTGGAGATGTCTTTGAAGTAATCTCCCCTATCCAATCCAACTTCTCTTTGTTGAAGTTTTTAGGAGTGGAATACGAACAAAGAAAACAAGTGGATGCAGGAACACCTCATCAAAAAGTATTCACTAGCAGGGAAGAATATCATGAATGCACAAGTGGTAAATCACATAATTTACATATGAAAGAGGGCCCTGGGCACTCCAAGGGGCACCTTCCCTGAGCCCCAGTTTACACCCTCACCCACCTGGAGCCTGGCCAGGACTTCAGAAGCCCCTGCTCAGTCAAGAAACTGCCAAAGGAGTGGTTTACCTTACAGATAAGGAACAGGAGACCCGAAAGTTGGAGATGTGTTCAAGGAGAGAGAGTAATCAGCAAAGGGTCTAAGACTTTGGTTTTTCTACTTCTAAGCCAATTCTCCTTCTCTAGGTAAATGTCCCCCCTAGATGCCAAACAAACATATATGATTGGGGAGGCCATCCATGGGCCTAATACTACCCCACACTTACCATCACCTTCACCTGCAAGTTCTTTCCTCTTCTCCCATCACATTAAATGAAACTGCCCAGGGATGGCATTTTAAGGTGTTATCTGTCAGTTATGTGTCCATGTACATGAGTAATGGGAGGAGGGTGGAACAAAGGCAACACTGAGCCCTGAGTGCTGACCTGCCTCCACTGATCGGGTGGCCTTGAACAATGCATTTAGCAGAATAATCTAGACCAGTGCTGTCCAATAGAATTATAACATGAGCCCGGAATGTGAACCACCTGTGCAATTTCGAATTTTTTAATGTTGTGTTTAAAAAGGTAAAATGAAACAGGTGGGATTCACTTTAATGATACATTTTATTGAAACTAGACTATCTAAAATATTATCATTTCAACCTGTCATCAATAAAAATGTATTAGTGAGATATTTTAAATTCTTTTTTTTTTTACTACGATGTGTTTGGAATGCTGTGTTTATTTTGTACTTGAAGCACATTTCAGTTCAGACTAGCTATTCCAAATGCTCCCTGGACACATGACTAGTGACTACCATATTGGACAGGGCAGATTTAGATCTGTTTTATCATCTGTAAAAAGGAAGGATAAGACTATCAAACTGTCTTTGCTTAGATTCCTAGGAATTCTAAAGAGGTGCCTCAAGGACTGTGTGTGTGTGTGTGTGTGTGTGTGTGTGTGTGTTTGTGTATGATAGATTTGGGAAGGGTGGAGATGGCCAGCTTTGGATCATCTACTTCCCACTTCATGCCAAATACTTCCAGAATTAACTGGAAGTATTTAAATCTTGGACATTGGTGTGAGATTTTGTTGGGAGAAGAGTGTCCATGGCTAAATAAAGACACTAAAAACCCTTGCACACCATAACCTGCAAGTTGTACCAAGAGCCCTAGCCCAGCTTCTGGAGTTATGGAAAGAAGAGTAAACAGTCACCTGCCAAGACAGAAAAAAGGCCAGATGACAAGCATGGGAGTCAGCCCGCCCTGTAGCTGGTTGCAAAAGACATATGGCCCCATAGTTGTGGCCTGTAAACCAGTGGGTCAAGCATAGGCTGACTTCTTTCCACCTGGTCAAGTTAATGGATAACAATTCCTGTTATCGGCTGGGCCTTTGGTGGGGCTGTTCTGGAGCCCTAACCTTTTCCCTAGGCCAGAGTGTCTGGAATCTGGGCTGAGTGATACACAGAAGTCTCAGAAGACAACAGACAACAGAACTTTGTCTCTCTTGCTCCTGAAGCATCCTACCTTGTGGATACTCTGCCCACAGGGGCTCCATAGGTGGCTCCAAGAATTCTTCTTGCTCTTGTCATTTAAACATAGAAGAAAATACACACAACAGCAAAACAGCTGTAATATTCAAACAGCTATATCAGCAAAGGATGCAGTGTTGGAGGATATCGTTAAATCCAGTTTCAAGCCCAGCAGCCAGTACACCCACTCACTTCCCAGGCCCAAGCCAGTATGAGATGAAGCTCACGGTTGCAGTGCTCTAAAACCCAAGTGCTCAAGAAATTCATACATTTTGGTTAGATTACTATCCTTCATTTAATGAGTTATGAAGTAACCCCACTGAGTTCAGTTAGACATACGGTCCTCACCCTTCTGGAACTTCTTAAATATTATGATAAAATGAAGATGTTCTCCTCAGCTGTTTTCTAAGGATTCCCAGAGTGTTAGGAAGCTAGAAAAGAGCAAAATGTATAGCAGTCCCTGACATTTTTACATTACCAAGGAGATAATTAAAAACATAGCCTGGAAAGGATATTTCTACAAAAAATTAAAAGTAGAACTACCATATGATCCTGTAATTCTACTTCTGGGTATTTATCTAAAGGAAATGAAAATACTAACTGGAAAAGATACCCGCAGCCCCATGTTGATTTCAGCATTATTTACAATAGCCAACACATGGAAACAAGTATCCATCAACAGATGAATGGATTTAAAACCTGTGGCATAAATATATACAGTGGAATACTATTCAGTCATAAAAAGGAAAGAAATCCTGCCATTTGTGACCAGGATAGATGTTATGGCATCAAGCTAAGTGAAATACATCAGACAGAGAAAGATAAATACCATATGATCTTAATTACGTGCAGAACCATAAACAAAACAAAACAAAATGAAAGCAAAAACTCCGAGCTCACAGATACAGAAAACAGCTTGGTGGTTGCCTGAGATGGGGGTTGGAGGTGGGTGAAATAAGTGAATGTGGTCAAAAGGTATGAATTTCCAATTTTAAAATAAATAAGTTCTGGGAATGTAATGTACAGCATTAATATTACTGTACTGTATATTTGAAGGTTGCTAAAAGAGTAGATACTACAAGTCCTCATCATAAGAAAAACATTTTTGTAACTGTGTGTGGTAATGGATGTTAAGGAGACTTATTGTGATGATCATTTTACAATATATGCATATATCAAATCTTTATTACCATAATGTTATATGTCAGTTATATCCCAATTTTCATAAAAGGTGAGGGCTAGTCCCAAATCCATCCCTGAAAACGAATGAACAAAAATAACTTAAAATAAAGATGTTTCCAGGGGCACCTGGGTGGCTCAGTTGGTTAAGCATCCAACTTTGGCTCAGGTTATGACCTCCCGGTTCATGAATTTGAGCCCCACATCAAGCTCTGTGCTAACAGCTCAGGGCCTGGAGCCTGCTTCAGATTCTCTCTCTCTCTCTCTCTCTCTCTCTCTCTCTCTCTCTCTTCTCCTCCCCCACTCGCATTTTGTCTCTCTCTCTGTGTCAAAAATAAATAAACATTAAAAAAGGTTTTTTTAAATAAACTGTTTCTAAGAAGAAAAGATAGAAAGAACGTACATTCTCCACTCTCCTCCAATCTCCAACACTCTTCCAACTCTTGGCCATTCAGTTCCCTCTCATTAGGGGTATTTGGATCTTTGGGCTGAGCATAAACAGGAATCCTCAGAAAGAAAGCTCTGGATGTTTCTCCGGGTACAAGGGAAGATACCACCTAAGTGTCTAGCAGCATGCAAATAATAATCAGTCTTTGAATGAGCAAGACACTGTGCTGCACATGTACTATGGGGCATTGCTTTATTTAATTTGACAACAACCTTCGTCAGTCCCCCATGATTTATAAAGAATGAATTGTTTTAGTGAGGATCAGACACTTGCCCAGTATTACAAAGTGGGATGTGATAGAACTGGGACTCTAACTCAAGCTTAGAGGCCCATGTACCTTATGTGTACCATTCCCTTGCCACCCTTAGGATGATGCAATGCATTTTTTTTTTCTGAGATTTTTTTTTTAATGTTTATTTATTTGAGAGAGAGAGAGAGAGCACAAACAGGGGTGGGGCAGAGAGAGAGGGGGACAGAGTATCCAAGGATCCAAGTAGGCTCTGTGCTGACAGCAGAGAGCCTGATGCAGGCGGGGCTTGAACTCACAAACATGAGATCATAACCTGAGCCGGAGTCAGACGCTTAACTAACTGAGCCAACCAGGCACCCCTGCAATGCATTTTTAAAAAAGAAAATTCTACAGAAATTCATTGGTCATAATAGTAGAGGAGAGAACAAGTAAGTATGTTCCTGCTCATTAGTTATTAATTTGAAAGGGGGTATTAATTAATTACTTAGAGATGCTAGACACCAAGAAGAACGCCATGATTGTAACTAATTATTAGTCTAGAACAACTCCTTATCTCCTGTAGGAAGCCCCTTTCTAAGAATGAGTGTCTTTCCTCACCCCACCTCCTTAACTCTTGCCAAGGGCCTGGACTTATGTCTTACTTCTATAGGGGAAAAAAAAAAGCGGACAAGTGGTTTGATGAATTATTTTTCTAATATGTGGATTTAATTATATTAAATCTTGAAAAGTTTTTCAAATGAATTACACTCAGTTCTACATGTCACAATTTGCTTCTTTGGGGGAAAAAAAGGAAACTGAAGTGAAATTTAGACTTTCCAGAAAAATAGAGTACACACATCATGACCTGAGGAATCTTACTCTCAGCCATCTGAAAACTCAGGTTCTGACACAAATGCATTATCCAAGGGGTGCCTGGGAGGCTCAGCCAGTTAAGCCTCTGACTTCAGCTCAGGTCATGATCCCACCATTTGTGAGTTCAAGCCCCGTGTCAGGCTCTGTGCTGACGATGGCTCAGAGCCTGGAGCCTGCTTCTGATTCTGTGTCTCCCTCTCTCTTGCCCCTCCCCTGCTTGCACTCTGTCTCTCTCTCCCTCAAAAATAAATAAATATTTAAAAAATTAAAAAATAAAAACAAATGCATTATCCGAGAAGACCAACTGAAAAGCACCGGGGCTTCTAAGTATTTGCATTTTAATAGGGGCCTCTTGAAGACCAAACTTTTCTTTTTTCTTTTTTTTTTTCCCAACGTTTATTTATTTTTGGGATAGAGAGAGACAGAGCATGAACGGGGGAGGGGCAGAGAGAGAGGGAGACACAGAATCGGAAACAGGCTCCAGGCTCTGAGCCATCAGCCCAGAGCCCGACGCGGGGCTCGAACTCACGGACCGCGAGATCGTGACCTGGCTGAAGTCGGACGCTTAACCGACTGCGCCACCCAGGCGCCCCGAGACCAAACTTTTCTAAACACAAATAATGAAATTGTAATGATGGAAGGACTGTTGGCTGTTTTGGATAATAGTCCTCATTTCCTTAGAAGTTCATTTCACACCTTTGCTCTCCTTAAAAGTCCAATACTTCTTCCGAGCTTCTTTCAGCCCATGACCTTTTTTCCAGTCACTGCAAAAACAGAAGCAATCAGAACTTCCACAGACAGCCAACCACATCTCTCACATATATATGGGGGTAGAGATCTCCCTGTCTGTTCTCCATTTGCTGAGGGTGAACTGTCTGTGCGTCTAAGTCCAAGCCCTGTATGTTACCATCTTCTTTTATCAGCTCATTAACATCCCTTCATCTCTTCTTTCCTGTAGCAATATTTTTTTTTTTCCTTTTCTACTGGTCCATTTCCCCCCAGCATACAAATATGCTGCTATTTCTCCCATATTTAAAACAAAGCAAAACAAATGAAACACAAGTCCCACTCTCGACCCCATACTCTTCCATGACTGCTGCTGTATTTCTCTATTACTCTTTACAGAAAACACCTAGGAAAAGTTCTCTTTATTTATCATTTCTTATTCTCCTCCTCTAGCTTTATCTTGAACCTGTTGCATTCAAACTTCCACTTCTCAAAACAGTTCTTCTCCAGGTAACCAAAAAATAAATTATCCGTTCTCTCTTCCTTGACCAATCTGCTATTCAACGCAGTTGCTTGCTCCCTCCTCCTTCCAACACTTCCTTCACTTGGCTTCCAGCATGCCAAGCCCCTTGGCCATTTTTCTGTCTTCTTTGATAGTTCGTCTTTGTGTCCCCATTCTTAAATACTGGATGGCCCCTAGCATGATCCTTGGTCCTCTTCTCTTCCAAATCTATACTCCCTTAGAGATTTCCTCTAATTGCACCATTTAAAGTATCTTTACACAGAGGACCACTCTCCTTAACTCCAGACTTGTGTGACCAACCACCTGCTTGACGCCTTCACACAGTTGTTTTGGTCTCATCAACCTTAACACATCAGTTTGAACCTGCTCTTCACATGGTCTTCCCTCTCTCAGTAAACGACAGCTTCATCCTTCCAGCTTCTCAGAGCCAAACCTTGAAGGCAGGAAGTGAGAACAAAAATAGTAGCTATCTCCTAGGGCTCTTGCAAAGATTAAATGAGTCAATATTTGCCAAGATCTTGGAACAGCCCCTGACATATAATTAGTACTACATAAACTTCAGTTAAGTGAATAAAATTAATAATCATCTTTAGCTCTTCTCATTCTCTCACACCTTGTATCTAATCATCAGCTAATCTTGTTAGCTCTTCCTTAGAAATATACACAAAATACGGCCACTTCTCATCTCCTCCATTGCTAACCCTGATTTAAGCCATTCTCACCTCTTGCCTGGATTATTAATATGTGTCTTAACTGGTCTCCCAGCTTCTGCCTCTGCCTTACTATAGTCAATCTCAACACAGCAACTAGAGTAATCCCTTTCCAACCGAAGTCAGACTGTCATTTCTTTGCTCAAGATCCTTCAGTAGCTTCTATTTCACTCAGAGTAAAACCAAAAGACCTTAAAATGCCCTGCAAGTCCCTTCATGCTCTACAAGCCAGATCACGTCTACTTCTCCAAACTTATCTCTGCCACATACCCCTTCCACACTGTGCTACTCCCACATGCTTGCCCTTCTTGCTCACATATTAATATACCAAGAATGCTCCTGCCTAAAACCATCTGTATATTCTGCTTTCTCTCTGCCTTGGTTGCTTTCTCAGGTTAGCTGCATGATTCCCTCCCTCATTTCTTTCTGATGTGCTTAATGTCATCTTGTTAGAAAAGCTTTGGCCATCCACTCCACATACAATGGTAACTGCCATCTCCACTGTTCCCAATTCCCCCCTTTCCCGCTTTTCAGGGTTTCGCAAAGCCCTTACCTACTAAAAATCAGCAGTTATTTGTTTATTTCTTTTCTTCCTCAACCACAGTGTAAACCCCATGAGGGCAGGAACTTTGTTTTGTATACTGCTGTATCTCCAATAACTCCAAGAAGAGTGTTTGGCACAGAGCAGACTCTCAATACATGCTGGTTGAAGAGTTAATGAATGAAGCCCTAAATTTAGCCCAAGGAACTCACATTTTGGAAAAAATTCTGTAACATGAGATCCTTCATATTCAACTTTTGCTGAGGAAAAGGAAAAGACTTATTCTATGAATGTGAGTTACCCTTGTCCAATTACATCTAGTAAAGGGACTCTTTGGCTTGTGACTACTCAAGTAAAAAATGGCCTGTTTACATGATGAGTTTCCCTCTTTCAAACTACCCTGGTGTAGGAACAAAGCTATAAGTGTCAAAAGTACCACCTCGTGGATGAAGGGCACAGCATGAGCAAAGGCACAGACATGAAAAAGTGGATACCAAAAGCTGCTTCGGTGGAAACAGAGTGGATAAAACAGAATAAATTGTGGCAAGAACATGTAGCAACTTGAGTGCCAGGCTATAGATTGTATAGTCCATGGAACATGGTTAACTTTTTAAAGTTCATTGAATGAATTACTAAAAATTGATTGAGAATCTTGATGAGTTATGTTCCAAAGACAACATAATAAAGATACTCTTCTTGCCTATAGTGGTTTCTACTGATAAGAATTAAACATGTTAGAACTTTTTCATTTTTTACAATAGCTATACTGAGGTATGATTTACATGTAATAAAATTTACCTACTGTTGGGGCGCCTGGCTGGCTCAGTCGGAGGAGTGTGCTACTATTGATCTCGGGGTTGTGAGTTTGAGCCCCACATTGGGTGCAGAGATTACTTAAATAAAGAAAGAAACTTAAAAAATTACCTACTGTAAATACACAATTATATGATTATAGTAAATTAAGAGATATAGCAAGCATCACCACATCCACAGATTGAAAAAATTAGGTTCTTAGTTTAAGAGCTTTTAATCATGAATGGATGTCATGTTTTGTCAGATGCTTTTTCTGTATCCGTTGAGATGATCAGGGGCTGTTTGTATTTTAGGTTTATTTTCAGATCTTAACCCCAACTATGCATTCTTAGGCTAAATCCTACTTTATCTTAATTGTATATATTACTGGATTCAGTATGCTAAAATAGTGTTAATAATGATGATTACATTTGTGCTCATGGAGGTTATTATTGGTCTGCAGTTTTCTTTTGATGTCTTTGACTTTGGTATCAGGGTAATACTGGTAATACTCGTAAAATGAACCGGGAGTATTCCTTCCTCTACTTTCTGAAAGATTTTGTGAAAAACTGCTATTATTTCTGTACATACTAGATAGAATTCACCAGTGAAACTCTCTGGCCTGGGCTTGCCTGTGCGGGAAGATTATTAATTACTAATTTCATTTTTTTATTTGTTATAGATCTGTTCCAATTTTCTATTTCTTCCTGAGTCAATTTTGGAAATTTGTGACTTTCTAGGAATTTGTTTATCTCATCTAAGCTGTCTAAGTTATTGGCATACAGTTATTCACAATATTCCCTTATAACCCTTCTCAGTTTCCGGAGGGTTAGTAGTGACATCCTCCATTTCATCCCGATTTTGGTAATTTGCGTCTTCTTTTTGCCTTCATCAGTCTCCATAAATGTTTGTCAACTTTCCTGATCATTAAAAAAAAATTGTTTCCAGGGGCATCTAAGTGGCTCAGTTTGTTCAGCATCCGACTTCAGCTCAGGTCATGATCTCCCAGTTGACGAATTCGAGCCCCGCGTCAGGCTGTGCTGACAGCCCGGAGCCTGGAGCCTGCTTCGGATTCTGTGCGTGTCTCTCTCTCTGCCTCTCCCCCGCTCATGCTCTGTCTCTCTCTGTCTCAAAAATAAAGATAAACATTAAAAAAATAAAAATAAATTGTTTCCATTGCTTCTCTCTATTGTCCTTGTATTTTTTTTATTCATGGACTTCTACTCTAATATTTATTACTTACATTTTTCTATTTATTTGGGGTTTTGCTCACTTTTCCTAATTTCTTAAAGTGAAAGCTTAGGTTATTGATTTGAAGCCTTTCTTCTTTTCTAATATATGTATTTTTTTTCAACGTTTATTTATTTTTGGGACAGAGAGAGACAGAGCATGAATGGGGGAGGAGCAGAGAGAGAGGGAGACACAGAATCGGAAACAGGCTCCAGGCTCTGAGCCATCAGCCCAGAGCCCGACGCGGGGCTCGAACTCCCGGACCGCGAGATCGTGACCTGGCTGAAGTCGGACGCTTAACCGACTGCGCCACCCAGGTACCCCCTAATATATGTATTTAAATTCCCCTCAAAACACTACATTAGCTAAATTAGTAGCTTCTTAAATTTTGATGTGTTATATTTTACTTTCATTCAATTAAACTATTTTCTAATTTTCGAATTGCATTTTTAAATTTCCCAATATTTGGGAATTTTCCAGATTTCTCTTTGTTATTGATTTCTAGTTCTGTTGGAGAGCATACTTTGTATGACCTTAACCCTTTCAAAAGTATTGAGACTTGTTTTAGGTTCCAGCATATGGATGATCCTGATCTAACCATGTGTGCTTGAAAGAATGTACATTGTGCAGTTGTTGGGCAGAATGTCTTCATATGTAAGTTGGGTTGAGTTGGTTGATAGTGTTGTCAAGTCTTCCATATTCTTGATAATTTTTTGTCTAGTATTTCTTTTTTTTAATGTTTATTCATTTTTGATATATATGTATGTATATACATACATATACATATAGAGAGAGAGAGAGAGCATGAGTGGAGGAAGGGCAGAGAGGGGGACAGCCCAAAGCAGCCTCTGCGCTGACTGCAGAAAGCCCAATGCAGGGCTCGAACTCACAAAACAATGAGATCTTTTTTTTTTTTAATTTTTTTAAAAATGTTTATTTATTATTGAGAGACAGAGAGACACAGAGCATGAGCAGGGGAGGGGCAGAGACAGGGTGAGACACAGAATCTGAAACAGGCTCCAGGCTCTGAGCTGTCAGCACAGAGCCCGACGCAGGGCTCAAACCCACGAACCGTGAGATCATGACCTGAGCTGAAGTCGGTTGCCTAACCAACTGGGCCACCCAGGCACCCCAACGAGATCTTTACCTGAGCCAGAGTCGGATGTTTAACCAACTGAGCCACCCAGGTGCCTCTTGTCTAGTACTTCTATCAATTATTGAGAATAAGGTTTTGAAATCTCCAACCTTGGTTATTGAGTTGTCTAATCTTTTTTTCAATTTTATCAGATTTTATTTCATGCAGTTTGAGACTCTATTATTAGGTGCATTTACATATTATATTTTCCTGATGAAGTGACATGGAAGTCTCTTCATTTTCCATTTTTAACATTATATTGTCCTGACTCTTAGCTGTTGCCTCAACTTCCTTACAACTCAAATAGAATTAATAATATCTATCATATTAGATTGTGTAACAATTAATAAGTACAGTGGAAAATCTTTAGCACATCGCTAGGCATGTAGCAGGTACTCAATAATTATTAAGCCCCTTCCCATTTTCCCTTTTTTCATGTTATGGGAGTGGGTACAGAGTTGTCTTTGAAAACAATTAAAAAAATTTTTTTAATGTTTATTTTTGAGAGAGAGAAAACAAGCGGGGGGGGGACATAGATTGGAAGCAGGATCCAGGCTCTGAGCCATCAGCACAGACCCCGACACGGGGCTTGAACCCACAAACTGTGAGATTGTGACCTAAGCTGAAGTCGGACGCTCATCCAACTGAGCCACTCAGGCGCTCCTGAAAACTATTCTGACAAGGGCAACTGCTAGCATTACTTTTGTTTCTAGTAAATATTGTTAGACTCAATAGAAAAGTGGAACAAAGGGCATTAAGAAAGCTGGGAGCTGGGAGCATGGCTTTATTTTTCATCACTGCAAGCTGCTAGAGAGTAAATAGTATAATACTTTATTAGTTTCTGTATAGTTTCTGCACACTATATCTCTCAATAAATATGCAATCAATGTAGCAAACTTTCTTGGGCAACTTATAAGGTATCTAAGCCTTGCTAGAGGTAGCTCTCTTTAGGTGGTAGATCTAAAAGAACAAAGGGGGAAGTGTTTGCCATATAAATTAAGAAAAGTGAAAATTAAAATTAAATAGCAGTTATCCGTATAGGGGAAGGGAACGTTTTTGAAGGAGAAGAAGTAGAAGGGGAAAGGAGAGTGAGGGCTTTTGGATTCTGGCGATGCATTTTTTAAAAATCTGTGTTTGTTATCTGTGAAACACTTTTTTGTTAATGATTAAACTGGACATTTACATTTTACATGCTTTTTATTACTGTTTTATATTCTAGAATTTATAAGTTAAAAATAAATAATTTTCTTCAAATGAGTGAAGTGCTAAGAGGGTGATTAGCTATAGTTCTTGACTAATAATGATTATAGCTCCCATTTATTTTATTTTTTTTCAATATATGAAGTTTATTGTCAAATTGGTTTCCATACAACACCCAGTGCTCATCCCAAAAGGTGCCCTCCTCAATACCCATCACCCACCCTCCCCTCCCTCCCACCCCCCATCAACCCTCAGTTTGCTCTCAGTTTTTAAGAGTCTCTTATGCTTGGGCTCTCTCCCACTCTAACCTCTTTTTTTTTTTTTAATTTTCCTTCCCCTCCCCCATGGGTTTCTGTTAAGTTTCTCAGGATCCACATAAGAATGAAAACATATGGTATCTGTCTTTCTCTGTATGGCTTATTTCACTTAGCATCACACTCTCCAGTTCCATCCACGTTGCTACAAAGGGCCATATTTCATTCTTTCTCGTTGCCACGTAGTACTCCATTGTGTATATAAACCACAATTTCTTTATCCATTCATCAGTTGATGGACATTTAGGTTCTTTCCATAATTTGGCTATTGTTGAGAGTGCTTATAGCTCCCATTTAGTAAAAGTTTACCATGTAACAGGTGGAGCTCGACACTGATTACGTCATTTAATCTGTCATGTACAGAATTATCAGCAATGTACTATTGTCATCATTCCGAAGATGAGGACACCAGGGCTCTGAAAAGTTCATCATTTGCCTCAACTCCCACAAAAAGGACGTGGTATAGGTAGGATTAGGCTTCAGGAGTGTCTGATTTCAAAGATGACCCTCTGCCTCATGCAACCACTACCAATATGTGATTGTCATACCAACAGAATTTTCCAGGAAAATGTACTTTATGTGCTATTTTTGGTTTATTTTTACTGACAAATAGAAAAAAAAAGTGTTCAAGTATTTACCATAAAACCCCAGTTGGACCATTATTTCACAGCTTTAAGAAGTAGTCCAGATTAGAGCTGAGAAATACCGCTGAAGAGAAAGTAGATTTTTATCAAATTTTTTGACTTATTAAAATACTGGGTCATTTTGAGGTATTGTGAAAAATAATTTTTTATCAAAGATGAGAAAATGAATAATAAGAAAGCCATTGTCCAATACAAAGTAAAGTAAAATACGACAAATTTTGAGAAACTGATGATGTATATATAAGAAAAAAAAACAGTATCCACTTGATCTTGATGCTAAGAACATTTTCCTTCAGATAGTCCAGAAGTTATCACATGGGGCCTGCAGATAAGGATATTTCACACTAACACACAATTTGGCACTGCTGTGAACAATACTTAGTCCTACTTATGTAAATGCAATTTGTTGGTTTTCAATTTTTAGAATAAATATATTCAAATCACAAAAATGTAAACATAGTAATAAAAATAGCAATACTTCTTGAATGCTGATGAAGAGGATGATGATGTGCTGATCACACTTGTAAGCACTTAACATGCACTGACTTGTTTATTCCCCACAATAACACTGAGGTGGGCGCTATTTTTCTGTCTCTATAGTATGGGTGAGGATTCAGGTATAGAGAGATTACTTACCCAAACTTAATATGCTGATGTTAAGTAGGACCAGGTTCAAATGTGCCCAACCTGCTACAGACCCCATTCTCATGCAACGCCTCTAGTACTGGGATAGAACAGAATATAAACATCATTAACCTTGAAAATGTGAAAGTAAATGCACGGCTGATAAAAACCGCAATTCAGGAAACAGAGGTGGTATTAAGGAAATAGTAAGGGTGACTATATCCTTATCTTGCTTGGTTAGTATATTAGTTTTCCAAGGCTGTCTTAACAATACCCATTTACATTTTTTGAAGGTCAGAAGCCTTGGTCTGAAATCTGTTTCCCCACATCAAAACCAAGGTGTCACTAAGGCCGCATTCCTCCTGACGTTCAAGGAAGAAACCTATTCTTTGCCTCTTCCAGCTCTACTAGCCGTTGGCATTCCTTGGCTTGTGGCCCCCCTTCACACCGTTCTCTGCCTCAGTGGTCACGCTGCTTTCTCCTCTTCTGTGTCAATATCCCTCTGTCACTCTTATGAGAAAAATGTGATTAAATTAGGGTCTGCCCAGATAACCCAGGATAACCTCCCCATCTCAAAATTCTTAATTTAATCATATCTGCAAAGTCCTTTTTTGCTGTATAAAGTGACATTCACAGGATCCAGGAATTAGAAGTGGATATCCTTGGGAGTCAATATTCGGTCTCTCATACTTTCATTCTTTAGATTCTTAATCACTGAGCTAACTTCCCAATGTCTATTCAAATGAAGGAACTGTCTCTGAGGTAAAAATAAAATGTTTAAATCTAATTGATTTAGGGCTCTGGAAACACTATCAAAGTAAAACAGGATGGCAGAAAGTATCCACATTTTTCAGAGTTATGTAGTTTGCTTAATTATAGTAGCTTCTCTTACTATTTTATATATACTCCATCTTATTTAGTATTTGACCTCTGGTTTTTTTACTCTTTTAAAACATTTTGTCTTCCATTATGTCTTTAAGTCACCAGGGGATAAATATGATGAGCTGAATAAGAACATATCTACATGTAACTTATGTTTTCATTTATTCTTTGTTAGTAGCTACTCTGTTCAAGTCCATCAATTTTCTACAGATGTTAACTTTGTTTAAAAAAAAAGGTATTTGTTTCACTTTTGTACATATTTTGTGGGTATGCAGTCTCTGTTTACTTGTAGTCTGAAGAATGCCTCTAATCACTAGGTGTTTAAAACTCCATCCTTTTACAAAAATAATATTATGTAATTTTAGCCATGTTAGACATAATCACAGAGTTCATAATAAAAATTATGTCCCCTTTCCCTCATATTTTCCTTTCCTGTTCTTAAAATTCTTGAAAGGAAAGAAGGAAAGAAAGAAAGAAAGGAAGGAAGGAAGAAAATGTAAGCCAAATAGAAAAGGAATATTTGAAGAAGCTTCATAGGTCAACACCCCAAAACATTTATTTGTCCAAGCTCTTTCATTGACTGGATCTTCCAGGGTGGTTCCAATGTCCTGGAACAAAGAGATACCATCGTGGTTAAACAAGTGGCTAAAACTGAAGGTTCTCGTCTGGATCTCAGAGGGAGACCTGGTATTCTGTGCAAATATGGATAAACCACGCACTTGTAAACTACCGGTTATTGGTTTCTTTAACATTTTTTAATGTTTTTTTAATTTTTTTTTTAATTTTTGAGACAGAGAGCATGAGCAGGGGAGGGGCAGAGAGAGACACATAGAATCTGAAGCAGGCTCCAGGCTCTGAGCTGTCAGCACAGAGCCTGACATGGGGCTCAAACCCACAAACTGTGAGACCATGACCTGAGCCGAAGTTGAACGCTTAACCGACTGAGCCACCCAGGTGCCCCTGGTTATTGGTTTCTTAAACCAAGTCATGCCTTCTCTAATGGGTAAGTCCTGCAGACTTAGTGAGAAAGATAACCAGCTTTCTCTTCCCTGCTCTGTCTCTGTTCTAGTTAATTCAAAATGTCTTAAGAGTTAGTTGGCTTTGAAAGGTCAATGTCCAGCATGACCTGCGTGGATGATGTTGTTTCATTTGGGGTATTAATTTCATAAAAGGGCTTTAAGAAAACACTTGCCTTATTTTCCAACCTAGCCCTTCCTTTTGCATTGCTGACATTGTTCATCCTTCTTTTTTTTTTTTAATTTATTTATTTATTTTGAGGAAGAGAGAGGGTGCATGCATGAGTGGGAGAGCGGCACAGAAAGAGAGGGAAAGAGAATCCCAAGCAGGCTCTGAGCTGTCAGTGCAGATCCTGATGTGGGGCTTGATCCCACAAACCATGAGATCATGACCTGAGCTGAGATCAATGGTCAGATGCCTACTCAACTGAACCATGCAGACCCCCCTGAAATTGTTTGCCCTTCTAAATATCAAATCTGAAGTGGCATGCAATTATAAAAATGTAAAATATTTCCACAACCCAAACTCAATTTCCACCCTAGCCACATACCTTCCCTGTGTTTGTATGTAAGTACCTATGTATATGGAAATGGGAAACGGGGTAAACATCATGTCACTCCACTGCTTACAAACACTCCAGTGGCTCCCGAACTCTTCCTGTGGCCTACAAGCCACTCTGTGATCTGACCCCAGCTTACCTATCTGGTCACAGCCTGTCCCTCCAATACCATTATTAAGTTGCCTTTGTCTTCTCTCTGTTCTCCTGATCACCTAACTTTATCCCTGGGCATTAATCCTTGCTGTCACTTCTGACTGGCTTTTTACCCAGGTCATTGCATGCCTCGCTGCTTCCATTACTGAGGTCCCAGATCAAATGGCATGTCCCAAAAGATGACTTCCCTTATCATCCCAGTATCACCCTGCCCCTTTACTCTCTCCAATAAGACTATTCTTCAGAATACTCACCACTACCTAAAATGTTCTGTTCACGTACTTATATTTTCATTGTCTGTTTTTCCCACATGAATGTAAGATTTACCGATCCCTATACATCCAGCTCCTAAAACGAGGACTATCACAAAGTAGGTATTCGATAAATGTGCATTGGAGTATTGAATTTTTTCCATTCCCTTCCCTTCTTCACTTCCTTGTTTTTTATCCTGTGGCCAAGAGGTACAGGTGTTCTGGAGAAGCTCAGAACATTCATGGCTCCAGTTATAACAAAAGGTATCTCATGGCGAACATCAGGGAAGGGCTTAGAGTGCTAGGATCTTGAACACTGGGGGATTTGGAGGTGAATGTTAATACCTGTCCCTCCACCCAATATATGCCCACCCACTCACACCAGTCTCAGCTGGTCTCTCTTTTTGGTCACTTCTTCCCCAAAAGACTCTTGCAATATGGAGTACATAAATAATTTAATGATCCAGGTGCTATGGCCATTTCTAATAGCTTCGGGACAGCATGAATAAGCAAGCTGGAAAGATGGTACGCACTTCTACAGCCTTTTAACAAATGCCCTGCCCTGTTCCCGCCCTGGAAGGGGCTGCTTTGCTGAGTCACTCTTGTAAGGCCAGGCAGAGGAGACAGCTGCAGGGACAGCCTCCTTTCTGGAGCTGTGTATTCCTTGTCTTAGACGGGGAGAGCTGAAATGGAAACTTCTAGCTAAAGGGGATTGGAAGAGGGGGAGCAGGGACGGCAGTGGTCCTGTCTTTCTGCCCTTGGCTAAATTACTTTTATTATTGCTCAATTCAAGTTAGGTTAAAAGCAGACAGATTGTCTTCTTACTTTTTTTCCCCCTTTCAGTAAGTTTCCAAAAGTCTAAAAACTGATATAATTTAAAGTTAATGAAAAGAAAGTTCAGCAGCTGCATCGTATTTCATGCCATTCTTTTCTTCTCAGTCTGGCCTCCCCCAGCCCCCGCAGCCTTCTGTTGTGTTGCCAAGGGCACCGCACCGAGCAGAGGAGCCTACTCAGAGGCCATGGAAGCCTTCCCCACAGCTCGTTTCCCATTAGCCTCTCACTGCGCAGAAGATAAGTGGGAGTCGAGTCCTTTTCTCAAATTGGGCAGGTGAAGACTATTTCTAATTGTTCTGGTGGCATGACCAAGGTCATGGTGCTTCTTCCTGTTTTACCTACAGACGCCAAGTCCCATGTTTTTAGCTTTAAGCTTGCATATTTGATTCCTCCCTGAAATGCAATGAGAAGGAATGATTCCTGAGCGCTTTGGAAGGACTTAGGAAATTCGCCAGATTCCCCAGTCATTGTGTCTGTGTTGCCTGTAGTGTTGGTGGTTGTACAAAAGACACAGATAAAAAAAAATCCGGAAGCAGGGGAAAGTTTTTGTGCAGCATGATTCCGTTAGCATTGTCAGAGACTCCCAGATCACTGTTTTTCTTTCCCGATTACTATGGCCTTCAGAATTTATCGGTATCAGGTTAATTAATTGCCGTTGGAAATTCTCTTCAAAATCCCTCTCTACTTTTCCCTTGAGTGCTGGTAATTATGTGATACCTCCTGAGTGGTCCACTGCAACCGTACTAAAGGCAAAAGGATTGGGGTGCCTGTGTGGGTCAGTAGGTTAAGCATACGACTCCTGATTTCAGCTCCAGTCATGATCTCACCGTTCGTGAGATGGAGCCCCCTGTCAGGCTCTGCGTTGACAGCACAGAGCCTGTTTGGGATCCTCTGTCTCCCTCTCTCTCTGTTCCTTCCCCATGCACACATGCGCGCGTGTTCACGTGCACTCTCTCAAAATAAATAAACTTTTTAAAAAAAGACAAAAGGATTGACACAACATTGGAAAGATTAATGATCTGATGAAGAAATGTCTGTCTCCTTACTTCTACCCTGAAATTTTCATGCAGCCAGAAGGGCTGGCCCTCAAGTCCTCCTGCTCTTTAAAAGCACTAGGATGGGGCGCCTGGGTGGCGCAGTCGGTTAAGCGTCCGACTTCAGCCAGGTCACGATCTCGGGATCCGTGAGCTCGAGCCCCGCGTCAGGCTCTGGACTGATGGCTCAGAGCCTGGAGCCTGTTTCTGATTCTGTGTCTCCCTCTCTCCCTGCCCCTCCCCCGTTCATGCTCTGTCTCTCTCTGTCCCAAAAATAAATAAACGTTAAAAAAAATAAATAAAAAATAAATAAAAAATAAAAAATAAAAGCACTAGGATGGGGGCGCCTGGGTGGCGCAGTCGGTTAAGCGTCTGACTTCAGCCAGGTCACGATCTCACGGTCCGTGAGTTCGAGCCCCGCGTCGGGCTCTGGACTGATGGCTCAGAGCCTGGAGCCTGTTTCTGATTCTGTGTCTCCTTCTCTCTCTGCCCCTCCCCCTTTCATGCTCTGTCTCTCTCTGTCCCAAAAAAATAAATAAACGTTGAAAAAATAAAATAAAAAAAGCACTAGGATGTATCTCTCCCAAAGACAAATCCAGCTTTGAAATGGACATCACCCAAGGCACAGGAAAGTGACCAGAAAGGATCCTCCAATGCTTATTGGTGATAGGAGCATTTGGAACAGAGTCTGTAAGTCATCCTGCATTTGAAGACATGGGTTGGGTGGGACTGTGGTTCCTGCTGCAGATCGGGTGATACAACAGGAAAACTTGGTTCCTACCACTTAGAGAGAGGCTGATTAGAGCAGCCAGAGACCAGACTTTAATCTCGTGAAGGCTACCAGAAAGCTCTCTAAAAAGCACATTCTGGGAACTGCTCTCTATTTTGATAGTATGCATTAATAACCATTTGAATGTATGCATTAATAACCATACACCTAAGCTGGGTTTAGGTATAGGAAAAAGGATTTTCCACTGTCAACTCAAGCCATAAATGTGTTGTTCTCCCTAGTACCTGGTCAAACATAATAAAACAATTCCCCTCCTCTTCTATCTTTGGCCCAGATTTTCAGATGGGCTTGGAAGCAGGTTTGGTAATACATAATGATAACAATAAGCATAGATTATGGCCTTAGAATGTTCCAGGCCCTTTTCCCAGCACATTACAGATATGAAGTCATATTACTCTCATTTTGTGAATGAAGTTAAGGAATTTGTCCAAGAGTCTATAGCTAGTAAATGGTAGCAAAACCTAGACTTGTACCCCAGGTAATCTGATTGTTTCCAGAGCCTGTTTTTAACCAAGCTAGATGGGAAGCTCCCTCGGGGATTCCAGTCACCAATGTCATATAACCACCACCATAGGCAGGCTCTCAAAAAAAGAGGCTACTTTGGCCATCCCCTCAGTGTTTCTTACTCACACTTATACTTACTCTTCTTCAAACTCTTGGGTCACTATGAATCACCTTTTTCATTCTACTATTTCCATTCCTTCAGGGTCACTGAGGTTGAGAGAGGATGAGTAAACTTTGTTTAATTTCTTTTTATTTTATTTTATTTTATTTTATTTTATTTTATTCTAAAGAAGCATAGAAGAAATGTCCTGGAACACACTAGCAATATGAATGTGGGGTTTGTGCCCTGCCCCACACCTTTCCTAGCCTCCATAAGAAGAGCGAGCAGGGATTTTCAACTTGTTGAAATAAGAGCGTGTGTAATTGCAGATCCCAATCAAACAGTAAAATATTTCAATTTATATGGCAGAGTAAAGAAAGAAATTAGGAATAAAAGCTTGTGCCAGTTTAAAGCCAAATATTTACATTAAAAAGGAAAAAGAGAGAGAGAGAGAGAGAGAGAGAGAGAGAGAGAGAAACGGAGTCACATGACCTTAAACAAGTCACTGACCCTCATCTGGACTCAGTTGACCCTCATCTGGCCTGTTTGTTCTTTTATAAAATAAGGGAATTGGATAAGGATTCCTTCCAGCTCTAATACAATGACTTTTAAGATGAGAAATAAATATTAAGGGAAAAGTTTAGGAGTAAACTAAAAGAGATTGTAAAAATTTTTCCCCTTTTTATATTTTCCTTATAACTAAAGCAAATGTAATAAATAACTTTTCACTGTAAATAACAAGACTCAGAATTTAAAACTTAAGAGCAGAAAAACATTTCTCCCTTTTGCTGTATGTCAAGGCCCATGACTGCATTTGGAGACAAATGCACAGACATTGAGCGTGGATGGGAGTATAATCTGAGGGTGGAAGAGAAATATGATCTCTAAAAAACATTTAAAAATCTAATAATTTCACTCAAAAACCCACCTGACGCTTAATTCCTCTTACAAAAGAGTAAGGAAGCTTCAGTAAATCCCAGGTTTCCACGCAACCCTGGTGCTTGCCTTGAAGTACATAATGTGTTTAGTCACTCTGACCTTCTGACTCTTTTTCATCCAGAACTGCTTTTGTGTTATAGGAGGAAAGAATACAAAGCTCTGCAGGCAGATATCCAAAGGCTTTTATGCTAATGTCTCCTTGGTCCCTCCTCCTCCCCCAGTGCCCCCTCCCCATCATGTCCTTGCAGCGTTTCTTTCTCAGCATGAAAAAAAAAAGAGGAAGAGAATAAACCTGAGGCAGAAGGGGAGGTGGTTTGGAGTTAAGTGTGGTGTGGGCCACGTCTCTCTTTTGACGTCAGAGTTCTACGACTGTCAAGGCAATGGATGTGGCTTGGAGTGTCTGCTCCTGGTCAGATGAGATCCCATTACATTTCGCCTTAAGGCAAGAAAGTCACCTCTCCTCCAACAGGATAGTTTGCTCATGCCTGTATTTAATTTCTATTTTTAATTCACAGGCATGCTGTGAATCTAAATCTCATCTATCTTAGCTCTTCAGAGTACCCAAGATGTCAATTTATAGAACTCTGCATTTAGGTTTGGACAGAGGAGGCTTGCATTTTGAGCCCACTTCTGGGGCCAGCCCAAGGGGCCTCTGGCCCAGGCAGTGTCGGCCTGGTGAGAGCAGCTTTGAAAAGTCTGCTGCAAACTTTTTCTCTTGGATTCCAGTACTGACCTTGGCTATTTGGACATGGATCCATAAAATTCAAGGATCCCAATTTGCTATCAACCACTTTATTTTCACACAGAGGTCCCTACCAGGACTTTGCCAAAATCCAACCCCTACATGGAGCCTGAGTCACTTGCATTGGGCAAGGGTTCAGCTCGTGGATGGTAGGAAGAAAATGACTCTACCAGCTAGATTTGAAGTCATAATGTACCTGCAAAAACACTTAATTCATAAACTGCCAGGGTCTCCAAAGCAGAAATGGTGGGTTTGCCTTTCCCAGTGTTCCTTGTCCACTACTCAAACCTCTTTGTTACTTTCTCACTCCCTTAAAGGCTACGTGAAGTAATTGCTACAACCTGGAGTCACCCATATCAATGAGAGTAGGGAAGAGGCCCACAGGATGGTTCTAGGCCCTTAAAAGACTTACTCTGGCCCAGTTCAGTGAGCCTCAGGGCTCCCAGATGCCAGGACTTTGACGCCCTGCTCCAGTTTGTCAACTGAGTAGAAATCATGGTAGAGGAAAAAATATAAGAAAATTATCTGTATTGTACTTCCCATGTTTACATGAGGCAGAGGGATTGCTGTTTTGTACTTAGGCTTTAGAATACAAAGGCTATTAATTTGTGTGTTTCTTTAAAGTGCTTCACTCTAGAAATTTTAGAGGCTACCAGTTTTCCTGGTTTCCTGATATGCCACTGAATTTCAATTTGCTGACAGTTTATACTCAAAACCAACCACTTACATAGCATTAATCATAGGAACTGTTCTAAATCCATTACAGATAACCATCCATTTATTCATTCACTGTTCACAAATACCCTATGATTATCTTTCAGACAAAGAAACTAAGACAGGAAGGCACAGAAAGAGTAGGTTGTTTGCCCAAGGCCATATTAGAATTCAAGATTCAAGTATGGTTCCAAAACCAGACTCTTATAGGCCATAATATATGGACTCTCAAATATATATATCGACACTGAATTCAAAGGGTCCTTAAAATATCATTCAGAGATTTCCCAAGTCCAGTTAAAGAGGACTGTGTTTTTGCATAATATTTTCATGTGTGTGCTTAAGATATGTAGTCCATTATTAAATAATTTTAATTTAAATTTTATTTTTATTGCTAACTTGAAGTGATAATTGATATTTCAATTTGATTTTCTACATTCCCTTAACTTCCCTATTTTTGACTCTGTCTCCAAAATTCTTAAGCCAGAAGTATTTCTAGACATAGAAGAGGCAAAGGGACATGTTAGAAAAGACAGCAACACAATTAGAAGTCTGTTGGTTTGGTAAGTCCCCATGAATTCCAGTTGGAAGAATTCTTTTTTCTTATAGCTTTTAGGTTGGGTTTGAAGCCATTCTAGGAAAAGAGTTGTGTACTATTTTATTAATAACCTTTAGATAAAATTGTTTAATATTCTATTGAGATAGGTATTCTACAAGTTGGTAATTTCTCCATACTTTACACATTCGTCAGGAATTTCTCCTTAATGCCTATTCTAAATCTTTCCTAATAGCAAGTTAGCATTTAAAAGAAAAATGGATTTGTAATAACACTTCCATGAGCTATGTTGTTCTTACAGTATAAAGAGTCCCTGCCCATTTTTGAATGCATATTGTATTCAGATAAAATGGAAACTTTCCAATTTTTTCATTTGAGAGGGACTTGAACTCCACCTTGTTTCCTGGAAATGGGATACCAAAGATTTATTCTTATTATTTCAAAGCTGGAGTGGTTTCCCATACCTTGTCCTGTAATGTAAGCAAGCAGCTTCTGCAAGAAGCTTGGGCTTTAGAGCTCCTTGTAGAAATCACTCTTGAACAGAATGGAAGCTCCCTTGTACTTTCAGCTTTTTGTAAATCAGTGAGCTGGACAGGATGAGACATGAGCCACATGTGCCACAAAACTCAGCGCAGCAAAATTTCTTACATGCCAGTTTGGCTGCTGCTGTTCTGAGATCCGTGCATGGAACTTGGCAGATTAGTACGCGATACTGAGGCCTTAAGGGACGTGGCAGGGGCAGCCATAGCAATGGGGAGATGGGCTCTCACCTTTTCTCTCCATGCTACTCAGGTATGCTCCACGTGGTGGATGGAGATGGCTGCACTTCAGCAAGTTCAGGGTCCCTTTCTGAAAGCTTTGCTGAGGACTCACATGTCACTGAGCAGGGAAAGAAATGTGCCTCCACCTGAAACTAATCACGTAGCTGGTCCCAGATGAAAAAAAAAAATGTCTGCTGCAGAAAGAAATAAGTAAGAGTCTTTAGGGATCCTTCAAAGACGGAGAGATCCATGGGGAAGAGAGTAGGCTGGAGAAGGCTGGCCCCCAACTCTCTCCAGCTTCTCTCCCCAGAGCTGCTCTGGCAGCAAAACCAGATGGAAATGTCACCTAATGCAGAGTGTTTTATTCATCCTTGTCTACAACCCTGCCTTATACAGTGAAAACTCCTTGGCAACACCATGCAGACAGAGGTTCTTTTCATTTTTAATTGAATCCTAAGAGGTATATTTTTTTCTAGAGGTGCCAGCTTAAGTAATTACTAGAATTCCCAACTGGGCTAATCAGAGATTCATAGAAAATAAAGACAGAGGAGAAGACCTTACCCAGTGGGTTTCTGTATTCTGCTTAGAAGGCTCTTGCAGTCCAGGGTAGTGATCACAGTTCTTGGCATTGTGGACTGTTAACAGGAGCCTTGAAATAAATCCCTGCCCAGTGAGGTAAGAGAAACTGATTTCCCTGCCTGAGTATCTCTCCTCTGGTGACCAGACACCTTCCACTTTCATCAGCTGTTTATCAAAATCAGATTAGTAAAAGGATCATCAGATCAGAATTGTTTATGCCTGTCTCATTCTTGAATTACAAATGACTTTCACGTGGTGCTCGAGCAAAGCGCTGTGACCTATAGATAAACAAGGCTTTGTATTTCCTGTACCTTGCGCTGAACTTAGCATTCCCCCAAAGACAAGAGTCATTAAGTCTCGTTGTTGATGATTGATCTAAGTAAGATAGGTGAGGCTTGCTCCATGGGGGCTGTGAGGATGTGGGTAATAGATTCTATCTTTGCGATAAGTTGTAAGTCACTAATGGGTTATTTTGAGCTCTCCCAAGTGGAAGACAATGGAGCATTTAGTAGGTTGTACGGTTACGTAAGACATCTCTTTCCAAACAAAGAGGAGGCAGGATACCCAGCCAAAGGACTGAGCACAGGAGGCTGTGTGGTCTGGTGGTTCCAGGGAGAGATGTGGGGCCAGAGCTTCCTGGGTTCAGCTACCAGCCGAGACTCTGACTCAGGGGGAGCAGAGCCAAGTCTCTTGGCTTGAGGCAGATAGACTGTAAAACCCAGGAGAGACAAAACCACGAGTCTGTGCTCAAGGACTCTAGGGGAAAAGCACATTTTGGAAATTAAAAAAAAAAAAAAAAATCACCCTGTTTAGTTATAATTTGGGACTTTTTCAACGAGAAATGAACATTTTTATTGCTTATTGCCTGACACGTCCTCTTCTGGGCAGCAATGTGAAGCCAAGCCAAGTCTCTGAGGGTGTTCTGTGTGGGATGAATAGAGAAGCCTGGGGGTCTGCAAAAAGTCAGTCAACCCTGGTGAGTTGTCACAAGTAATGCTCAGGGAGCTGGGCACTGGGGGCAAAGAGGTTCTGCATGAATTCTTACCCTTTTTTTTTTTTTTTCCCACTCATTGTGCCTTCCACAGTAAAATGCCCTCTGAAATTGTGGGAGGAAAAACCTCTTCCCTTAGACTTCTGGAAGCTTCCCTGCAACTAGTTTGAGCAGAGATTTGCTCAGCTGTAACTAGCGGCCTGTTCAGCTGCAGACCCACACAGGTTCCCCAGCCACAGCCAGAGGTGAGGCTAATGGGAAATGTTCTCCAAGTCCCACCAGCTCTGCAACTATGATGCTGCTGGTCAGACAGAGTAGGTGGCTACCTACATGGCTGAGTTTGAAAGACTACTGGGCAGGTCTCCCTGCCCTGGCATCATGCCTCATTTATCTGGAACTGAAGCTTCCTGATCTTTAGGAATATCCTATTCAAATGAAAACAATATTTATAGGGATCTCTGTATTTTAAGGTTTTAACCCCCGGGCATTTGAGTTAGGATACCTGAGTCGATTGAGTGTCATAGAAATGGGACAGGGGGTGGGAGGGGGAAAGCTGTAGGATGAGGTGGGGGAGGGGCAGCAGTCTCTTCTCTGGAAGAGTAGAGAATGACCTTGTTGGTCATTTTATCCCCAACTGTCCAAAGCAATTTTATCCAAAAATTTTTTTTAATGTTTACTTATTTTTGAAAGAGGGAGAGAGACAAAGTGCCAGTAGGAGAAGGGCAGAGAGAGAGAGAGAGGGAGACACAGAATCCGAAGCAGGCTCCAGGCTCTGAGCTGTCAGCACAGAGCCCGTCGCAGGGCTCGAACTCACAAACCGCGAGATGATGACCTGAGCCAAAGTCACACGCTTAACTGACTGAGCAACCCAGGCACCCCTGTCCAAAGCAATTTTAATATCTGATGGTGGGTGGGTGTGAGGGTCGCACCAAGATGGCTGCTCCTACTCTAACCCAGGTGAGGCCAACTGGAATCCAGGGTTTCATTTGTGGTCACTTCATCCAGACCCCAAACATACTTATGGTATCATTCCTCCCTGCATTTGCCTGAGTGCATGTTCCCAGCCGTTAGTTTAATAGCTATGTTCAGCGTCCGTGGTCCTAAGCTTCTGTATATTGAAACAATCTCTCTCTCTTTTCAATTGTATAGTCACTTTTGTTGCAATTGAGAAAAAAAAGTTAATAAAAACTTAAAAGTCTACTCGTGCCCATAAAGATACCTGATGCATCATTGGTTATTTTGTAAGAGTACATGAATTCTATCCTGAGTGAAGGAGAATTAAAAATGATCCATTGAGGCGATTGACAACTTTAGTCACATAATTTTCAGACTCTATTGCCTGTATCTCTGCTAATTCACTGTGGCCAGCACACCACTTTCAAGCCTGTTGGTGACTGGGTCACCAACAGTCCATTAAAACATGCGTAGGAAGATGTAGGGAGACCAGTTGGGAGTGGATTGCACGAGATGGCAGTCATCTTCTCTGGCCACAGCCCCCTGTGGTCCTTGCGAGTCACCGTCTTGCCCTCTACAATCGTACCTGGCCAGGCAGGGACAACACAGTGTGGGCTTCTGAGAAAAGGCGGCTGGGAAGAAAGAAAAAGCAGGGCACCCCATCCAGAGAGAGACATAGTCCTAAATCTCCAGGTTCAGAGACCCCCAAACTGCCCACAGATATCTTCTCGTCCAGCTCCCTCATCAGGCATTAGCCAAGCCTCCTCCACAATTCCTGCCAGCAGCAGGGAGGCTCACCTTCTTCTCCAGCTGACTTCCTGGTCAAAGGGGCAGGGTGTGCCACAGGAGACCCTCCAGGCCTCCACATCCCTCCTGCCCCAGTCAGAGAGGCTTGTTGAACACAAGGCTTCATGTCTCTGTGGAAATCTGGATCATGGCCCCGAATCTGCTTTTTCCCAAGAATAACAGATGAGCATATGTCCCGTGTGCCTCTGATTAAAGGACCTTTCTCGTGACCTTCCCAAACAACAACAAAAGAGATTTCCTCTCAGATCCTATGCTTTGAAAGGGATCAAGAGACATAGATAAATATTTGTTGGAAAGAAATGAAAGAATGAGTTGCTGTCTTCAAGATGGCACCCCCATACATTAGTTTCATTTTTATTTGCTTACAGTCTGAATTTTAAAAATAAAATAGCCAGTATTAATCCTGTACTTCATAAAGATGAGTCTGTCAAACAAAAAAAATAATTTAATATAAATATAATAACTTATGAGCTATAAAGATAGGTAGACTCTATCAAGGGAAAAAGTAGATTTCTGGCCGTATAATTTCAATAACTTGCCACAAATTTAAAGATTTATATGAGTGTTTTCATATCCAATATGGAGAATGAAGCTCCGGTTGGTATTTGCTGACTATGCTCAAAACTAGACGTTTTTATGATTCTTGAATGAGAATCAGCGACCCACAGAGTGAAGCATATCAAAGGTGGTTGGTGGTTGGTTTTTAAATAAATGAGGGGTTGTACATCACAACCTAAAATACAGGGGACTGATAATGTACCAGAGCTCAATGAAGCTTCATTTGAAAATGTTGGGGTTAAACACACTTCTATCAAAATAATTCAAAGTGACATGAAAATCAGAAGAAATGCCTCAGCTTCTAGGTCTTCCTGAAGGAAGGAACCGAGAAAAGATGGCCACAATTGGGAAACAGCCAGATGCATAAACCAACAAATAGGGATCCCGCCAGCCCATAATTCTATGCACTATCATCAATAAGAGTTGGTGCTATCTTATTTTAAAAGTGGAATTTCTGAGGTGCCTTGGTGGCTCAGTCAGTTCAGCATCCAACTCTTGATCTCATCTCAGGTCTTGATTTCAGGGTCATGAGTCCACACTGAGTGTGGAGCCTAAAAAACAAAAAAAAAAAAAAAAAAAAAAAAGCGGAATTTCTGCTGGAGGCTCCTTTGATAATGTTCCTGGTTTATAAGAGAGGGAGTCACCAAAGGGGTTAGCAAAGCAGAGCCATTTTTCCAATTGGATATGGGGACTGGAGCCTGCATCGATGAGAAACATCACAGGCTTGCAGAACCCAGCTAAGGATGGAAGAATCCAAATGTCTACTAAGCCTCTTGGAGCCAGTTACTTTGCTAAGTGCTATTTCGTGTAACCTTCCCCATGATACTGTGAGGCAGTTATGTTTTTCTCCACTGTACGAACGAGGAAGCTAAACATGAAACGGTGTGTCTAAAGTCACACAGCCGGAAAGTGGCAGTCAGATTTCCACCCCCTGAGACCTGCAGCCCTAACACTAAGGATAGGAAATCCACCTCAGAGAGTGTATGCTAAGTCATTATTCCTTTCTTTTCACATTCTACACGCCTTTCTAACTAAATTAAACAGAAGGAACCACCACATTTTACAGTATAATCAACTATTTAAATTGCCTCAGAGTTCATAAGGAGTCCCTGCATTCAGATTTGAAATGGAATTAGGCTGTGTGTTTTTCCGTATAATTAAATGTAGGATATGATTGAATGTGCAGCACTCAAACGTGTGTTCCTTTCTCTAGGCCAAGCTTTGCTTGACATTAATAGATATAAATTAAGAATCAGCATTCCAAGTACTTTTTGCAAGATCTTTTTTCA
This sequence comes from Herpailurus yagouaroundi, assembly GCF_014898765.1. Lineage (NCBI taxonomy): Eukaryota > Metazoa > Chordata > Mammalia > Carnivora > Felidae > Herpailurus > Herpailurus yagouaroundi. The sequence continues at coordinate 22,416,841 of NW_024412407.1, forward strand.
GCTCAGGCCTGGGGAGCATTTATAACCTTGACTTCCACAGTGGGTGCAGGTACCAAAATAGAGACAGTCCCTGAATAAAGGAGTCAAAATGAGTATTAGTTCTCATCTATTCCAAAACCTAATTTTGGAAGTAAACACTAACCTGAGAGGTTTTTCTGTACACAAGTTCACGTGTAACGTACCGCAAAGCACATCCAAACACGGTGTTTTCAGAGATTATGAAAATTTTATTAACAAAGAAAATCTGCACATACGCATCTCCTTTAAAAATCACCACTTCATACCTGTAGAAAGCACTTTGTTTTCTATTCACTATTTCATCAATGGCAGGAAAATGAAATCACAACACCAAAATGCAGACTGATATTTCTGAAGGGGATAATCATTTGAGATAATCAAGAAGATAATCGAGAAAATCAGAAGAAAAGAATTAAGGTGTTCATTGCCCAGGCTGAAACACTGAGCCTTCATCGAAACAAATGTTTCCACCACAAGTCAGTATATTTGGCCATCAGCTCTTTTTAACACTGTCCTGAATATTCAGTGTACATCTAAAAACATGATAGAGTTCTCTGAGTATAGTAAAAACTAATAGCCAGCATGATTTACAGAAATTAACGGCTCCATGGCAATAGTTGAGAGGTAATTACTAGAAAATGTGAAGGTATGTTTTGTGACAGGATGGGATTGGTTTTCAGGGCAACTTGTCAGTTTGTTTCTGGTTAAATAACTGCTCCACTGTTGACCTTCAGAATCTTCCTTGGATAACCTCTACCCCACCTTTTACTAAAAATCTATAAACATATTCCAGATACAATGCATGCAAGAGAAGTACAAGAATATTAAGAGATTCTGATGTCCTGCCCGTGAACAGAAAACACACACATAATGGGCTCTCGCTGTCAGAACACATGGCTATTGCAGCTGGAAACCCCTCCAAAGAGATCATATAGACAGACGTTTAATTCAAAGAGGGGAAAAAAGTCAGGCCTGTTACTTGACTACAGTTTCTAGGGCCTGGTGTAGCTATATTTTTAGGCTTTGCTCCAAGGAGCTGCCTCCACAAATTTGGACAGAGCGAGGGAGGCACAGATGGTGGTCACGTGAAGGCACAGACCGATCGGGTGGGCTTGGTTACAAAGTCTGTACATTTAGGCTGCTGTATTCCTCCTATTTCAAGTACTGCCAAGTCCCGGCAGTTTCCACTCTTTCCAAAGTCTTGATTCATTTAATTCTCCTGAAGGAGGTGGAAGAGGAGGAGGATTGCGCAAATCTTACTGTTTTATGGTTTAGAAGAGACAGTCACCATCTTGGCTCCTTGTCAGATTTTAAATGTAACATTTTGCTAAGTGTAAAGCTGTGTCTCTGTTCCTTTTCTGTTGCCGGTTATTGTAACTTCAATATTTGCAAAACACAACCTCAAAATACTTTAAATCCAGCGTAAAGCAGTTTGTTATTCATGCAACACAATTCTTACATGTATCAATACTCAGTGAGTTCACAGCACAGGAATCTTTTCTTGGTTTCTTTCCTTCTTTATTTATTTGTTCCTTCTTTCACTTATGATTATTTTTTTCCTTTGGAGATTTAAGAATGATTTAATTACATACATAATTATATATATATATATTATATATTATATATATATTATATATAATATATAATATATATTATATTATATAATATATATATCTCCTGATTATTATTAAACTTATTGTCTCATCCTTTTCTGGTTGCATTATTTAGAAAAAGAAACACATAAACTAAAGTTATTCTATCATGTGAAATACCCTGTGAATTGTTTGTAAAACATTGAGCACCTTAGTGATGTGTAGACTTTTAATTTTCTAATATAAAACCGGTAGTGTTTGCTATAAAAAGGAATTCAGGGTGTGCTTCTAGTGGTGCCTGATTCATAGCAATTAGCATTAAATCATCAGTTTCTCTCTCTTTACAGAACAGCCTACAATATTTCAGATTCTCTGTCATTTTCTTCTTTATGTCAAGAACTGTCCAAATCAGAATGGATTCAGTCATTGTTTTTTTTTTTTTTTTTTTGGGGTCATCATCTGGATGCTTGGTGTTCTCTCGATACAGTTTTTGCATGTAATCCAACCTCTGCTCCAGAGTCTTATCCACTAAATGTGAGTTCTTGGCCTGAGCTGGTGTGTAGGAAGGCCATTTTTTAAGCAAGTCAATACATTAAAAAAAAAAGGTTTTAACATCTGTTAATCAGGTGTTTTATCTGGAGGACATAAAAGCTTTTTACAATTCTCCAACTAACTGACTTAATGTTTTCCCTTTTATTTGGATATTTATATTGTGTAGAAATGGACACTGTCGTCACAACCAATGGAATTGTTCAACTATTTTCTAAGGCAAACAAGAAAATGATTTTCTTTTAGGGTAGAATTTCATGACTAGCAGAGTATATCAATAGGCAATGTGGAGAGGCAAATTCATCTCAATTATTATCTTGAATTTCTGATTTCAATAGAGCATGCTAAGAGAGAAAGATCTTGATAACATTAATGCTGCATGCATTTGCATTCTGAGCTCCTTCCTTAAAATATTGGTATTGTTCAGAACCAAGTAAGAGAGAAAAGACTCCCACCCCAGCGTGCCTGTGCTTTTTTAAGTCACAGTAACTTAAAAACAAAACAAAATAAAAATTACCTTCCAAGTCAATGGGCATATACTCAAAAAAGGACATCAAGACATTAGTTTAAGTCTCTAGGTTGACTGGATATAAATATCAATAATAGGATTGCATATCAGATGCACTTTTGTGAATGGAACACTTCGGCATTACCCAGTCTTCCTCAAAAGTACTTAGCTGCCAAGAGAGATACTTTATAACGTATCACAAATGTGCTATTTGTATAAACATTTCCCATTACAAATGCTCTTGTTTTTGTTTAAATGAGTATTTTTAACCTGAGCTATTAATAAATTTTTTTTTTCTTCTCCTTTGTAAAGCTTGGCTTTCAGAAGAAAGAATCTTTAAGCCTCCTCTCTTGTGAGAGTAATTTCTCCTAATGCCGATGGTGCTACATAAGTACAGACAGGGCTCATTAAGTAGGCTTCTGAGCATAATTATAATTAACAATTAGGTAGAAATTAGTTTTAATGATTTGTTTTAGATGGTAGAATAGAAGCATAATGTAATTATTTTTAAGCCTTCTACATCATTAAGAATACAACTACCACCAACTTTCAATTATTGAGAAGCAGACAATCATCCAAAGTATTTAGTAAGTGATCTACTTACAGAGCCAAACTAAGGGAGCTGAAGAGAAAAGGCCTCCACCCCAGCCCAGGTGCTGATAATTATTTAGCCTTTGTAAAGTCTCTTCCTTTTCTACTCTGACCCTTGAAGCTGTTTCATGTCTTGAAGACATCTCTACCAGGGAAAATCCAGAGAGTCAACCTAGTTGCTCAGCTCTCCCCGCTTTCTCCAAGGCATAGTGAAAGGAATGGGGGGAGGTGGGAAGTTCTGGAAACGACTGCAAAATTTAGCAAGTGGTCCTGAAATGCCAATGCACACTATAAACTGAACAGGAAAGAGGATTATATAAATAATGAATAAAATGAGTACAGGTTTTCCTCGCTATCCGAAAGTTTGCTCTACGCCGTTTTGCTTTAGGAAATATCTACATTAGCACCCATTTTCGCCAACCGAAAGAAATCTGAAGATTTCTGCTTCTACAAAACAGTGCCTTCGCTTTACGCCATTTCAGTTCACGGAAGTTTTCATGGGAATGCTCTATGTTCAGAAAGCGGGGGTGGGGGTAATCTGTACTAAGAAATAAACTCCAACCTGCAAAAATAAATGTATGCCATTCCTTCCCCATTCAGTGTTCTTTTAATGTCTTAAAGTCAATTTGGATCTTATTTTCCCTGTAAGAATTTTTAAAAATACTCTAGAAACCTGAAGAAATGCTCTTATTTCCTGAAAAATAGAAAAATATTCATTTACAACAGTGAATATTATTGTCAAAAGCTTTTTTTTCTTCCTTTCTTCCTCTTCTTTCTCTTTTTCCTTTTCCTTTTTTGACCCCAGCTAGTCAGTGTGCTGTTTTCTCTCCCACCTTTGAGCGAGTATGTTAGACCTTTTGCTGCTGGCCTTCGGAAGCTGTCAGGGAGCACATTCGGACACCCACGTAAAAGACCTGGTACCTGTGTTTCCACATGACAAAACAGGCCACCAAGCACACAAGGCCGCAGACCAAGTTCAGGATCATTTGGATGAGTAAGAACAGTTTGAACGTGCCGGTGATGCTGGTACAGTCAGTCACATCCCTGTACACAAAGGTCCTGCTGAGCGGCTCCAAGGAGGGCAGTTTGCACTGACAGGCGTCGAGTGCTGTTCCACAGGTAAACTGTGTGAGCTGCGAATAGTGGTGGGCAGCGAAGGCCACGGCCAGCACGCAGACCATCAAGCCCAGGGCACTCAGCAGAAAGTACAAGAGCTGCAAGAAAGCAGAAGAAAACCTTGCCAGTTACAAAGCACAGTGGGTGACTATTGACAAAACTCATTAATAAAAGCTGGTCTTTTTCTTCTCTGGCAGGAAGTTCCCTGAAGGATGGGGCTGTTGTCTTTTCAGTAACGGAGTACTCGTGACATAGGAATGGTTCCATGTCGATTTGTTAGTGAAGCAATCCGTAAGCCCTGATCGTATTGTTATCTGCCATGTGGATGCAGAGTGCTTTGCATACACCAAGCCAATAATATTAGCTTGATGGTGGATACTTGTATATGGATGTAGCAAACTTTAGATGAATCCCAAACATGAGAGCCGTCCCTGAAAGACATGCCATGATTGTTTTGACCTCAAAAGCTGCTCATATGAAGATTGCAGAAAGGCTAGAAGATAAGTGAAAGGCTAGAAGGCAATGAAAACGCTGTATTGGCCAAAATTGGCAGTGATCGATCAACTAGCAACACAGGTTAATAAAAATGACCGTGGTCAATATAGTGGTTGCCAACCTGTGTCCAGAAATGCCAGGAGCCCCAGTAAGAGGTTGCTAGAAAAAAAAATTATGGTTCCAGAAGGTAGACGACTTGATGTCAGCTTCCTTACCTACAAGTGTCAACCCAAGTCCACCTCTAACCATCTAGTTCCTGAGTACAAAAATTAACTCTAAATGGCTCCTCAGCTGCCAAGGCTCTGAACACATTGGCCTGTGTGATAGCCTTGTGATGGAAAAGTCTGGTTCAAGTTCCAACTCTGCTGCTAAAGAACCATGGAATCCCTGAACAAGACATTTAGCCTACACCTGAAATATGTTGATCAAAAATTGTGAGTGCTTGTTGACACAGTCACAATATAAACCATGTTATATGACAAGAAATGTTCTTGGGATTGTACTCACCTACTGGAAATGTTTCTGGTCCCACCTACTGAGGCTCTAGATGAGGAACAGAGTCCCCAACTGTCGGGACTAGTGTACTGAACTAAGTTCCTAATGTGAGATGTACATTACCATAGTCCAATGTTGTCTGTAGGGCAGTTCTCATGAATGTGAACTCCCCAAAGTAAGATTAGTTCTACTCATGTCCAGGACTAGATTAAAGCAGCTCTGAAAAGATTATGCACTCTCTCTACTTCCAATGATATGTAGTTTAAAATAAAAACATATAGCCAAGATTATAAAATATGTGTACAAAAGTCCTCCAAATGAGTTATTCTCCACATGGGGACAATTTCAAGTGTTTTCAAGTCTTAAATATAGAATACTTAAAAATGTATTTTTTTCTTCTTGAATGTGGTGTGTGTGTGTGTGTGTGTGTGTGTGTGTGCTGGTGCCCTATCCATGTGTCTAGTTTGCTTGAAAGCTTGACTAAGGGCACAGGAAGAGAGTGGAACTGGTTAAAGCCACTTTGTCTTAACATGGCTGCAAAGCCAAGGAGTGCATGGATTCTTTGCATGTCCTCATCAAAGATATCATACACTCGGGGCGCCTGGGTGGCGCAGTCGGTTAAGCGTCCGACTTCAGCCAGGTCACGATCTCGCGGTCCGGGAGTTCGAGCCCCGCGTCAGGCTCTGGGCTGATGGCTCAGAGCCTGGAGCCTGTTTCCAATTCTGTGTCTCCCTCTCTCTCTGCCCCTTCCCCGTTCATGCTCTGTCTCTCTCTGTCCCCCCCCCCAAAAAAAAGTTGAAAAAAAAAGATATCATACACACACACACTAATCTTTTTCAAATCTCTTGAATTGCCAGATGGAACTCAAGTTTTTCATCCATGAAACAGTTTATTGAAACATCTTATATCTCAGGGACATAACAAGGATAACTTTTTTTATTGTAATTTTCAGGGTTTTTTTTTTAATGTTTATTTATTCTTGAGAGAGAGAAAGAGAGAGAGAGAGAGCGCATGAGGAGGGTGAGGGGCAGAGAGAAGGAGACACAGAATCCAAAGCAGGCTCCAGGCTCTGAGCTCTCAGCACAGAGCCTGATGTAGTGGGGTTCAAACCCATGAACTGAGGGATCATGACCTGAGTCAAAGTCAGACGTTTAACCGACTGAGCCAACCAAGCGCTCCAACAAGGATAACTTCTATTCAATGTGTTTAGTCCTCCCTTGGAGGAAGGGAAGCAGATAAATACAAGGGGCACCATTAAAACATTCAAAAAGGAAATATTTAATTTGTGAAATTGAACACATCACCTAAATTTTTGTGGCCATATTTCCTGCAAAAACTATAGTGCTTAGGCTAAAATGTAGGAGTTTTTATTTTTGTGGGAACATTGGAGCCGAATATTTGAAATATTCCGGGTTGTTATGAAATATTCAGGCCTGATGATTGACCTCAAACTCCTGATACCAAGAGCCAAATTAAATCGTGCTGGTGGTGTTGTACGTGTGTACCCACTGTAACTGTGTTTCCAGTGCAGGCAGCATGGACCTGGGAGCTATTTGCTTTGGGAACATGGGTATATTGGTGACTTTACCAGGAGGGAAGGCCCAAATTAAAGGGGTAATTTCCCACCTGAGAGTCATCTGCTTAGCAGAATGGCCCCAATTGGAGTTTTCTCTGCACATTTTATTGCCATCAATGGCTGGAACTGAGGAAGTCTTGTAATAACCCGCCCACCTCCAACACACACACACATCCTTAGCAGATTTCTATAACATTCATTGGGACACTATCTTGAGGCAATGACAATAATCCCTCCTTCAGTCTGTAAATAATTCGAATGGCTGCAAAATATTATTCTCTCACACAATCACGAAAACCCATTTGCTGAAATGAGAATTTTGCCTGTTTTTTTAAAAATGTTTATTCTGTTTTTGAGAGAGAAAGAAAGAGCACACGCAGAGAAGATGCAGAGAGAGAGGGAGACACAATCCAAAGCAGGCTCCACGCTCTGAGCTGTCAGCACAGAGCTGGAAGTGAGCCTTGAACCCAGGAACTATGAGACCATGACCTGAGTGGAAGTCAAAGGGCTTAATCAAAGCCAATCAACTGAGCCACCCAGGTACCCCAAAATTTTGCCTATTTTTAAAAGATCTCCTTTTGGCTTAGATATTGGAAGATTTACTCAAGACATTTAACAAGTGTACAAGCCGAGTGATGGTTATGAGCATAAATAGGGGAGCCAGACTGCCCGCTTTCAAGCCTGATTCTCCCCTTCTTAGCTGTGGACCTGGAGCAAATTAATCATTCCCCTGCACACCTATGTTACTTCACCTTTAAACTTGGAATGATGATCATAATAGCCCTATGGTCATAGGCTTATTATAAGGATCAAAAGAGTTGATATCTGTAAAGGGCTTAGAGCTGCCTCTAGTACATAGCAGCACTGTTTAAGTATTTGTGAAATCAATAAACAAATTACTAGAGATGGAAAGAGCTGCCAGTTCTCAAGACTCTTAGGATATCAACTTTACGGGCTTTGTCTTATTCTCTGTCATGTGGGAGTAACAATGCAGGCTTGGCTTGCAGAAAAGATGTAAACATTTACACAGACACAGGGATTGCTCAATGTTAAGGGAGCAACTTAAATATGCTGGGAGCCCAAACAAAAGCCTTGCCCCTTAGCTCCTTGAATATGAATACTTTCACCGGTGCATAGCTCACACATTGTGATCCTGCATCTACCACTCTGTGAAAGCATCAGGCCAAGTAAACAGGAGTGAACCACAGAATCAAATTTCTTATCCATGCTAAGACATAAATGTATACTTGATCCCCCAGGCCTGCGGGCTACATCTGCAACGCTGTAGCATTTCCCCAACCGCTCCCCCTCCCCCCCTTCACGGGCTTTTAATCCATCTGACAGCAACAAGCTTCTGGGTTCGAATCTGTAATTTAAAATCAAGTGGCTTGTTTTACCTACGCGGCACGAATAAACTATCAATGAAAGTGTTTACGATGACCTTGGGAATGCGAGCAAATATATCTTGATAAAAGCCTGGCTCGGGACGCATTTGTCTTGCCGGTGTCAGCCCGTGTGTCTGGCGCTCGGCAGCGGGCGGGGGCCGAGGCCCCCGGAGCTTATGTAACAGCGGCGCCCAGGCGCGGCTCCGCTCGCTCGCTGCCTCTAATTGGTACCCGGCTGCGGCTTCAACGCTCGGTGACTTTGGAAGGAGGGCGGTTCGGCTTCGATTTAATTACCTTCCCGGGTGGCAGGGGTGGTGAGGCCCGGCTGCCGCTCGCCGCGCAGGAGGGGGCGGCAGCAGCAGCCCAGGGGCCTCCTGGCTGTGGGCACGAGGCGAGTGCGCCTTAAATGCCCTCCTGGGGAATGTGCCCGGGAGTGTTTGCAAGCACATGAACCGGACACGTTTCTGCAAATAACCAACGTGAGCCCCGAGAAAACAGGGCCACGGGGAAAGGCAGGCGGCCCAATCGGAGGCCGAATGGCCCGCCAAGGCCGCGGGCAGAGCCCCGGGAGAAAGAAAATGCGCCGGTGGTGTCGCGGGCCTGCCAGAGAGCGGACTGCACTAGCCTCAGATGAAAAGACAAGTCCCGTGGCTATTGTCTCCAAGAAAAAGGGAGGGTGTGTGTGTGTGTGTGTGTGTGTGTGTGTGTGTGTGTGCGCGCGCGCGCGCGCGTGCTCAGGCTGCAGAGAGACGCAGTTAGCACCCCCTGACTGGTTGCCCTGGCCATCTGGGTCTTCCAACAGGAGAGAAAAAAATCTTCAACAAAGCTTAGGCCAGGGTATCCATACGCAGGCACTAAAATGCGGTAAGGCTAAGTGAGAAACACATCATGAAGATCCATTTCGTTCCTCCCCCCCAACCCCCATCCAATGGTGTGGAAACACAAGGAAAGTCTGCTGTAACCTGTTGTGCCTTTGGAAAACCTGGAGATTGACTGAAGCTCATTTTAGACCTGAAGATAATGTAGCGGGCACCTTAGAGAGCTGGCAGCAAGCATCACTAAAGGTCACATTCAGGAGAAGAGAAAAGTGCCTCCGTATTTGTCAATGTCTGACACAGGTGGAAAAAAAAAAAAGGTGGCTAATGAGATCTTCCTAGTGGGGAATTCTCAACCTGGCTGACATTGGCAGTGACTTTTTTATTTTATTTTTGCCCTTGCTCCTTATTTCAAGGGCAGATGTTGAGGTGGCTTTGGGGGCCTCTGCTGGGTCATCTGGAGGGCAAACGAGGGCATTTCACATAAGCTGATGAACCTAGTGTAGAGCACTTTTTACCTAGTGAAAGAGGTCCCTGTAATTTAACAGGCCATTTCTTATTAGGCTTCCAGGGGTTTTTTTTGTTTTGTTTAATTCATCACTAAGCCTTATTGTGTTTAGGGAGACCTCTACAAAAACAGTAAACATGGACTGATGTCTGCTCTCTCTGGCCTTCTTTAAGGAACACCCTCAGACAGAAAAATTAAAATTTCCAAATGTAGGTATAGCCACCAAATTCTGTCGGGTTTTTTTTTTTTTAAAGAATCCATTATTTTTTTTAAGTTTACTTATTTATTTTTTGAGAGAGAGAGAGAGCAGGGGAGGGGCAGAAAAAGAGGGAGAGAGAATTCCAAGCAGGCTCTGCACTATCAGCACAGAGCCTGATGTGGGGCTTGAACTGTGAGATCATGACCTGAGCGGAAGTTGGGCACTTAACCGACTGAGCCACCCAGATACCCCCATTATGTTTTTAATTAGAAAAGTTATGTCTAACTATTGGAGAACATTTCAGAATTAAAGAAGAAACTACAAAATGCAGCTATCCTCCCACTACTCACAGATAACCATTTTTTCTATGCACTGAGAGCTATTTTTTTTTATTTCTGTAGGATCACACCATAGATTTTGTGTAGCCAGCTTTTTTTTTGACTAGTTAATAATTTATTCCATTATTACCCTTTTACAACATGATTTAAATATATATACATATAATATAAGCACTTTGCTTTTTTATGTCAACCACTTCAACCATACTAGAATAAAAAACATCTTTTCTGCCTCTTTGTAATTTCTAAATAATAGAATTGACTTACTCTTATGCATTATGCTTTCTTGTGAACAAAGAAGTATCTAATTGTTATGTGCTTGGTTATGAAGAAAAAGTAAACAGTGTGAGTGGACCAAAAAAAAAAAAAAATACCCAACAAACGAATATTACAGAAAACATTTTGTTGTCTGCTACAAGTGGTTGAAAGAAAATGTAGGAATTTGATTTCTCCTAGCTCTGATTGCTGGGTTGGGTTTTTATCTCCCTGAACTCTAAAAGGGTGTGTCTATGTTTCCCTTTGGACTAGATTCTACTGTGCAGTGAAAATGCTGTGTACTTGAATGGGCTCCAACCGAATGCACTGTCTTTAATGGAGAAAAAAATCACATGCACGTGAAAGACACACACACACACACACACACACACACACACACACACACCTTAAACCATGCATATCCTACCCACCTACCTCCCCCCCACCCAATACCCTCAGGCTCTTGGCACAGATCATTTGGATGCACCCAATGTACTTTTTTTGTCTCAGTGATCCCACCTACAAGAGGAAATACACTTAGACTGCTTCCCTATTAAAATATTCTAAAAAACCCCAAGATATGGAAGTGGACAGTAATAGAGACACCTTTTCCCTGGCCAAGTGTTTTGCTGAACTGATGAATTTTCAAAATTCTTTGTAAGGGCATTGAAGGACAGACTTTATGTGATCTATGCCAACTTAGTGCATGGAAATTAAGACTTTAAAAAAAAGACCAGCATTACCTTTGGGGTCTGGATGAATGCCCTCCTAAAACATTTTTTTTGGCCTGCCTAAAAATGCAACATCTAGTATAATCTGATATGCAACCCTTTAAAAATCATTCTTTTATTTTATACTTGTGTTTTCCCCCATGTGACGATAAAAGAGAAAAAAATAACAACTTACTTTCATAACAAACTGGATACATGTCCGTTCGTCAACTTGATATGAGACACAAAGCATAAACAAACCAAGATACGCCACTAGGCAGACCTGCAATGGAGAACATGGACGGAAGGATGTTATCAGGGCAAGTTGTGCATTCTAATGACATCAATCTCAGTGTCCTTCACCAATAACATCCTTGTTATCCAGGTGCTCATTTCATTTACTTATCTTTATGTGTTATTTTTCTCTCGGCTCGAGGAACAGAGTTTTTTAAAATAGTAAAATCAATTTGTTTCAATTTAGCCAGTATTTATTAAGTCCTTTTGATGTGCCAGGTGCTATGCAAGGTCCTTTCACGTGTACAATGATGAATAAAACCTCCTCAGCCTCAATAAGTGTACGGTCCAGTCTAGGCCAAGATAAGTGGACATGCTATTCTAAGGCAGGGCATTACATGTCAAATGCTATTCAGAGAAGTACAAAAAGAGGGGAAAAAACAACATTGAGTTGGGCAATTTAAAAAGACTTCACTAAAGAGGTGGATTTGAAATGGTCCTTGAAAAGGATGATGATAATAATAATGATGATCGCTAACATTTACTGACTACTTACTTTGTGCTGGCCATCTTCTAAGGGCTTTGTATAGATTTCCTCTGCAATCATCACAAAACCCCATGAAGCAGGTGCTGTTATGATCCTCATGTTATAAATGAGGAAACAGAAGCACAAAGCTAGTAAATAATGAAACCAGCACTCAAACCAGGTGGTTTGGGTGAAATAGCACAAGCAATAGCACAGAGGTAGGATGGCACAATTGTTGGGGAGGAGTAGTAAACATACACCCGAAGTCGAAATAACAAGACATAGAGCAGAAAGGTAAGTTAAAAATCTAGGGATACAGGATTGATTTCATAAGCAGTGGGACTCCCGTGAAAATTTTTAATCAGACAAATGACATGATTCAAGGCATCACGTTTCAGGAAAATGAGCAGTGGTGTTGGGTGGGTTGGCATCCAACCCACATCAGGATTATTATTTTACTAATCTAAGCAGAATTAATATATCAGGTGGGCCGGAGCTGAGATGACACAAAGTCAGGGAAAGAGGCAGAGAGGAAAGGTGTGGTCCTAGCAGAATCTGTATGTCTTGGCTATTGCATGCTGATAGGAGGACACTGGCAAGGGAGAAACAGTAAGTGATCCCCACGTGTCTGAGTGTCCATGAAGGAAAGAAAGGGACGTGTCTGGCTGAGAGGACGCTGGGAAGAGGAATGACAACTTTGAGACAAAAGATACTCGACTGCTTTGTCAAACCAGATTTTCTTTTTTAGTGCCCTGAAGTTTTGCAAATGTGATTTAGAGTTTCTAATCAAAGTGTATCTGTTCACACTTAATTTTGGAAACATTAAAATGTTGCTAAGTTGTACTTTAGGGTAGAAACCCTAAGCAACAGAATCGCATCTTCTGCTAAGCACGGTTTTCCTAGAGACGGATGTTTGAAGGGTAGCTGAGTGTCACCTAGTAAGCCATTAAATGACTGGTTTGGTAATAATTTCTACCCCTAGGGCTAGCTTTACACCACAGGGTAGCAGAACTGTTTACTTACAACATCAACATAGCATTTTAGGGTAATGCCTCTATCCTAGTCTCTCCTTGTTTACATAATCAGTAACTTGCTTGTGCCCCCGTGGGTTCTCAAATTGAGCGCTGTTCAGGTTTCTACTGGGCTGTGATGCCAAAAGCCAGACCTTCCTTTAGTGCCGGCTCTTCCATCATTTGGACTGGCTGATAAATTAATAGTAAGTAACATTCCCAGCACAGGGATATAGCATTAAAATACAGGAGCATGGCACAGGCTGGAGAGATCTGGGTAGAAAACAAAGCAGGTAGGACCCAGGGAGGCAACTTTTCAGCAGAGGACCGGCAGATGCAGAGTAATGATACTGAAGTTATTTGTGTAGACCACAACATGACTGACATTTCCAAGTCAGGGATGAACTTCTTTCTCAAAGTTCATTTTTAAAAGTTAGGTAGAAGTTTGATAAGACCTGTAGGGACTTACTATGTATTGTCACACTAAGAATTTACACAACTGAAACAATGGAAGAAAGACCTCCTTTTTTGTTCATTGGCAACAAACCAGATGGAGGCTCCTCAACTTGCTTCTGTGAGGATTGTTAAATCCTGAAGCACGTGCCTATACGCCCTTGTTAGTGTTTGTTTGCAGGTGCATGCACAGGGTTGGGCTCTCTCCCACGTGGCTATCTTTGTCCCTAGAGGCTCTTGCGAAGCTGGCACTTGCCAAGACTCCTCTCTTTGTCTTTATGAGAGACACAATCCAACAATCAGGCCTAACTGGACCCGCATCTTAAAAATCTGCTTCTGTGCCTTGCTTGAACAAATTTTCCCACGTTAGTAGTATCTACTCCTTTGTAGCTTTCATTAGGCCAGTTTCCAGCAAGAAGGTGCCCAGGAACATATGACCTCATTCTAGGGCATTTCTCATGGTCAACTGACAGAACTCTTTTGAGGACATACACTAGCCAGACCCTTTGCACAGCTCTGGGAACTGAGAGGTGAAAAGATAGAGTCTCAGCCTTCAAGGAGCTCTCTCAGTCCAGTGGGAAAGAGAGCACAGTGAAGTTAGAATACGATCTAAGTACTAGGACCTCATCTTCCATAATACACAGGAGGGGTGATTAACCCAAAGGCAACTGGGGGAAACTTCCTGAAGGGAGATGGATTTGGAAGGATAAGCAGAAACTAGTTAGGAGATGGATGTGAGGAAGGGTCAAGAAAGTACCAGTAGGTGCAAAGGCATGCAGAAGTGCAGAGTAAACATCGAGGACTCCCATAGCTCCAGTGCAGAGGATAAGAGAAGGCACAAGAAGTGCTTATAGAGATGGCCAGGAGGTAGGTCACAAAGGACTTTTGTTTCCTTCTAGGGCGTTTGAAGCGGAGGGATGGTATGATCTACTTTGCCCTTGAGAATGGTCCTTCAGGCTGTGAAGAATGCACTGGGAAGGGAAGACCGGCTAGGAGGCCTTTGTGCATCTATGGAGAAATGATGAGTGCCTGAGCTCAGCTAGCAGTGGGGAGAGAGAGTGGGTGTGTTTGAGTGACACGAGGGAGGCAGAATCCTTGGGCCCTAAATAAAGACCAGATGTGAAGGCTGCTGGGGTCAGAGGGGTCAGGAAGGTGCTCAGCCACCTGACTTGAGCTGCCAGGTGGATGGTGTTGATATTTAAGGAGACACAAGATACAAGAGGAAGAGCAGAATGGGAGTGGAAAACGAAGATGCCCACATGGATTCAAAGCTCACTGCAGGGGCCTAGAGCTCAGGAAGGAGGTCTGAGCTGCAGATAAACACTTGTTAGTCATCAGCATATGTGAAGTAATTGAAGCCATTAGAAATGCTAGACCATCCAGAAACAGTCTAGTGAAAACAGAAAAGAGCCAAGTTACCCAATTATGCAGAATTTTTGACTCTTGAACAGAAAGCATCTTAAATATACTTCTTATAATCTTGGTTTTATTTCATAACATGTCTAAATATTATGAAACTGATTACCCTCTTGGATTTTTGGATTTCACTTTGAGATCTTTGTATAGCACATTTGCTATGGAACCTGGATAAACTCAACACATTTTAATTTCTTAGCCTTCTGCTAGGGCTCAGTGGGTTCCAGGAGGGGGGGCTTCTTTTTCTTACAGATCTGCACGTTAGAACAATACTTCTGTATCAGAGGGTTTATTGGTGTTCAGCACCTTTTAGAAGAGTAGCATTTATCGAAACTTAAAACTGAAAGCTTTGTGGCCATGGGGAGGTAATCAGATTTCTCACGCCAGACTAAGGGTCTTGTTTCCTGAGCTGGCAGGACATGGACGCTCCAGGAAGACAGGGTGTTCTGACTTCCCAGGCAGGGAGGAGGAGCTCATGTTAATGAGAGACCCGCCAGGTCTATCTGGAACAACATTCCTGGATTCTGGGCCAGAGCTTCCATTAGATTTGGTGAGGTGAGCCTCATGGAACAGGAAAAAAGCAGTTATGTAAGGTTTTCAATAAGGCACTCATTGGACCAGACACCCAGGCCTGGGGTGGACAGGTGGTGTCACTGAGCACAAAGCCAAATAAGAGTGGGGTAGCATCGGGGAAAATAGTGTAGAGAGGGCAGCGAGGCTTTAAGAACTTGTCCAGTCAGTTCATGTACAGATGGAGAATTATGCTAATAAGAAAAGCTTGGAATGAGTTTTTTTTCAATGGGAACAAAAGACAACTACTATCATCTTAAATCAATTTTTGGATGCACGTGTCTACAATTCGTTTTCTCTTTAGTGTAAAGAGAAAACCGAAGTGCTAAATTCCACCTTCTGCCTAAAGATATTCTTTGTCTGCTTAGAGTGAAGGCTGCATTCTCTCTTGTGGGTTAGAAAGTTAAACAGAGATGAAATGTTCTCTGAATGTTAGATCCATTTCTAGATGGATGAGTCCTGAGTCCTGTCACACACTGTTTCTGTTTTTGTTATTTGGCCCTATTGTACCTGTAGTGGTGCTTTTTAAGGGTTGGCATTATGAATAAAAGGTGAGTGCCGGACCAGTGTCTTGGAGATTTACCTAGACATCATTTTTTTTTTCCTTTTCATTCCAGCATAGCTAGAAGATCCCACTCGAAAACATTTTGTGAGAACGTGAATTATTGGTATTTACTTCTCCCCATGTCATACGTGTTTATATTCTGGTCTTGTGACATTCACACAGCCTCCAATTTATTTGTTTTCTTCTTTTTGTTGTCGACAGAGCTGCTTGACAGGGCTATCTGGGGAATACAACCTTCCCCTGTCAAATGCCTTTCAAGGTTTCTCTCCTCCTTCCACCCCCGCCCTCTCATTTGTGGACCTGAAATGTGACTCTATTCCTGTAAGTTAATCAACTTTCACCTTTATATTCTGTCAATATAGTAACAAGATGAACTCTCTTCTCATGTTTGCACAGACAATTGATCAACAAAAGATGTAGCAGAACTGTAAATATTTCTCTGGATATTTCTTAAGAGAATTTCTGTGGATTTTCATCTACTTAATAGGATTTAAGGTCAAATATTAGAAATCACTTTCAACAAATGATAAACATATTGCAATCTGTCAACTGAATGCAGTCTCACCCAGGAGAATTGTTGATTAACACATGGTGTGTCCAAGATTTAAATAATATATAAAAGAACATTTCATGAGCATCTATTAAGAGATGTTTATTGGATCAAGATTTCAGAAAGATGGGAGAGAATATTTTAGCATAACTTGAGCATTTTTACTGGATTGTCATTGCCACGGCCTTATGGTAAGACAAAGTTGAAGCCGGTGGTTCAGAATTACTTAGAGGACTTGGTAAAAACTGGCCCAGTCCCCAGAATTTCTTATCCAATTGGTCTGCAGTGGAGACCAAAAATTTGCATTTTTAACAAATTCCTGGGTAATGCTGGTGTTGCTTTTGCTGCTAGTCCTGAAGCCACACTTTCAGAACAGGTAGTTTAAGCTAAAAACATAGTCTTCTAAATGCTAACACCTGGTCTGGGGTTTATCTGAAAGTTTGAGGTCTAGAGTGGATACACTGACAAGTGGGGTTTCCTATAGAAGAGCTGTTTATTATAAGTAATAATGAGATATAATAACAATAATTTTCTCATAAGGAAGTTTAGTCTTTTCTGTCGTAGGAATCCTTAAAATTGAAGGGAAAACCCTTCATTGCTATCAACATGAAGTCACTGAACACAGAGTTGGGAAGAGATGTGTGCAGTCAGCTGTTACAAGCCCACCAGGAATGCTGTAGCACACTCCTGCATCTCTACCACATTTTCTGCCTTTTCTCAGCCCCTTCTCTTACGGAAGCATCTGCTTCCCAAGGGGGATTCATCTGTAACTAAAGGGCAAAGTTTGGCACATTATTCTTTCCTAGTTATTTGGAATCCCTGAAACCAGCCTGCAGAATCACATAAAAAGATGCAAGGGAGGGAGAGATCCAGAGAGCAATCCTAACACTCATTTCCTGAGTGGAAATGGAGTAAGAACTGGTACAATGTAATCTTTCAGATCTTTCTATTAATGGCTGTCCTAATCTAGGTATTACTCCCCACTGAGGTTAGCTCAACAACCTTTATTGAGGTAGATACTGGGAGTATAAAGAAGAATAAGATGCGGTCTTTGCCCTTTAGAAATTTACAGTTTAATCCCTACTTTGTTGAAGAAGTGAGGCATAGGAAAATTAATTGCCATGGGTAATGTCGTTTGATCAGTTTTGGCCAGGCGGGAAAATGAACAGTCAATAGTAGCTCATACAAATCCCTCCTTACTGTTCACTCATCGAAACCCCCCATCCTTTCTAAACGTAAGGGACATTGAATCAACTGTGTGGTTTTTTTTCCTCCTGTGTATTAGTTTTTAAAGACAATAAAGTTTTTGGTGCTAAATAGGACTTAAATATGGTGGAACTGTGAGGTTATTCCCTCCCCACATTTATTATTATAATTAGTTATTATTTTAAATTACATTTTGGGGTAAACGGACTCAAAAATACTCCTCCTAAACAGATGAGGTAAGAAAGGTGAAAAAAACTCTTGAAAGCATGAAACATTAATTAACAGTTCATTCAACAAATGGTAACTGCTTTTTAGTTCTGTTACAATCAACTAGGAAACTGTACGTGTAATTAAATGCTGCACAGTGGGAAAATGTGGGCTAGAGTTGATGCTTGACTCTATTATTTTTGTAGCTATATGATCTTGAACAAAGCTCATTCTTCATAGCCTCAGTTTCCTTATCTATGAAATAGAGACAACAATGCCTTCTTTTGATGGTTAATTCAAAGATTAATGATAATGTAAATAAGGCGCCTACAATAATGGTTAAGAAATAACGGGAGAAACACTGGCAGTAATTATTATAATAATTATTATTGCAAGTCACTCATATGTTTATTAGAGCAGATCAAATTTAGAGCGTATTTAAGGGCTCACAAATGAATTACCAATTAACCACGTTTAAAACTTATAACACATACACTGTGTTGGTTACAACTGCCACACAGTCTACTCTGTATTAGTGGATACGGTGAATATATTCCATAATCTTTATATTTACATAAGAAAAGCTAATTACCAAGCCTAAATGGTTAGACATTTTAATGCTAATTTTGAGCACTTTTACATGCCAGGCATTAAATTAAGCACTCTACGTAAATGATCCCATTTGGTCTTCATGAAAATCCTATGAAGTAGTCACTATCATCAGCCCCATTTCATAGATGAGGGAACTAACGCTCAAAAAGGTTTTATGCTCAAGGTCACAGAGCAAAGATAGAGCTGCTGGCTGCACCAGAGTACAGAGCCTGGCTCTTAACCATCGCCCAGCCTGGCCACCTCTATGGAGGAATCTGGACAGCACTGTAAACAAAGTGACAGCTGCAGATCCATTATCTGCTCCTCTTCCATGCTGAATGGTGTGAAGTACCACTCCAGAGGCATAGTGGGGAGAAGTCTTTGAGATTGCAAATGACTGTCCAAGCCAGGAGAAGGTGACACAGTCTTTAAGACTCAGACTCTTCATGGATAACATAGAGAAAAGAACACTTTATAATTTGTTTTAAGGATCATGAATGATGTGCCTGCAATTGCAGTAGATATTGTTTTTTCTCCATCTCATAGGACCTCAAACTGTGCCAGTATAACTTACTCTGAAACTTGAGCTGAAATGAATAACACACATAAATGTAGCCCTCTATCACATCTTAGAAATAATCTCATTTTGTTCATTTAACAAATATTCGTTCTGTACCTACCACGTGCCAGGTACTCTTTGAGGATCTGGAGATACTTCAGTAAATAGAAGAGACCAAAATCACAGTGACCATAAACAAATGCCTTAGTAGATACATCCTATGTCAGTCATAGAGGAGCCATGGAGAACATAGGACTTAACATCATTGCTTCTTTTTCCCATAAACAGGACATTTAGTAATTAGCAAAATGCAGATAAGTCCTCAAAGCGGTATGTTCCCTCTCAAAAACTGAACTGGTAATGCCCACTGACCCCTTAAAAAAAAGACGATTGACTCACGGCTTTTTCTCATGAGAACCTTGCTGGGTCTGTTATTCCAACAACATGTATCTGCTCTAAGTTATCTAAGACCTAACAGGCTCCAAAAAAGATAACCTATACATGCCTGCAGGAAAGGGGCAACAGAGGGTAACTATGTGAAGTTTTACAGCAAAATGGTCCACATACATAAAGACAGAGACAGAGGCCATATATCTTAGCTCTGTATCTGACAGACCTGGGTTCAAAACCCACCTCCACCACATACTAGCTTTTTGTCCTGGACAGGTTAACTTCCTCAAGCTTCCGTACCATCATCATTTGTGGGATGATCAACAATGCCCACTTCAGAAACTGTTGTAAGGATTATGTGCGACAGGAGAGGTGAAAGACGTAACACAATACCCAGCATGTATGTAGCAGTCAATATATATACATGTGTCAAATAAATAAACAAATCTATTCATTTAGTGACTTGGGCTACTTTAGCTCTCATAGCAAGGGCCCACTTTTCAAAAATCTTTCCAATAGTGTTGACATAAATAGTTTGCAAATACCTAAGAGTTATAAAGTTCATTTTCTGCTTCTTTTGCCTTCTGCATCAAAACTATTTATTCTCTACTACCCAGGAAATTCCAATCTTGGTAACCATGCTGAGCTGCATATGTTTCTCTGATTACACTATTATGGTGTTACAAAGACAAGCATTTAATTTCTGAAAAACTACTGTCCAGCTAAAAATATTTTCTGTCCAAAGCAGATCCAAGATTAGTATCACCTTTAAAAAAAAAAAAGAAAGAAAGAAAAAGCATAATTGGGGGCACCTGGGTGGCTCAGTCGGTCAAGCGTCCAACATCAGCTCAGGTCATGATCTCACGGTTTGTGTGGTCAAGCCCCACATAGGGCTCTGTGCTGACAGCTCAGAGCCTGGAGCCTGCTTCGGATTCTGTGCCTCCCTCTCTCTCTCGGCCCCTCCCCTGCTCGCATTCTGTCTCTGTCTCTGTCTCAAAAATAAATAAACATAAAAAATAAAGTATAATTGTTTTAGCCAAACTTAGTGCACAGATACTAATGGGAAATTCCAAACGTGATATAAATATAAAGATTCAAAATCAACCAAAGAGTTTATGGCAGTATTAAAAATCAAGATGCGAGAGAAAGCTGTAACCATCTGTCTCTAAACACTACAAATATTAATGTACAGGCATTAAAACCCAGAACATTATTATAAATTCGAAAAAAAATTTCTTGGTTTTTATTAAACCAAGTGTGAAGTAGTAGCTTCTTTTCCACTTAAAACAAAACTATAGCTAGCAACAACTTTTTATGTCTAGCAACTTTTGCTACGGAGAATTTTCTTTGGCTCATCATACATCAGGAAGGGATTCAATGCCTTTTCATTTGCCTTAGGAATCGCCAAACCCAGAGTTTCACTGTTTTACTCTTTTCATTTTTGTTTTTTCCTTAGAGTAAAAATAGTCAATGGACAGCATTAGTCAAGAAATACTCTCGTAATTCAAGGACTAAATTCTGCTTACCCTGGGTAGAGTTTGGGTTACAACACACACTGTCATGTATGCATTTCCCCATCCTCCTGTGGGGTTGGGGGGAACAATTTGCAATATTTGCTTTGCAAAGACAACCTAAGAGATTAGTTTTAAAAGAAGCTCGGTAGATGGGGTGCCTGGGTGGCTCAGTCAGTTAAGTGTCTGACTCGATTTCGGCTCAGGTCATGATCCAGGTCAAAATCTCTCTGTGAAAAGGCAATTCTAGATAACCAGTTCTATCACAGAAAATTATTTCTTTTCAGAGTCTAAAGACAAATGACATTTGCTCCATCACACCTGAGTTTAGCCCATCTGTAATATGCACTCAGTCTTTTTCTCCCCTTTATTATTATATTTGACTGAGGAATTGATACTTGACAAGTCCATGTCTGAATTACTGTAAATATATGTATAGACTTTTCATATATGGTGTGCAATGATGCTGAAATTGAATCAAAATAAATAATTTATGTGGTAATGGATTGAGTTGAAAAACAAAGCAGGCCTTTCATCACCGAGAACTTGGCTCAATCTAGATTTCTTTGGAAAATAACTTGTAGAAACAAGATTTCTAAGAAGTAATGAGGCCATTCTAAAGGCAATCATTGCTCATGTAATCATCAGTGATGAGACAGATTCACCTTCTCTGTTGCGATAAAAGCTCTCATTGGTTGGTGAAGAAGTAGGGAATAGTAAAGAGCAGTTACATACTGGCTGAAATCTTTCCCATGGTAGGATATATCCTTTATAATTCAAAGTGGTGGCTTCCTTTATAATGATTTCAAACTATCCGATTGCAAGAAATATATATATATGTATACATATATATATAATTATGTATATTTACATATATTGTATATATTTGTATATAATATACATACATATATATATCTTTAATTTTCCTAGCCAGTGCTGCCTTGCAATTGCATTTCTGTGTAGTTTAGCCACATCTGTTGTGCCAGCACAGAAAGAGCAGAAAGGAAAATGTGCCTGTCAAGTGACTGCCTTATTTCTCAGCACACATTGTGCTTTGCAGATGTTCACTTGTAGCTCATTTGTTGCTTTATAAGATAACAGAAAACTATCCTGACGGAACTGATAAAAAGGAGTTGAAATTTGTGATCAGCAGCTGGATGAAGGGAGCATGAATCCCCCAAATCCTATGGCTATAGTGTGCTTTCCTTGATGTCCCTGCCAATTTAAGGCTGGAAAGCTAGGGAAATCTTTGAGAGATGTGCCAGCATGAAATTGCTACAATTCACAAGTTCCAAAAACCTTGCCTAAAGATTATTGCAAATAGCTCATTTTAGACCAGTGAATCTCACAACTGAGTGTTGTATCAACACAGAGAAAACAGAAGACAAATCCAACAACTATCCTAATGTATGACTTATCATGGAAACATTCAAGTAGAATCCCTTTGGTTTGGGTCTTATTTTAGTATTCTAACCGATTCGTGTATCTATGTTAACATTCATATTTGATAGTAACTACTGGGAATTTTTGCATACATCCTCAAAAAACTAAACGAGCACAAACAACAGAATCGTGAAGCAATAAAGTTGGTTGTGGATGAAAACTAGGTTTAGGACATGAGTTGTGCCTTTCACCTAAAATGCCCTTTTACTTTTCCATCCCCCTTGGTATAGTACTTCTCCTTTAATTATTTTGAATCCAGTAATATTCATTCTTCAAACCCTGCTCAAAAATCTCCTCTACCCAGACAGAGTATGTTTCGTGCATTACTTACTTTATATATTTGCTCATTTATTCCGTAAAACAATGCAATAAGTAAAAAATACTACTCCGTCTTATAGAAAATTGTGACTGAGAGAGGTTAAGAAATCTGCAAGTTGATCCAAAGACTTTTTTAAACATCAGGAGGTTTTATTTCTGCATAATATTAAAGCCTAACTTATATGAAACTCTTCTAGCTGTGAAAGACATTAAAATGCTCTGAGCGGGGCGCCTGGGTGGCGCAGTCGGTTAAGCGTCCGACTTCAGCCAGGTCACGATCTCGCGGTCCGTGAGTTCAAGCCCCGCGTCAGGCTCTGGCTGATGGCTCAGAGCCTGGAGCCTGTTTCCGATTCTGTGTCTCCCTCTCTCTCTGCCCCTCCCCCGTTCATGCTCTGTCTCTCTCTGTCCCAAAGAAAATAAATAAACGTTGAAAAAAAAAAAATTAAAAAAAAAAAATTTAAAAAATAAAAAAAAAATTAAAATAAAATGCTCTGAGCTTCTACAGGCTAAGAGATGGAGCTAAGACCGTGGCATAAAGGTAGGCCCCTCAAATGGCTATGCCCTTACATGACTCAAAAATAACGAACCCACTAGCACTGGAAGTCATCAAGAAAACTGTTGTCTTGGCTGATGGTGGAGGTGGAGGTGGAGGTTTTGAGAAAGTAACATGAAAGCAGTCCTGAAAAAAAAAAAACTTGAGTTTTTTCAACAAAAAATTGTGAGGAGGAGAGAAAGAGGAAGGGGAGGGGTGAGAGAGAGAGACATGATATAAAAGAGAAAGGGTAAGTCTTTGAATAAAGGAAACATAAGAAATATATAAACTAATTGCAATGTATAGATCTTATTGGGATCCTGATTCTGACACTGAAGAAATATTCATGAGTTAATCGTGGATATTTGAGCACTGATTTGATTCTATTAAGAAATTGTTAACTTGTTAGGGATGATTAGTATTTTGATTATTTTTAGTCTTCATCTTTTGACTTACATATGAAGTATTTATGGATGAAATGATATAATATCTGGGATTTACTTCAAAATAAACCATATGTGGTGTGTGGGTGTGGAGTTTCAGAGCATATAAATGAAGCAAGATTGATCATGAGTTAATAATTATTGAAGCTGGGTGATGGGAACACAGGTGTCCATTATACTATTTGATCTACTTTTTTTGTATGCTTGAAACTTTCCATAATAAATAGGTTAAGAAAAAAAAAAAGTGGCTCATAATAGCACTGGGACACCTGGCACGAGAAACCATCCTGAAGGGTTACACCCTCAAATAGGCCACCGCAAATTATTACATATAAAGAAAGCCTCTTGGAAAATGAACTCACAAACCAACTATAGCAATCCCATAAACAATCAATTCATTAGTGAAGGCCGGCACTGTATGCATTAAGTTTATGTGTGCACACAAAGATACACACTCTCTCTCTAAGAATTAAACTTTGTGAATTTCAAATAATGGAACTAAAGACAGAGCCTATAGAAAAAGTACATTTGGGGCACCTGGGTGGTGCAATCGGTTGAGCGACTGACTGACTTCAGCTGAGGTCATGATCTCAAGGTTCGTGAGTTCGAGCCCCACATCAGGCTCACCGCTGTCAGTGCGGAGCCACTTTGTATCCTCTGTGCCCCCTTCTCTCTGCCTCTCCCCCACTCGTGCTCTCTCTCCCTCTCTCAAAATTAAATTAAAAACAAAAAACAAAAAAGCACACTCAAAATAACTGAAACCATGAAAGAAGAAACTGAAAACACGAATAAAGAACAGGGCACTTTAAAAAACACCAGGGATCTATTAAAAAATAAAACATCAATGAAAACAAAAGACAAGTTCTAGAATGAAAAAGAAAATCATTGGAATTAAAAACTCTATGTAGTAGATTAAACTCAACTGAAAAGGGGAATAGTGAACTAGAAGATAGATCTGAAGGAATAACCCAAAATACAGAACAGGAGATAGACAGGAAATGCAGCAGAGAGGGTAAGAAACATGAAGACAAAATAGGAGGTCCAAACATATCTCTAATAGTAGTTTCAAATGGAGAGACTAAGAGAGAGAGAGATTATTTGAAATAAATAAATAAATAAATAAATATTTTCAAATATTTAAAATATTCAGAAATGTTTTTCAGAATCGATGAAAACGCAAAAATCTTAGATCCAGGAAACATAACAAGTCTCCAACAGGACAAACAGAAAGAAAATCCACATTTGGACACACTCTAGCTAAACTGTAGAACATCAGATAAATGGGGAGTGATTCTTTGCTCACGTAGAGAAAGTACATGAATCAATCAAATGAAAATACCAAAAGGATTTTTCTTGAAACTTCAAAAGAAGCCAGTTCTAACATATATATGGAAGAGAATGTGGCTAAGTCTCACCAAGACAATTTTGAAAAGTAAGACGGGACTGGGGATGGGTAGAGGTGAGCTGCTTATGCTACCATCTTCATCACAAGGGGCACTGTAGCGCTGTTAATTGAAACATTGTGGTACCGGCATAGTGAATGACAAATAAAATGATGAAATTAAAGAGACTTACGGACACAATTCTCAATCTAATACGGGAACTTGATAGAAGATAAATGGCCATAGCATTTCAGTTCGGAAAGGATCAATTATTCACTAAATAGTACTGAAACAACTAATCATTTGTATGAGAAAAATTGGACACTACCTCACATCTCATGCAAAAAAGTTAGAACACATAGGTTAAAGATATAAATACGAAAGCAAACCTTCAACATTTTTGGAACACAGTCTGGAAAAATGTCTTTGTGACCTGGAGTAGAGAGAGACTTAACATATATCAAAGCACATACCATAAAAAAATATTGATAAATATAGGTATGTTAAAATTAAACCTTATTCACAACAAAGGCTCCATAAACAAGGATAAAAGACATGTTACCAAAAAGAGAAGATATTCCAGTAGCTAAAACACAAAGGTTAAATAACAAAGAAAAGAGATTCTATAAATCAATGAGTAAGAGACAACTCATAGAAAATATCTGTTGAGTAAACAAACACTAGAAAACAAATAAAATGGCCAGTAAACATTAAAATACATTCAACTACCGTAGCAATCAGAAAAACATAAATTAAAACAATATATTGCATGGGGGTGCCTAGGTGGCTTAGTCAGTTGAACAACCACCTCTTGATCTCAGCTCAGGTCCTGATCTCATGGTCATGAGTTCAAGCCCGACAGTGAGCTCCATGCTGGATGTGAAACCTACTTAAAACAAAACAAAACAAAACCCAAGATATTGCACACAAATAAGATAGGTAAAAATTTTAATGGTCGACAGTAACTAATGTTAACAAGTTGTAGATTGGTGGGAATTCTAATTTACTGCTGGTGGGAGTATTAATTCATACACCTGTGGCTTTGTGGCCCTGATTTGGCGATAGCTAGTAAGTTGAAGATGTCTATATCTTATAATCCAATAATTCAATTCCTAGGAATGTGCCCTAAAGAATCTTTGAAATACGTGCATAGGGAGCCATGGAGAAGAATGTCCATTGCAACACTTTGTAATTGCAAAAAAAAAAAAGAAAAAAAAATCAGTTTTGAAAATAACCTAATATCTCATCAACAGGAGAATAAATAAATTGTTGTATATTCATATAATGAAATATAGCATAGCAAAAGTGAATGAATGGTATCTATGTACTATTATAAATTAATCTCAAAAACAATTTTGAGCAAAAATGATGTTATGTCACCATTTATATAAAATTTAAAACATAAAACACAATTATTGATTGTGGTTATACACATATATGAAAGTATGAAAACACACATAGGCGTGATAAATACCAAATTCAGGAGAGTA
Organism: Herpailurus yagouaroundi; assembly: GCF_014898765.1. NCBI lineage: Eukaryota > Metazoa > Chordata > Mammalia > Carnivora > Felidae > Herpailurus > Herpailurus yagouaroundi. The sequence continues at coordinate 22,443,387 of NW_024412407.1, forward strand.
GATAACTCAGGAGAAGGAGGGTGGGGTCAGAGAATATGACTAAGAAAAGAAACAGGTGATGTCAATATATTGTAATGTTTTCTTTCTTAAAAAAAACTAAGACAATTAATGAGAAAATATTCAAATGATAAACCTAGGTATAAGCAGGTGATTGTCTTACTATACTCTATATGCCATTATATGCGTGAAAGTTTTCATAATTAAAAAATAATCATAGAATTGCATAGAGCCTCTTGTACTTATTTAAACCCACACAAAAATGAAAATAAGGAGCAAAATAAAAAAATGTTGGAAATGGTTACAAATTGATAGAGCTAGGATTCTACCCACATTTGTTTCATTCCAAAGCTGATGCCCATTCTGCAATTTCAGACCCCCTCTCCTTGACTTTTCTGATCCTCTCTGGGCAGGGTTCATCACAGCCTCCACTGTGCTATCTTCATCAGGGTACCACTCTTGCACTAGGGTTTTTAAATTGTATTGTAGCTGGTTGTACGTGTGTCCTCTCCTGGACACTGAGCTCCTGCTGGCACTGTCCCTGGCATATGGAAAGACCAAGGCAGCCTAAGAGGTGAAGCCTTTATTAGGAAGTATCTTTCTTATATAGGCTTTTGTTTCTGTTCTTACCCACCACCTAACTCACTCTCTTGGTGGTTTATCAGAAACGAATTGCCAATATATTCAACATACACCTGTGTTTGCAAAACTAACCATTTTCAAAGAATGTAAGAGAAACAAAGTTTGTGTTCTAGCATCTCCCATTCATCAACAGGAGGGACAGAACTGCTACATATTTGTGGGAAAAGTTAACAACCTATACTTCATTTGTTTCACTCTGGGATTTTTCAAGTCCTCAGAAGGGAAAGGAATCTTATAAATGTGGATTTTGCCTACTCCTGTGGTATAGTTATAGGCTGGATTTTATTACTCAGCCGTAATTAAGTAGGTTCTCAAATTAGGTCCCACTTTAGAAATGATTGCAGAAATAATTCTATATTGACACCTCTGGGTTCATATATCTGAAAGAGTACAATAAATAAAAAGTTATGAAGTGGTACAGTATATAGAAATTATACAGTAAATCAATATAAATTCAATTATATAACATTGTAACAAGAGTGTAAATGAGACCATTCTGTTCAACCTCCAAAAAATATTATCAAGTGGGTTTTCTAATTGAGAGCACGTTAAAAAAAAAAAAAACAGGCTATAATGTAACATTAAGTGATATATAGTAATATTATTTCTCCTTTGTAAAGTGTTTTGTCCTTTTCAAAATGAAGAGGTCAGTGTCCCCAAGCAGCCTGCAGCCTCACTAGCATTTCTCCTGTTCCCTTCCATGGCAACATGGGTTAGCTAGACACTGAGCTTTTTGTGATGTGTGTGAGGACAGGCAGAAGGGGAGCGAGGCCTCAGGGAGGTCTCGAGGTGGAAAAATTTGTGACGCACTAGATTCGGCGACTGAATGAGAATTATTTATTGAGGGTTCTCTAACACAATAGTTACGGTCACCCTATGTTCATCTAAAAAAAATCTATTTGGTCTCAGAGCCCTTAACTCAGATCAAAACGCTTTAATAGGCGTCCCAAACTACTTGTTCACGAAAAGACTATGAAGCAAAGCCAGCCTGCGTGGGTTTGATCCTTCTGTTCCAGAATCTGACTAGCTGACTGCAGGAGAGAAACACATAAACTTAGTGAACGTGTAACCTGTAAAGTAAAATGGTTGCATTCTGCCATTCATCTATATGCAGTCCTGGAGAAAGTATTTTCCATCAATTACAATGTCTTCACCTTATGGAGACCTGATCTGCTTTTTCATTGCCTTAGACGCTCCACCCTTTCCCTGAGAGAGGGATGGAAACTCCGGATTCTCCCTAAGTGAGCAGCACGTTCTGCTCTCCAACAGAAATGATGAAGACTGAACTGCTATTTCCCTTATCTTGGAAAAGGCCTCCTTCCTTCATAGCGTTCCTGGCACAGCTAAATGTGAGATAAGATTCAGCCTGAGCCTAATGGCCTGATAGGTGTGCCACACCTGATACTTTAGAAGGAAGCTGGTGTTATTTTTTTTTTTGCCCCTAGTAATACAGCCAAAATTCTCTCCCTAGTCAGGGTCTAGTTAGCACATTAGTAATCCCCCCTCTTTTCTTGTCACCTGTCATTATCTTCCGCACAAGAGAGAGGCCTTGATAATAACCTATCTTAAAGGGTTTTTTACTGGCTCGTTACAATGAATGCTGAATCAAACACTTTCAAAACAACAGTTGAGTGGGATGCCACTAAAACAGCATCCTTGATGTTTCTCGCAGCCTCTCCCAGCCAGGGCGGAGAGCTGCTCATTTCTACAACAATAGAAGCAGGCCCCACCAGAACTTCAGCAGCATCTGAGAATGCTGTTTGTGGGCAAACACTTTGCTTTCCAGTGTCCAGTCACTTACTGGCTTTTTGCCGGTACCCAGGGAACACAGCGCTGGAACACACCCATGGCTGTGAGGCAGGGGACGTGGCTCTAGCAAGGTTAGAATGGTGTACTGGGAAAACAAAAAAACAAAAAAACAAAAAACAAAAAACAAAAAAACTCTAACACTGGGAAAAAAAAAAAACTCTAACACTGGGAAAACAAAAAACAAAACAAAACAAAACAAAAAAAACTCTAACACTGGGAAAACAAAAAAACCAAAACAAACAAACAAAAAAAAAAAACTCTAACACTGGGAAAACAAACAAACAAACAAAAAGAATGGTGCCAACTTCAAATAGGCTCCAAGATCAAAGCTGAGATATTGCAGGGGGGCCCTGGAACAAGGACCGTGCCTTGTGTGTGCTCCTAATCTGGGCCTGGGACTGGACCAACTATTGAAAGGAGGCATACCGGACAGTTCGAGGTAGTCTACTCTCGTCTTTCCCTCTGGGATGGTTTGGGTTGTGCAGCACTTGATAAAGAAAAGCAGAGCCTAGTTTAGGATTTCTAAGCTAGACACATAGGATCCTATGAGAAGGTATGTCAAGGTATCTCCCCTGGGTGGGGTGGATCTACTAAGGAGACACAGGCTCCTAGACTGTTACATCAGGAGACCCAAGGTGGAAACATCTCCCTAGTTTTATTCTGACCTGTTCCATAGAACAAACACTGATAATCTGGTAATTTTCAGAACCAATGTCAAAAATGAAAACAACAGGGGCACCTGGGTGGCTCAGTTGGTTGAGCATCCAACTTGTCTCAGGTCATGCCGATCTCATGGATCGTGGGTTCCAGCCCCATGTCAAGCTCTGTGCTGACAGCTCAGAGCCTGGAGCCTGCTTTGGATTCTGTGTCTCCCTCTCTCTCTGCCTCTCCCCAGCTCACACTCTGTCTCTGTCTCTGTCTCTTTCAAAAATAAATAAACATTTTTAAAAAATTTTTAAAAAGAAAAAAAAATGAAAACAACAGCTGCATAGTATAAAGACCTGAGAGGTGACTTCCCTTGGGTTCTAGAAACACCGAGCATGAGTTCACTGCCCATCAGAGGACAATGACCAACGCTCAGCCAACCACCCTCATTTCCTTGCCCCTGAAGCCAAGGTGTCATTTCGCTAGATCCTGCTACCAAGTCACTCCTGGGACAGAAAAGAAAGGCAGAGATTTACTAAACAGTGATTCCTAAGCTTTAAAGAGCTGGTGGCAAATGAAATGCTTAAGCTACCCTGAGAATTGTAGGCACTGGCTGAATCTACTGCACTTGACTTCTACAGAAATTTGACAAAAAAGCAGCAATCTGTAAACGCAGTAAAAACAACCTCCTCCATATGTCTCACTCCTGGCATGCGCACAGAGCCACACCACCCTGTTGCACCACCACATAGCAGTTTACTGGCCCAGAATTCTCATCAGAAACATTCAGACTTCTGTCTGTTCCAGTGGCAGTCATAGGGCCATTATGAATAAGCTGGCAAATGAGGTTAAAAAACACGGAGGTGCTTGTATGAACTTTGATCCTTCACTGAAAGTGCTATCCGCTGAATTATGTCCTCCCCAAATTCCTATGTTTAAGCCCCAAGGGGACTGAATTTGGAGATAGGGCTTTTAGGAAGTAATTAAGGTTACGTGAAGTCATAAGGGTGAGGTCCTAATCCAATAGGACTGGTGGTCTTATAAGAGGAAGAGAGAGAGAGAGAGAGAAAGATCTTTTTCTCTCTCCAGGCACAGGCACAGAGGGAAGCTTATGGAAGCAGACAGTGAGAAAGCTGCCGTCTGCAAGCCAGGAAGAGAGACCTGAACAGAGGCTGCTGGAGCAGACTAAGACAGAAAGAACAATGTGTTTTGGTTATTGCCATACATGTAGGTATACACATATGAATGTTAAAATTAACCAGGGTGATCCAGTGAGCTGCATTGCTCAGGCATCTGCTACTCCTGCCAAGTTTTATCTCAATACACTGAGATGTGAGGTGGCATCCAAAACATCTGAAAGAGGATGTGCCTCTGAAATAAGCTTTTATATAGTTTGTGTTATAAACACTGTTACCAACATCCACTTAAAAAAAAAAAAAACTTCACCTTGAGCTTATGAACTCATAGTAATAAACCTGGACTTAAATATTCACAGCGAGAAATAACTAGAGTTAAAATATGACATCATGAGGTCCCATCCAGCTCTAGATGCTGATGGGCCCTTTTGATCAGCATTTCTCTTGTTTGCCAGGATCTAGGCCCTAAAAATGAACTGTAGTTTCCAACAAAATGATATCTAATTAAAGTTTAATGACTAGATTCCATTCCTTTCCTCCAGCAACACAGATATATGTATAGTGAGCTCTTCACAGAGCCTTTAATGTTGATGCTAACCCTTTAGGGTGAAACACTGGTAGGTGGACCCAGTTATAGAATACCCTTTGTAGAAATGCACAGACAAGGCTAAAGGCAAGAGAAAAACTAGAAAACATCCACTTACTCAGAACAAATTCAAAGTGAATTATCATACTGGCAAACTACAAAACTCTTGGACTAAATTGGGGAAACCTATGCCATTGCTTTCTGTGTATAAGGAAGACATCAGCATTCAGCCACGTCAATCCTAATTTGTCCTCATTTATTCTACTTAAAGAAATGTGAAATAAGTCAAACGACCTCTTTTTCCTCTTTTTTTAATCCTGTAGTTATTTTATAACACAGAATTAAACATCTCAGTAATGCTAAGTTAGTGTATCCTGGATATTTCTGGAACCTAGGAGCCCAAAATGCAGGAATAACACATTCCTTATTATTACCTCATCGTTCTTCAAAGTGTTATCAATAAACTTAAATTGGTACTGTAAAACACAACTATACATCATGCCTCAAACCATGGTTTAAAAAATGTGTTTTCACAAGTTTAAGCAGAAGCTATGATAATGGGAAGTGTGGGATAGACAGAGTTCAATTCAACACTGAGTGGGTACCCGTCTTGTGTCTAGGGATATGCTACATAGGAGTCCCATGGACATGCGCCATACTTAAAGAGAATAAACTACTTTATTTTTATTTGATTATCCCCCAAATCCTATGCACTAGTATTTCTGCCATAAAAAATAAAACCAAATGATGACTGATACCTCAAAAGTTTCCAGAGGTTAAATTTCTAAGTTGAATATATCCACACTACAGGATTTAAAAATATCAGGACCGATCACTTCTCCTCCTTATTTTAAAAACAGAAAGAAGATCCAGGGATAACTTCCTCATTAAATACGCACCTCCTTGGCCTTCACATGTGTGGCTTAGTATGAGGCTACTTGCAGACTTGAAAATATATTTCTCCTAATAATTCTGTCCAATCTTAACCTTCCTTATTCTTTATTCTAAGATCCTTTCAGGAAACAGGTCACCAAATTCTCAAATATTCCATTATTTTCATATACTTATTTAAATTAATTTCTTTTGCCAAATTAATTCAGTGGTATTCCATTTTTCATACTTACTAGGAGAACTTCACATACCTATAAGATAATTTTCCTACCATTATTTATTATATACACTCAGTGGAAACAGAGTTAGGCCATGTAATTATCATTCCTCAGTTTCTTACAATCCTATGACAGTTGCTATAATAAAAATTATTTCCCAGTGGTGCCAGAGGTACAACATTAGATCTTGGAAGCATATCAAGTTCCAATGTGAAAAACAATGTATTATTATGTAATGTTTTCTTAAAAACATAATTTCAGATTAAATTTCTCAAATGTCAATATACTTAAATGGAAAACTGACACCATTTTTAGTTTCTTGATTTTTTTCAGGGTCTGTCCAAAATTCAAATGCCAAACCTTCCTCACCTTCAGTTTCTCCTATAACCATGATCAAATCATTTAGCCAAATCACCATGTCTCAGTTTTTCTACTTATAAATTACGGATAATATTATCTGTTCCTTACTTGCTATATGTCATATACCTACTTGTACATTTCAGGATCTATCCTGTTTTAAAATAAATAACCACCTAATTTTTCATTCCATTAAGCAAGGGTTAAAAATAGATTTTAAAAATCTGAATACACCTGCATTTTGAATTCCTTAGAGTAAGTTAACATATGAAAACTGCTATTGAAATTCTTGACAGGACTTTTAATCATTCCAGATTCATACGCTGAGTTTTATGAATGACATTAAAGAAAAGAAATATTCTTCCTTCCATTTTAAGCTCTTTCCTTAAACTTTCCAATGTGATTAATGTGGTATATATCTCAGGGTTTTTATTCTATCTGAGTGTGGTATGGGTACAATGGAGAAAGTATGAGGAAAGCTAAAAACCACAATAATCAAATTCCCACTTTCCTTGGGAATATTCCCTACCAGGGCCAAGAGACTAACAAATACTATGCATCCCCATTGGGGATGAGAGGCAAGAGTTTGCTCTTAAATTGACTTCGGGGTAGAGATGCCAAAGCAAATAAATCACCATAAGTGAAATACTTTGAAAGGTAAATGGGCTTTAAAAATATTTGTGTAGGTTAAATTTTCTAATCAGAAGTATTCATTACTGTCAGATGTGATAAGGGCACATGTCCATCAGGATCTCTAGAGATCTCCTCCTGGTATATGATTTATTATTTTTAGCCCAATGCCTAGCACAGCAGACACCTCCAACAAATGTTACTGAATGAAGAAAAATAAGCCAAAGTTCAAACATGTTACACTTCACTGAAGCCAAATTATGTTCATTTGAGTAAGAAGTTAAGTAAAGGCCTCAAAGTTCTTAGATCCCTTCAATGCATATGTGTTTTTTTTTTTAATCAATAAAGATTCTGGAATGATGAACACACCTGAATGCCTATTTGACCCAACTACTCAAGCCATTAGTAGAATAAAATGCAGAGCAATCTTTTATTTCCTAGGATTCCCTGCCTCTAGCCAAGTTCATCCTCAAAGACCCTGTTTCACTTTGTATTGTCATTGTGGTGTGACTTACAACCCTCCAACCATTTATAAAGAATTTTGAGAGAAGAATGGCACTTTTACAGGTTACATAGTCTCAATAGTGGCTCCATTCCATTTTTTTCCTTTACAGGAATCTTTTGTAACTGAAGTAAAAAGACTTCAGTCATCTCTCTGATGGAGGATGAGGAAAGTCACATTTATGGGTAGGTAAGAAATGACCTATTTGTTTTCCTAAAATTCCACTGGACATAAATCTCTGATCATAGATCAACAGACTTCAGTTTATAACCAGAAGTTCACTGAATATTCATCAAGTTACCCAGACATCGGTCAATGAGAAGTCACCTGAGTGGATTCACTTACCTACCCAGATTCTACGATGAGAATGGCAGTCGCCAAATCCTAAAGTAATACGATAGTAACCTTTGTAAAATGAAGTAAGTACTATATGGTAAGAGGAGACGCAACCGGTATAAAGAGAAACAGAAGAGTGAAGCATTAAAGCTGTTGATGGGGTGGGTGTACAGTCTGGGTGCCCTGCTTGAATGCAGCCTAAATTATTAGAAGTGGGTTTGACTTTGCCTCAGCCCCAGGGATTGACCTGTATTGCTTTGGTCTAGCAGATATCCTAAAGTGTGCAAATGTTTCAGTATTTCCTGGAGGATATCCCAGACCATAATCACTCCATATCCCTAGGGAAAATGACCCTGAGGAGGTCTTTTTCCTCCAAGTTAATTGTTATAAACCTCCAGAGAGATCTAGAAAGTACTGACTAATCTAATACCATAAGATTGCTCACAGTAACTTGGCTATGAACAGAGAAATTTTCAGAATCAAATTGACATCTCCTTCAGGGTTCAACTGGTCTAGGAAATGTAGCAAGTCTAAAATAACTGTTCCACAAGACTGGAGATAAAATAGAGCCGCTTCTAATTTGAAAAGTGATTCCCACTACCAGTGATTGCTTCTCTGATTGCTAATAAAAAGAGCTAATTCACTCCTGAATGCTTACCACTAGCCAGCACTGCTCTAAGTATTAGGACTTGTATTCATTTATTTAATTCTCACGACAACCCTAAGAGGTAGGAATTATTGTTACCATTCTGATTTCAATGAAGAAATGGAAGCCTAGAGAGATCAAATAACTTGCCCCAAGTTATTTAGCAAATAATGGCCAAGTTGGGGCTCAGTACCTGGAGCAGTGTTTACACTTTTGCCTCCCTGTCTTTTCCCTTCCCTGAAAGTCTGGACGAGTGCCCGTGACCAGCCACACACAGGGAGATGAGGCTCATAAGCACGGTGTCTGTGGGAGCCCGGGACTCTGGCTCAGCCGGGATGAGAGTTTCTCCTCGCCTAACTCCAGGAGACCCTCCTCAACTTGTCTCAGGGCATCTCCACTGACTGTTTTTTTCTCTATAGATTCTCTGTTGAAAGAAAGCCTAAGATTACAGGTATCATCAGGCCTACACACTACGAGCAAACTTCAAATGGATCCTAGATTATAAACCGGAAAACTAGAAAGAACAGAGACCTGGCCGTATACAATGTTCTTTGTATCACACCCAGGGAGCTTCCAAGGCAATTAGGAGCATGTGATGCTTCTAATAGGAGCCCATGAAACTTCAGAATTGCACGATTCGCATGGCCGTGCCTTAAAAATCGGGATGCTTTTTTCGCGTCTAATTAATTTGGTTTTTTAGTGCTGAGCTTTTAAAAGTTGAAATAGAGAAAGAATAGAAAACACACTTACAAATGACATCAAAACCACTGAATGAAGGAGCCTCATTCCTTCTTTCTTTTAATTCGCCTAGCCTTAAAGGACAGACTTTTTCCCCTGAGTTGGTTGACAGTCACTTAGGTGACTAAAATACCCAGTATATCTTAGTGAAAAGCTATTTTTAAAATTACTTGATTTAGAAAACTCCAATCATGATAATTTCATGGGAATTTGTAGTACACAAATTAGAAGTTTTAAATTACTCTGCAAGAATTTGTGAGTTCAAATAATCTTAATTAGGAAATACCTGCATCGATGCATATTTATTAGGTGTTTTTAACATCTGTCCCTGTCCCTGATACAAAATTATTTTGAGGGTGGTTTTATGAGTTCTAGTTCCTGTGGTTAGTAATAGCAGTCATGACGCAGTATGAAACTAGGAGCCAGAAGTATCCATTCTAGTGTCGCCTGGCTGTGCCACTTTTAATCTCTGGGCCTAGAGATTGTCACTTCACTTCTCTTAGCCTGCTTCCTCCTGTCCAAAGAAGGGTAACAGTTCCCACCTCAAAGTGTTGTTTCACGGATGGAAGAAAAGACTGCACGTGAAAGATCTGAGTAAGACTCAAGGCACTCTAACAATATTAAAATCACAAACTAAATGTGGCAGCGTGGCTCACTAAGGAAAATGCAGGTGTGGTCTAGTGCAAGAAGGAATCAACTTGGCTGATTTGCCAACTCATGACTCCGGGTGAGTCTGCCCTCGGTTTTCTCATCTGAGAAATGAAATGATAGTAAGTGTCTCGGAAGGATGACGTGGGGATTACAAATAAAGTACGGAAGGCCCCTTGCAGGACAGGCAACCCTAGGTGCTCAGTAAATGGCACCCATTTCACATCAAAGAATCCATTTAATTAAGCCAAGCATGCTGTGCGTTCCAACACTCAGTCACAACAGCTGACCAGTGTTCTGCTTAGAACAGTACATCCGTTAGCAGAGTCCCAAATATACTTCTGCGGCAGCCAGCCCCTGGGTTTATCCTATTTAGACTCCAGTAGAGTGAGGCTGTGCTTGCTGTATTCACAGATCCTGCCTTAAGACATTTCTTTATAGAACTTACTACTCATGAAATCTCAAATGTAAAAATATAAAAGTAATAAAATCAATACGACCCAACGTGGCAACCCCAAACGCAGGCTTTCTCCAAACCTGCTTTTACGAGATGAACTTACTTCGCTTTCTGTTACTTATCTAGAGACAAGGGTGGGGTCCGGGGGACCAGGATGAGGACAAAGCCGAAGTGAATCTGCTGTTGTTATCGAGAATGTCCAACTTAACCAAAATAAGCAGCCTCTGACTCGCCTCGCCAGCTCCAGAACGTCAAAGGCAGGCCCGTCGGAGCAACAAGCGGAAGAGGGGCACGAGTCTCACCGCGCCCAGCCTTGCCCCCAGGCACACCGAGCGTGGCAGGCACCAGTCACCAAGCAGAGCGCGAGTTAGAGGAGTGGAGCTGGGGAAGGGCGCATGCAGTTGGGTTAGTCTGGACTCCACCATGCTGCTGTGCATTCCTGTTTGGCAAACGCGCTTAGGCAAAACAGACTTGATGCTTACAATGATCCCAGCCCAAAATGGAGTGTCTCTGACTAGCAGGGAGGAGCTGATGCTCGCCATGAGAAAGCCCAGCACGGTCACGGCGATGCCCAGGGCCAGCTGCAGCAGCGCGAGCAGCAGCGGGAACCGGCAGCCGCAGCACGTCCGGGCCTCCTCCTCCCCGCACTCCTTGGGGGCCCTTTTGCCCGTCTTCGGCCCCATGTCGTCGGGTCCGGCGGCGTCCGCGGCCGGCCCCCCCTGCCTGCGCTGGCCGCGGGGCTGCTTGTCCTTGCCCATGGCCGCTGCGTGGGTGGGTGGGTGCGTGTGCAGCGCGCTGGGCCCCGGAGCGCGGCGCTGGGCGGGCTGAGCCTGCCCTGGTATTCGAATTACGGAGGCTGAACAAATATGGAAAACATTTGGAGCCGACTCGCCGAGCCTCCAAAGGCCACCGGGAGCCCCGCCGCAGAGGGGGAGTCAAGGGGGGTCGCCAACTGCCAACGCGCCGGGACGCAGCGCCTGCTGGGCCCGCGAGCAGGGTTTGTCAATCGCCCTCGGCAGTCAGCGCGGGTCCCTTGGCCTTGTAAACCCTGTGCACTTTAGACAGGCTGCGTGTGTGTGTGTGTGTGTGTGTGTGTGTGTGTGTGTGTGGTGTGACTGTTTTCCTCACTCAAAACCCCAGGATTTTTTTTTTTTTTGGTTTTGTTTTTATTTTCTGAGAGGTGCAATGCAAGGTGATGAATGTTTAATCATTTGAGTTTAATTAATAGGCAGTTTAATCCAAACTAGGCATTGCTAGGCTCCAAGCTGTGAACTCATTTCCAGAAGTTAAATTCTTCTTATTTTCCAACAAAGAAACAGGCTCTTCTCTTTCTTTGTAAGTTCTGCAATCTGGCTGACAAATAAAGGCACTTTTCCCGTTGAAGTAGGTGCTTTTAAAAGCACTGTTTATGCAGATGCTGGACTAATACACTCTCCCGAATGCATTTGGTTTTTTTTTTTTTTTTTTTAATTTTTTTTTCAACGTTTATTTATTTTTGGGACAGAGAGAGACAGAGCATGAACGGGGGAGGGGCAGAGAGAGAGGGAGACACAGAATCCAAAACAGGCTCCAGGCTCCGAGCCATCAGCCCAGAGCCCCACGCGGGGCTCGAACTCACGGACCGCGAGATCGTGACCTGGCTGAAGTCGGACGCTCAACCGACTGCGCCACCCAGGCGCCCCTGCATTTGGTTTTAAAACTTCTTTCAGTCATCTATATGGACTTCCCAATCAGTCTTCACTAATTTCCACATCAGTGCCTAGGGAGCTTGGTCACGGACAGTTCAACTCCGTCTCCATTTGGGGTATTTTTTAAAAATGTTTTATTATTGAGACACAGAGCGTGAACAGGGGAGGGGTAGAGAGAGGGGGAGACACAGAATCAGAAGCAGGCTCCAGGCTCCAAGCTGTCAGCACAGAGCCCAATGCGGGGCTTGAACTCTCCAACCTCGAGATCATGACCTGAGTGGAAGTTGGTAGCTTAACCAACTGAGCCACCCAGGCACCCTCCATTTGGGGTATTTTTAAAGCATCTATCCTGTGTTACAACATAAGAATGTTCAAGATAGATTCAGTCCCAGCCCAAAGTCACAGAACAAATCAATAAAAGAGATGATTCTTATTCCTGCATATCTCTACTCAGTAGCACTTAGAGCAAATTTCAGTGAAACCGCTAAGAGATGCTCCCACCACTTTGGAGTATTTATATCTACTTTGGGATGGTCATCGTAACATTCGGAAAGCTGTATTCAAAAAAAATAAATGATGTTGGTATGCTGCTAGGATACATAAAGCCTACTCCTAGATTGCTCCCTATCAGCTAATCTAAAGAAAGTCTAACTCCCCGCTTTGTTTTCTTAGAATTATAAACTAATCATCAGCAACTCTCCTTGTAAACTGTCAAGTCCCAAAAGGCACCTTTGAAGTATAAAATATATTCATACTTATTTTATAAACTTCAGTGCTTTCTTACACCTTTCCTTATGGATCAGTGAGAAAAATATGATCCAAGGAATAAAGGCAGTAGCCCCAAAAGCAGAATCCACACCACACAGCCCAGAAGCAGTAGAAACAGTGCTCTCTCACAAGAGGAACTCAGGGGCTGAGGCAAGGTCATTGTCAACTTTGGGACGTCTACACGGCTACACGTCTACACGGCTAGCATCTCTAGTGAGAACAGACTAAAAAAAAAGGTGGTGTTACACCAAGGTACCTGAGAACAACCCAAATGACAAAACTGTACATGGTTTTTCTACATAAACATGGTAAATGTTTTTTAAGAAGCTAATTGATTACACAGAATTAATTATTTTTTGTTATGAATAATATAGATACCAATTACTCAGTACCTGCTCTATGTCAAGTACATGGCAGGTGCTTTACATACTTGCCAGTTACTCCTCACAACCACCTTATAATTATAGTTTCCACTTTTAAATATGAAAAAAATGAATATCAAAATTATAAAGTAACCAGATTATTAAGCCACTCACCTAGTTAGTTAGGGATGGAGGTGAGGGAAGCCAAATGGTAACTCTTGTGGATTACTTATTTTATTATTTCCTATAGGCAAACAAGTGGACTGTGTAAATCATTTGTGATATTTAAAAAAAATTTTTTTTAATGTTTATTTTTGAGAGAGAGAGAGAGCACAAGTGGGGGAAGGGCACAGAGAGGGAGACACAGAATACGAAGCAAGTTCCAGTCTCTGAGCTGTCAGCACAGAGCCTGATGTGGGGCTCAAACTCACAAACTGTGACATCATGACCTGACCAAAGTCAGATGCTTAACCGACAACCACCCAGGTGTCCCTCATTTGTGATTTTATTTTATTTTTTTTTCATTTGTGATTTTAAACAGTTTAATGGTCATAGGTAGTATTTTATCCATCATGGAATTAGCTGTTAGCGTTGAACCTAAGGTTATTTGAGTACTTTACAAAAATATCTTGATTCACCACCATGATATATACAATAGTCAATGGAAACTGTTATTTCTATTATTAACTTGTGACTAGACACAGGCTCTATTTGCTGACCATACGGCTATGCTGTCTTAGAAATAAAATCTTCTTCAAAACTTTAAATTAGATGTAAGTTAGAATAGTTAAAATAATAGGATATTCCTGTAGGTTTGTCTTACAAGTTTCAGAACCAGTGTGGCTTACATTCATAAGCCAGTTGTACATAAATTCTTATAATAACGGCTTCCTTTTAATCGCTTCGCAGAGACAAGTTACAAATGAAACCAGCAGCAGTGAATAATAGCCTAGATGAATTGTAATCCTTCTAGTCTGATTACAACCACTGACTTCAATTTCCAGCTTCCAGTGAAGGAAACAGCGATACAGGGAACCATACACCTGCTCAAATCCCCAACTGTTTGGTTGAATCCATGTTTGAGGAGGCCTGGTCTATAACCATGAGATGATGGTGGTGAGAATGGCATTTTGACTTACTGATATGGGGAAGTAGAAACAAAGAAGAGGGTGAGAAAAGTGGCCAAAAGGTTAGTGATAAAGAATAATCAAGGCTACAATGGAATCAGAGGGTCGTTAAGAATGCGACAAGGAAAGTTCTTCCTTTATTTGACATGTCCTTTCCACTGAGAAAAATCACCATTTCCAGCTCATCACATCGTTTAACAGAAATGAACAGGGTGTTTTTAGTATTCATAAATTTGAATGTCTCTGTTTTATAGGTTAATCAATAACCTTTTCAGATATTTATATTACTGGGAAGAAAGGCAAAGTAGAAACAAAGTGTCTTCAGATACTCTCTGGCTGCTCTTAGAACTCAAAACTAACAGAGTGTAAAGTAGAAATTGCAGGACAGAAGTTGATACACCATTTGACTTTATTTTGATCCTCTGGGGAAAGTAACAAAATAAAGCTTAGTATCTTTGCTATGTCCCCAATTCCACATTATTGTGAAGTATTTATGCCTCAGAAGTTCAGAACTGGGAAGATAATAACTCTTTTTGTAACTAGTATCATTAACAAAATGTCCTTAGGAAATCCAAATAGAAATATCTTTTTTTTTAAAGTTTATTTATTTTGAGGGAGAGAGAGAGAGCACATGCACACACAAGCAGGGGAGAGGCAGAGAGAAGGAGAGACAGAATCCCAAGCAGGTACTGCACCATCCCGCAGAGCCTGATGAGGGGTTCAAAGTTGCAAACCGTGAGATCATGACCTGAGCTGAGATCAAGAGGAGGACACTTAACCGACTGCATCACCCAGGTGCCCCTAGAAAAAAATCTTTAAACCAAAGTATTTCTGAACACATGAGATGAGATTTACCAAGAACAAAAGAGATTTCATAGAAAAATTATTACAGTTACAAGGTCTGCATTGAGTGTCTTTAATGTGTAGTTAAATATATCAAAGAATTCACTTAGATTTTTAAAGTTTATTTATTTATTTTGAGAGAGAGAGAGAAAGCACATACACCAGCACATATGAGTGGGGGAGGGGCAGAGAGAGAGGGAGAGACAGAATCCCAAACAGGCTCTGTACTATTGTTGCAGAGCCCAATTCCAGGCTTGAACCCACAAACCCTGAGATCATGACCTGAGCCAAGATCAAGAGTCAGACGCTTTACTGACTGAGCCACACAGGCACCCCTTTCTTTCTTTTTTTTTTTTAAGTTTCTATTAGATTTGATTTAAAGAAGTATCAAATACTCCCCAGAGAGCAACTGAAAACTCATGTATGATATGCAGTACCATTGGCCCCTACATAAAATGACTACAGGTATTGCTGATATGTATGTGTGTGCATGTGTATTTGTTGTATGTACAAGAAATTTTAAAAACTCCCATTTTTTTCTATTCTCTTTTTTTCTATGTCATTAATTTTCAGTATATCTTTTGGTTCATTTTTTTTTTTTCAAAAAATTGACCCATCTGTGATTTTTTTCATTGCAGTTTATATTTTCAGGTTAAGTGTTATATGGGCAGTATATTCTTTATGGTCAACAGAAGACTTCCAACTTTCTCATTCTATAGAGAGTCTGGAGAGATGATAACTATCATTTTCTAATGCATTCCACCTGTTTGATGTTATTTATAATGATATCAAATTTTTCTACATATAATTTTGTCCATGTAATTCTGATGTTGTCACTGCCTATGATCAAGAAGAAATAACTAAGTGTATTTTACATAAGAGTACAGGGAGAATGGTTGTGGTGCATTCATACAATGGAATACCACTTGACAATAAGAAGGAATGAACTATTCACTGTATGTTAATTATACTTCAATTAAACTCTTTTTAAAAAAGAGGGAATGAACTATTATGTAAGCAATGACCTGAATGAATTTCACTAGGAGTGTACTGAAAGAAAGAAACCAGATACAAAATAACATGCCCTGCATAATTCTATTTGTATAAAAAAAATTGTAAAGGCAAAACTAATCTTTGATTATTGAATTTAAAAAATGCTTATGGAGTTGGCAACAGAATATCCTCTAGGCCTATCCATGTTGTCACAAATGGCAAGATTTCATTCTCTTTTTTTTTGGCTGAGTAATATACCCTTATAATGTAATATATATACCACATCTTCTTTATCCATTCATCTAACCATGGATACTTAGGTTGCTCTCATATCTTAGTTATTGTAAACAATGCTGCAATAAAGAGGAGTGCGTGTATCTTTTTGAATTAGTGTTTTTGTTTTCTTTGGGTAAATACCCAGTAGTGAAATTACTGGATTATATGGTATTTCTATCTTTAATTTTTTGAGAAACCATACTGTTTTCCACAGTGGCTGCACCAATTTACATTCCCACCAACAGTGCACAAGGATGCCTTTTTCTCCACATCCTTGCCAACACTTGTTATTTATTGTCTTTTTGATAATAGCCATCCTAACAGGTGTTAAAGTGATATCTCCCGGTGGTTTTGATTTGCATTCCCCTGATGATTAGTGATGCTGAGCATCTTTTCATGGTTCTATATGCCATCTCTGTGTGTCTTCTTTGGGAAAATGTCTATTCAGATCTTCTGCCCATTTTTAAATCAGATTTTTTTTAGTATTTAGAGTAGTATAACTTCCCTATATATTTTGGATATTAGACAGTTGGAGTTTTTAAAATTCAAATTATCTTATCAAACTCTCTTAATTTCTCTCCTGCCTTTCTGGCTCCTCTGTATTAATTATTTATTGTTGCATAATAAATCACCCCAAAACTTAGTGGTTTGAAACAACAATAATTATTTATTATTTCATAGTTTCTGTTGGTCTAATATTAAAATAAGGAACAGCAGGGATGGTTTGTTTCCTCATGTTATCTGGGGTCTCAGTTGGAAGCCTTGAAGACTGGGGTCTGGGATCATCTGAAGTTTTGACGGAAGCAGAAGGTTCTGGTTTCAATGTGGCTCACTCCTCCAGCTGCCAAGTTTGTTCCTCCCCCTGTGGCCTCTCCACTCACTGGCCTCTCCACAGGGCTGTTTGAATATCCTGACAACATGGTGACTGGCTTCAACCAGAACAAGAGATTCAGAAACTGAAGGAACAAGGTAAAAGCTACCCTTTTCATGACCCAGCAACAAAAGTCACGTAGTAACTCTTGAGTTACATTCTTTAGGAGAGATTCACTAAGTCCAGCCCACACTCAAGGGGAGAGGAATTAAGAGCCTTCTATTAAAAGGAAGAGTATCAAAGTATCAAATAGTATCAAAGACATATTTTAAAACCACCACACTCACCTTCTCAAGTTTCTTCATGGACTGTATTTCTTTTGCTGAACTCCTAAATGTTGGTATTCTGTCTCCTTACACTATACGTTCTATGGGTTCACTGAAGATTCCCAAATGTAAGGAGCCCAGACTTCTGTGCTTAGTTCTAGGTCTGCAAATGTAAATACCTACTCACATCTCCATTTGAGTGTCCCAAAGGTACACCAAACTCATTCGCTCCTTGAACTCTATAAAGAATCAAGCAAGGTAAACACAAAATGTACATAGACTCTAGTGGCAAGATGGCCATTGATTGCCTTTGCCAAGAGCAGCCCCATATAGTAGTTTCAAGATTTTAGTGAGTGGGAAGGGACAAAGGGGAAAAGCATGTAGAAATAAATCTACAGAAAAGCTTAGCTGTGAAGGGAAGGAAAAAGAAAAAGCTGTAGCTAAAGGGAAAATATAAAGTTGAAGAAAAGTTTGCCTCATTTTTTTTTTTTTTTTTTTTTTGGTTAATTGATCACATAACTTCCTTGAGGCAAGAGACTTAGTCAGATGGAAATTCCCTTCATAGGCTGAGATACGAGGAAAGAATGTAGAACTGAAGGGAATGCAGTTAAATTTGCAGGGATGGAAAGAAGGCATTTCAGAGAATTCATGTCTTCTGGCCTCTTCCAGGATACATATACAATGAATGTAATATGAAATATTCTTCTTCTAAATGATGCAGATTTTAGATAGAGAGCCATTCTACTTCCACATCCTATCTCACAGCATATTTTATCACTATATCTAATTATAAATACATTTCATAAAACTACATCATTTTCTGAAAATTTTGTCTAAAAGAATAAAAACATAATTTTCTGTAAAATTACAAAAAATAATAATAATGTCTGAAATGTGTATCTGTATCTTTATGGGTTACAAAGTTCTGTCACATATTATCTCTAAATCTCATCAAAATCCGGTGAAGTCAGAATTTCTTCAGAGTGGTTAAATGATTTGCTCAAGGCTATATTTTTTTCCTTCTTACTCTAAGACCGGCATTCTTTCGATATATTTTAGCTATATGAATTGGATTTTGTTAGATTTATTGATACACATTTAATGTATAGCTTGATGAGTTTTATTGCATAAAGAAATTGAATTAGTACATTGATGTTAACATACATGTTAAACATATGTGTTAAGGGCTATGCTCCCAATTCCAATGTGTAGGTTTTTCCCCATACCACCGAGCAATTCTCCAACACCAGCTGGGTATGCTACATTTCAGTCCAATTCTGACTGTATTTACCCAGAGACAGCATTGATTGATTCCACAGGTTAAGGGCTCAGCCCCACTAAGACTAAGACTGGCCCAACTTCAGATGCTGTTACCTGTGCTTCTGACTTATTGGCTATGAACAGAGGATGCCATGATCCTCTCCTTGGATTTGATTAATTGGCCAGAGTGGCTACAAAACTCAGGAAACTACTTTACTCACTAGATTACTGGTTTACTACAAATGATATGAAAGGATACTAGTCAACAGCCGGGTGAAGTGAGCCACAGGGCAAGGTCCATAGCAAAGGAGCTTCTGTCCTCACAGAGTCTGGGGCCTGGCTCGGTGGCATGAGGAAGATTCCAGTTCACCAACGAATCCTATCCCTTTGGGGTTTTGTGGAGGCTTCATTACATAGCCATGGCTGATTAATTCATTGATTACTGGTGGTTGATTCAACCTCCAGTCCCTCTCATCCCTGGAGGTCAGGGGTTGGGACTGAAACTTGCAAACCTCTAATCACATGGCTGCTTCCTCTGGCAGCTAGTCCACATCCTTAGGTTTAGTCCCAATATCATCTCATTGATATAAAGAAAGACATCTTTATCACTCTCATCCCTTAGGAAACTCTGAGGATTTTAGGAGCTTTGTGCCAGAAATGAGACAAAAATCAAATATATATTTCTTCTAAATCACAGTGTCACCAGGGCATACAGTGCTTCGTACACAACAATCCCTGCCAGATCCCAGAGTAGCATGGACAGATGCTGTCTAGAGTCTAGGCCATAAGCACTATGAGGGCAGAAACCATGCTTTCCTTTTTTTTTAATTTAATTTTTTTATTTTTAAGTAATGTTTACACCCAACATGGGGCTCAAAATCACAACCCTGAGATCAAGAGTCGCACACTCCACCGACTGAGCCAGCCAGGTGTTCCATGCGTTCCTAATCACCATCAGTCCTATAGTACTCAGCACAGCACATAGAACTTTGTATGGTTTTAGTAAATATTTATAGATCCTAAATAGTTATGCTGTTTTTATGCAATCCATCTAGATTCAGGTGTTTCTGGTGTAACAGTATTTCTTTAAAATTCTTGAATTGCGTATTTTGTTTGTCCATTGTTAAGAGTTGTCTTTAGGAATAACTCAAATGGACGCTGGATGAATTATAATCAGGATTTCTAAATAATAACATTTAAAACACCACAAAGTCGGGGTACCTGGGTGGCTCGGTCAGTTAAGCGTCCGACTTCAGCTCAGGTCATGATCTCACAGTTTTGTGGGTTAGAGCCCTGAATCGGGCTCTGTGCTGACAGCTTGGAGCCTGGAGCCTGCTTTGGATTCTGTGTTTCCCTCTCTCTCCCTGTCCCTACCCTACTCGTGCTCTGTCTCTTTCTGTCTCTCAAAAATAAATAAATATTAAAAAGTATTTTTAAAAACCACCACAAAGTCATTTTAAATATCCTATGTTGTTACAAGCAAACTATAATTTTCATTCTGACCACAAATCTTCCTCCTTAGTTAGAATCACTGAGTCATTGTCTGACTCTATGACAGACCAACATCTTTTATCCTTTTCAGAATATGCAGGTTTCTGTAGACTTATGACTCCCTGCGTTTGGTTCCATATCCAGTCATCACCACCTTTAAAGACATCTTTGGCCATAAGACAAATCCATGCCAGCCATGTTCTCTTTCTCCTACAGTTCTTCTATGAATTCTCTCACCTTTATATAGCTCTGAATGCAAACACTGGACTCAGACTGCCTGCGTTCCAATCTCAGCTCTAAGTCTTAGTAACTATGTGATGAAAACATGAGAACCGTTCCCTGGCATGGATAACTAAGCAATAATTGTTAGCTCTTATCCTAACTCTGCCATATTTTCTTATTCACTCTTCCTTTCCTATGCACCATCTTTCTTTGCAATTTCTCTTTGGCATGTCCTGATTGGTTTCCCCTCGCACGTTCTCCACAGAAGAGTAACCCTCACTGTCCTTCTCTTACACTCACTGCCTGATATCTCTCAAGTTTTGCTACCAAATTAGTGCTTGGCTTCACAATAAAATTTTATTTTTCCTCACCACCACCCACTGTACTCTCACCCAAATCAGTAATTGGGACTTTTCCAGAATGATCTCCAGGAAAAGATGATTCAGCCCCTTCTCTTCTACTGCCTTAAAGCTCTCTCCTCTGAACTTTGACCCCACCCACTGCCTCAAGGAAGTGACTGTACTCAAATATCTGACACTCACCCCAGTCAATCATAAAAGGGCTACCGTTTTATTTATAATCTTGTGCTACGCACCTTGTGAAGGTAACATCAGATTAGGAAGGAAACTCACACTTGGCTTCCCCAATTGATTTCAAATTATTTCACAGAAGCTACTGAATTGCTGGCACTTCAGAAACAATGTTTTGATAATCTAACATTAAGTGAGATGAGATAAATCATGATAGAAAAAAGTCTACACTTCTCAAATGTTCTACTCCCTATAAGATCATGGTATGGTGGATGACACCGGTTTTGTGGCCTAAAATCCCTTTTGACATTGGGGAATGGCCTCTCACCCATCCCAATATGGTCTTGTGGGACTTCTGCCCATCCCCTGACCACAGGAATTGGCCTCTGGCCCTAGTCTAGCCAATCGTAGTACCTCTGCTCCTACTCTGGCATTAAGGGTCAGGAACATGAAAGACGAAGGCAAAACAGAGTAAGTGAGAATCCTTCCATGAAGCATGAGACAAGAATGCTGGGGTGGGGTGCAATCCTCTCGCTCTCTTTTTTTTTTTTTTTTTGGAATGGAGGTTGTCAGTTGTCGGGTATCTTTCGCATAAGTCGGAGGGAATCTTTCTGTAACAGGTAAGAACAAGACCAATGAACAAGGAGAAACAGAGATGAGAGAAGAGAGAGACAGAGAATTTGACAACATTCTCTGAGCCTCAGAAAACAACTGTCCCTGAAGCAAGTTCCCTGAGTGTCCTAAGGCAGAGATTGTCTTATTTGCCACTGCACCATCAATTCTCAGCACATACTAGGTGCTCAATCAGTATCTGTTGAATAGCTAAATAAATAAACAAGTCAAAAGATATCCCTTTTGCTTAAAAGTGAGTTATTTCCCTTGAAACTGAAGGTATCCTAACTATGCACCCACCTAGGTGAACTTCAGCATTGCCCATGAATACCCCATCTCTGAAATAACAGACCTACAGTAGTGTAAGAAAAACATATAGAAATGGCAAGTGAGAAGTGCGTTCATTTCCAAAAAGACAGGAATGTTAGAATAACACATTTTTTTCCCCTGTCAAACTGTGTAGAAAAGTATGAAGCCATTGTAGGGTAGGATAGACATTTTATAAAGTGCCCATTTATGACACTTTCACAATTTGGCATGTGGGGAAATGCCAAGTGCTATTTTACAATCTATACCACCTTTAGCTTATTTGTACAAATAAAGCATCTTGCTCAATTAGTTAATTACACCTAAAGCTTTTGTTGCTCTTTAATTAGCCTAAATCTTAAAATTAAGTAACATGTTAACAGATACTTGCATGCTGGTGTTTAGTCAAGAATGAAGGTCAGAATCACCTGAAGAGTATTTAAGACATGTTGGGTTTTTTTTCCCCAAATTCCAGATTTAGTTATATTTGGGCTGGACTCTAGGCATTTAGTATATGTGGGATGTACCCTCATGCTTAAGTCTCACTCTATAAACCTGCCGAGGACACACCCAGACTAAGCTCAACACCCTTGTCATACCTTAAGGCAATTCCCTTCCCAAAGGCTAACTGTAACTATATCAATTTATTTCTTCTTGGTGCCTCTTTCTCAGTAGTGAGCTGCCTGTACAACATTCATTCTTGCGTTCATTCCACCAACATTTATTGAGCGTCTAAAATTGTCAAGTAACCCAGTAGGCATGATGGTAAAAAGGTGGAAACCCATTCAACTGGAGAGAGACACATACCAGAAAAGTATAACAAAGTGTACATGTGTGAGAAGGGGATTGTGTGTCAGGTGTAGCAAGGCACAAAGGGCCAAGTGACTACTACAGTGTGTCACAATCTAGGGCACACAGAATGTGTAGTTGGGAAATGTGTGGCATAGCAGAGTGATCATTCATGCCTTGTGGTTATTTATCCATGAGGTAACTCTGAAATGTATCAGGTTGGACCTGTTGGTTCATGAAATCCTGTCACTCATCCAGCAGCTCCTTCCCTACACCTAGGTCTTGGAGACTAACCCTCCTAGTTTCCCTTTTTTTGTCCCTCCGCCCCAAGGTAATAAGGGTATAATCAGACCAGGACAAGGTATTGGGGGTGGGGGGGGCGGTGACTGACTAAATACCCAACTATATTGCTGGTCCTGGAGGACGGCCCTCCCTCAGCTCCGCTGAATACCAAGAACCAACATCTTGCTGGAATTCACGACTCCCATGCCTGTCAATCATTTGCAACATCTATTTTTCACTTAGTCATACTTTTTGTCCATAAGCCATCTGCAATATACATTTCATACATCACGTAAGTGGTGAGAAAGAGCATTTTTTCTCAATATCACGTATTTCAAAATTCATGCATTATTTTAAATCTTGTTACTAAAAGCCTAACATTCCATATTTCAAATCAAAATAATTTTATCTTTTTGTACATCCTGTTTAGAGAGAGTAGGGGAAACAACATAAGAGAAAAGGGGAAAATGTGAAACATTTATTGAAGCAAGTTGCTTGGGGTTTAATAAGAATGAAACTGGCACCTAGAAAAAACTCATCGAAATGTTCAAAGCAATTCCTTTGGGGGCAGTGAGACATACATGATATTTGTCCCGTCTTCCTATTTTTGTGTTGTCCTCTAATGGGCACATTACATTGTGATATCACCAACCAAACAACAAAAACAAATTTAAAACAAAGAAACACTTAGTTTTTAAGAGAAACTCACTTCCATCATTCTACAGGCTGCATTTCATTTTTGCTCTCGTCCTCTTTATGAGATAAAATATTTCCATTTTATTTACTAATGTTTATAATGCTCTTTCTTCTGTGGATGCCCATCTAGAAGAAAAACGAACAAAGCCACTAAATGTTCTACGTTTTGACCGTTGATGGTCTTTGGCCAGGTGTGCAGCTTCTATTCCCTCTCAAAGTCCCAGCTGACTTGTCACTATTCTCCAGCATCCAAAGGAAGAGTTCACATCCCTGGTCACAGGTCAGATGTTTGCTCTGTAAACACAAGGTTTACTCTATGTAAAGGTCTGTCTTAAGCCCATGCTCCCTGTGAAGATTTTCCTCCCTCTCCATGCCATTCAACTATTTCTTTTTTTGAACTCCTACAACATTATATGTATTATGTAATTCTGTAAGTTATTTACAAGATCCTACAGTCTGCATTTTGCTTTACATGACAGTCTTCACTCATAAAGCATTATTGGTTACCTACTTTGTGCTAAGAACTATGTTAGCACTAAATAACGAACAAGATGGCTTACAGAAGAGAGTGTAATAAATAACAGCAATTTATAAATATGCACAGTGCTTTGCAAATCCAGAAAGGGGATACCTTCGTCTTTCCTCATGCAGATTGCTTTTTGCAGGCTATGGAGCAGCAATCTTCCTTGTTCCCCCCTAGTCCTCGGCCAACACCCTCAGGAAATTGTTATGGGCTGATTAGAAGGACAAGCTTGTTTCTTGTTCCTCTCCTCAAGTTTTCATTCACAAGTGAAGGTAGCAGGCTGAGGTGGGGGCTATTTCTTTGGGAAGCTCATAGTCCCCTGATGCTCCTATTTGAAGGCAGGTTCCTTTATTTCAGTTTCTTCCTTCCACATGGTCACCTAGAGTACAGTATAATTTGGGATGCTGACCAGGAGTTGTGACGAGGCCCTGGATGGGTGGCTGGCCTAGGCTTTGTGATCCAGCTCAGAATCATATTGCAGCCTATGACGGTGTCTGGGTCCAAAGTCCAGCTAGCAACTTAGCACCTTCTTTATGCATTCATATCCCTTAGGAAACTCATGAGGGAGGGTGGCTTTGATTTGGAATAGATCTAAGTATTCTGAACACCCCTTTCATAATACCATCAACATCCTCCCCAATTTCTAACCTTGGCCATTTAGGATAGAGATTAGGTCTAAAATTTATTTTATAGTCTCCTAAACAACAAACACACAACCAGATACGTAGTAGATGCTCAATTTAAAAAAATCACAACTTAGTAGATGGAGAAATTCTCTCTGGACCAGATGTTCATATACTAATTGAATTTAGTTTCAATTATAAGATGCTGCTTAAATGGGGCATTTGGGTGGCTCAGTTGGTTGAGCACCCAACTCTAGACTTCAGCTCAGGTCATGATCCCAGGGTCACGGGATTGAGCCCCATAACGAGAGATTCTCTCTCTCTCTTTCCCTCTTCCCATCTCCCCCTGCTCCCATGCTGTCTCTCCCTCTCTCTCTAAAAATAAACAAATAAAATATTTGTTTAAATAAGATACTTCTAAGATAATATTTTTAAAGAAAGTTTTATGGGGAAAAAGATAGGTATAATATACTAAGGTAAAGGTAACAATTTCTGAAAGTAAAGGGGTTATAATCAGTTAGTGGTTCTGAATCCCATCTGTGTATCAGAATAACCCACACTGTTGTTCTTTTTAAATACCTATGACCTAGACCTTTCTCTAGAGATTCTAATTCAGGAAGTGAATTTGGCATACAGCATTTGTAGTTTTCAAAGGCTCTATAGATGATCTTGATACATGACTAGGAATGTAAGCTGTTGTCTCAAATTAAAAAAGAAGAATAAAGTCCAGGCACCAACTAATTCATCTGAAATAACTCTGATCCTTCACCCTTGTGAATTAAAAGAGTTAAACTTTTACTTAGTAAAGCTATAGTTGCTCAAACATTTGGAACTTTTATTTGGGACATTCAATCAAAGATGTTTTAAAAACCAATCAAGATAATTATCCTTATTACTTAATCATTGTATAAACCTAACCTGTTAATTTTATTTTGCCAAAGATTTATCACCAACTTAGGACAGAAATTTAGAGTCAGAGGTAATTAACTCATCCCTCCACTCCTGTATGGAGTTTCCTACAGTGAATGCTCAATAAGCCTCTCTTGGATGAAAAATGAATGAATGAATGAATGAATGAATGAATGAATGATTCCACTTCCTCATTTTTACAGATGAGGCTCAGATTGTGTCACCTGCCTGTGGTGTCACTCCTTGCTGATGACCTGATGGCCGTGTTGGGATTCAAAATCAGGTTAGCTCACTCTTTGTACTCAACTCCTCCCATCCTGCCACGTGCTTTACTCAACTCCAAACAGCTGTTGTTTGGAGAGTGCTATCAGCTGCCATATAGAATATTAAAACTAATGTACCACACAGGGTTTAAAAACAATTCTCAAAAAATAATTAATAAAAATACTTGTTGCAACAGCAACACTATGTGAGTGGAATGCCTTCCAAAGTGACTATTTTAAAAGGGACATATTTATTTTTACATGTAAGTTCTGGTTTCTTAAAACTCAGTCTTTGATTTCGTATCTCTAAAAATTGCACAGTGTTACCCTCCACTTATAGGTGTTCCAATGAGAGGCATTAATGAGACAGGTTTAGTTTACTTTGTATTTTCCTTTGGGCCATTATCTCACTGGATAAGCCTGGCTCTGATCATCCTACAGAGCAAAAAGAAAAAAAAAAAGTAACTAAACTTTGATCCGTATTTGAAGTCTCTGTTTTCACAATCATACATGTTGAGATAAGACTGCCAGATTACCTCCCTAATTGCCTTTTGGAAACCCGTAGAACTAAGAGAAATTGTGGTTTTAAAACACATTCTTACCACACCTTCTTTTTAAGCCACCATCAAGGAAAAAATTATAACAATAAGACAGAGTAAGGGGGTTACCATCGTTATTGATCTCCTTTCCACAGTCAGAAATGTTGGAGTAGGACTTTGGTCCTAAATAATAATTCTGTTTTACAACGTAAGTTTTGCTGCTATCTTGTCTTCAGAGAGAAGATAGCGCAGAATTCAGGTAAAGAAGTGGATAAAATGAGTTTTCTGAACTATATGGAGAACAGTTTCTTTGGAAAAGGAACAACAACAACAACAACAACAACAACAACAACAAAAAAAGAGTACCAAACTCTAAGAAAGGAAAAAGATTTCCACAGAGATCACAGTCTTTCTTACTGATATGACCAAAGTGATAAAGAAAATAGATCCCCTTTAAACAAAAGTAACACTCGTGTGAGATTCTGTGCAGTGTCAGAAAATCATTCTGCTTTCTGTGAAGCTTGTTCCTGGTCCTCGAACAATACGGTGTCTTCCCTGGATTACAGCCACGCTGGCAAGCATGATTGTGGGTACATCTCAATGGACTGGTAGCCAGTAGGGGTTGTTTCCCCCTTGGAGATGTTTAGTTCTTCCCTTCCAGAGCTATAAACCCTGCCACATAGCTCTCACTGTTACTCTTACCCTCCGTATGTTCAATTCCTGCAAACAAGATTTACTCCACGTCTTAGCCTGGAGCTGAACCCAACTGTTGTTGAGTCACTAACTATGTGCAGGATGTGGTGTGATTCTTGAGAAGATGAAAAGACAAAAATCTGATGTCCTCTCCATTCCTCTCAAAAGATCTCAAGGCACCTTTCAAGTTTGTGCGTATCTTAAAATAATGTTTGTTTCACTCCTGACTGTATCTCTGGACTAAAAATGCTTACTTATTAAACTGTGAACGTTAAGCTAAATTTTAGATTGGGGTGGTAGGGGGGATATACGCTGTGTGCCCAGAAAGCCCAGGGGACAGTTAAGTGAGAAAACAATTGAGTTTCTTAAATTTAGTGGTTGGGTTTACATTCTGTAGGATGAGATTATGTACGTGAGGTACAAATGGTGGGGCTTTTGGGGCTAGTGTGGGAGGTGAAGCAAAAAGTCCCTTCCTTCGTTGTCACCTCTGACTAGGTTCTGCAAGCACCCTAGTGTCTAAAGGTGTCGGGACACTCTGTTCATCGTGTCAAGAAAAGACATTTCGCCGCTACGTGCACAATCGTGTGAATGAATATTCAGCACCTCCAACTCAGATTCACGGCTAATGATCTACATTCTGTATCTTCAAGGGCCAATTGTGCGGCCTCCTTCTTGCCTGCTGCCTTTCTTTTTTAGCAGTTTCATTATTTGTTCACACCTCCAGGAGAAGAAGTGGAGAAAGAAGATGAAATAGAAATTCACCAACTTTTTTCAACTACATCCTTAATCTTACCAAGTTCTCTGGTTGCAAGAGGGCTGTGGGAGAGCCAGGAGCTTGGAGGGCAGAAGGCTTCTGCTGTGCCATCAGAAACACGTCCTCACCCCAGGACAGACGGTGTCCTCGGCAAGCGCCTCAGTGAATGTTTTACCGTGGCACTGCAAAAAACAAACTCGCAAATAAAAGCCTGGCTAAAGTCAGGACCCAACCTATCTGAAGGTTTCAGTCACCCAAGAGCTAGGTGTGAGCAGAGACTGCAACACCGTGTGTGTGTTGGGGGGGGGGGGGGGTGTCAAGATCTCACAGAGGGAGGGTACACCTAGATTGGAGCTGTTGCCTTCTTCAACAGGTAGCCCTAAACCAAGAAGGAGGAAACTTAGTCTGCTTGTTCTTGATGACTTTCATATAGTTTTCTGGCACCATTTTGGAGGGTGTCTTAGAGCCATTGAGAACTGGGGCCATATGGTAAAGCCAGTATTTCTGGTGCCATATGGGTGCAGTCATGAGAAACTGAAAAAACGCCCATGCGGAGGGCATTTTTTGTTTACTGGTGACTGTTTAAGGAACATCGTGGAGTAGAGGAGGTTGCTCTTGACGTGGGGTCCCCCTCGCTTTTGAATACTCCTCTGTCTTGGTGGTCCTGTGTCACCTGCTGCCACTCCCCATGCCACAGTGCCTGACTCCTGTCCCCCAGAAAAATAGGAAGGGTAACCCAGCGGCATGAGTGAAATCCAGTCAAGCTAAATTTTACATGTTACAAGCTTAATCTCTTCTACCCCTTCCCATGGTCCCCAGTATAAAAGTACAAAACCCTCAGCATGACTCCCAGCTGGCCTGCTCGCTCTTACCCTCTCCTCTCTGTCCTGTCTCCAGCCATACTAGGGTTCTGTCCTTCCTCAAGCACTGCTTCCTTCTTCTTCTTCTTCTTGTTTAATTTTTAAGAGCAATTTGGTACATTTGTTTATTTTTTTAATGTTTACTTATTTTTAAGACAGAGAGACAGAGCATGAGTGGGGAAGGGGCAAAGAGAGAGACACACACAGAATTGGAAGCAGGCTCCAGGCTCTGAGCTGTCAGCACAGAGCTCAATGACCTGAGTCAAAGTTGGACGCTCAACCGACTGAGCCACTCAGGGACCCCAAGCACCGTTTCCTTCTTGCTGCAGGGCTTTTGAACAAACATTCCATTCTCTGTACCCAGACCATTCTTTCCCCCACTCCTCCAGCTATCTCCCAGGAGGCCTGCCTTGATCCTCTGGCCTTAGTCAGTCAGCTCTGCCCCTCAAGCCCTTTCCTAGAGCACCTGTGTTGCTGCTTTAGAAGTCCCTATGCCATCACCGGTTCTTCACGTGATGCCGTGTTCCCTCCTCCGCTGTAAGTCATTGTGTCTGTGAGCTCTTGACATAGACTTGTTTATTGCCGCATCCCCAGCACAGAGTCTGGCCCACGGCAAATGCCAAATAAATATCTGATGATTGAATGATTCAATGAATTAATCTAGCCCAGATATCTACACTAATATCATATCTTTGGAGAACCTAATATCTTTAAACTTGTAAGAAGGCTTTCAGGTTTTTACCCCAGACCAGCTGCTCTCACTGAGGGAACAGACCAGAGGCCACACTTGCAGGAGAAGAGACCGCGGCAGAGGCTGTGAGCTCAGGGCGCATCTGAGCTTCTTGTGTTTCAGCAGCTGAGACTTTTGCCTACATCTGAGCCAGATGACTCCGTTCCTTTTTCCTCTCCTCTCTCCCTAACCCCTGCATATTTCTGTCCCAAATATTTCAACTGAGGAATTCATAATTTTTTTAAGTTTATGTATTTGTTTGAGAGAGACAGAGACAGCACGAGTGGGGAAGAGGCAGAGAGAGAGGGAGAGAGGGGGAATCCCAAGCAAGCTCTGCGCTGGCAGCGACGCGAGGCCCGAACCCATAAAACCGTGAGATCGTGACCTGAGCCGAAACCAAGAGTCAGACACTTAACCAACTGAGCCACCCAGGCGCCCCTCATCTGAGGAATTCAGATTCCATTTTTACCGTGCTCATTAATTTGCTTTCCTTCCCCGCTCCTCCCACTTAAGCTGGATTTCACCCTATATCTGGGCAGTTATTATTCCATCAGCCAAGCAAAGACAGCCCTTCCTAATTTGCCCCATTCTGTACTTGAGGTTTTTGTCCTTATCATGATTGTTCACACTTAGGTAACACTTAACATATACTATGCACACATGTACTTGCACAAATGCACACGTATTTCATCTTTACCACAACAATATTTCTATTATTTCTATTCTTTGGATGAGGAAACTGAGGCAAAGAAAAGTAAAGCTACTTGCCCAAAGTTACCAGCTAGAGACAGGGTTTAAACTCCACGGTCCATGCTCTTAACTACCACACTTCAGTGTTTCTCATGTATTAGAGATGTCTATTCTTGCCCTCACCGTATCATTTTCCGCAGGAGGTCTCATAGAGCCTACCGAGTGAACATCAAAGCCTGCGACCTTGCATTGCATGGCCTCAAATAATTAAACACCTGCTAAATGGCTGGCCTAAGATATTTGATCCATAAGTCAGCCAGTGAACTAAGATTTGGGGTCTTTTTTTTTTTTCAACGTTTATTTATTTTTGGGACAGAGAGAGACAGAGCATGAACAGAGCATGGGCAGAGAGAGCATGGGCAGAGAGAGAGGGAGACACAGAATCAGAAATAGACTCCAGGCTCCGAGCCATCAGCCCAGAGCCTGACGCGGGGCTCGAACTCACGGACCGCGAGATCGTGACCTGGCTGAAGTCGGACGCTTAACCGACTGCGCCACCCAGGCGCCCCTGGGGTCTTTTTATAATTATAATTTAGACCAATCAGATTCTTCTCTGGAAAGCCTGGAATTGAGAAATGAGCAAAAAGATCCGGCAACAGTGCATGTCACAGATGATCTGCCCTGATGTTCAGGATATATATAGAACTGGATGGCACCACATTGGGTCTTGTGCAAGATGAGGAAGTAGAAAGCCGGCCGAAGCAGAAGAGCACAGCAGATAGCCAGAGAAACCATGTGGCACTTCAGATTTGGAGAGACTACTTCCAGTTCTTAATCTTTCTTGTTCCCAGTTTTGGGGATTTCTGTTTCTTATTACCAAAAGATTTATGACTAGAATCCACTGCCCCAAGACTTATGGTCCCTAAGGAGCCTAGTCAGCTCTTCCAGGTGAGAAGAGAAGAAAACAAGGGGCTCCTTGATAAGAAGAGAAACTACAGGTGGTGTGGTGTGGGTTTAAGTCATGTGTGATCCCTGGGAAGCTTCTATCACTTTCACAGCCCCTCCTCCAGGACGATCCCAGCTGTCTACTGGGTACCATGACTGCTCAAGGCTGAGCACCTGTAAGGGTTGAGAATTGAGACAAAGGTATCCAACAGTATGGCATTTATCTGAGTTTCTAGAGACATGTAGCAACCAATCAAATATGCCAGGGTTTCAAGAGCATAGGCTCGAATAGCAAGCCACTTAAAAATAAAATCTGGGTTCCGTAATTCTCAGAGATTCGCTGAGAGACAAGAACAATACTAACATGATGATGCCATTAACATAATGTTTTATGCTTCACAAAGCCCTTTTACTTAAATTATCTCATTGGATCCTTGCCACAACCCCATATCCATTCAGTCTCTCGGCTTTGCTAATTTTATATTTTGAACTTAAAAAAAATTCTATCTCCCCCTGTTCTTATATTCTCATTCTTTTAAGGATAAAATCCAACATGAATAGCTTTGTAAAGTCACACTAAGAAGTTTTGGCTTTATTCTTAAGGTAATGAAAAGCTATGGCCAAGATTTTAGCAGGCAAGAAATGTGTTTAGAGTCATATTTTGAAGACACCACCCGGTTATAGTGTGGATAATGGACTGACAGAGGGAAAGAATGGAGGCAGGGATATCAGGAAGGAGGCTGCTGTACGAATCCATCAGAGAGACGATGGTGATTTGAACAAAGCAGTAGAATTGGGGATGAGGACGGAAAGAAAATTAACGCCCAAGTATCTGACTTAACCAACTCAGGGGTTAAGTGTTTCCATGATAGAGGATAAAGTAGCTACTTCCAAAGAATATTTAGATCATTCAACCTCAAGTATTTTTGGACGAATATCTACTTTTATGTTGCACAAGCACCCAAGAATACAAGAATAGAAGCAATAAAGAAGAATTTTGATAATGAAGATACTGAGTTGAGTTGTCCAGCGATGTTCAGCTTCCTTCCAACTGCATGAGGACATAACCAAATCCAGGATGCTGGCTTTAAATATACTACTTGAACATCCTTGTCTAGAGTTTGTCTTCATTTCAGGATTAAATTTAGCAGAACTTTGATACAAATATAAGAATTTAGAGAGCCTCATAAAAGGGATAGGCCCATCATTCATAGACTCCCTTCCATTTATTACCAAATGTGATTCATATAACCCAATATTCTACAAACAATCTAATGATTATGAATCTTCTATCTATAAATTGAAAGACAGAGAGACTGAATAAATTATTTCATTAGAGTAATGCAGGTTAAAATACCTAACTGAAGAGAGAGAAAGAAACCAAAAACTAAAAGAATTTCTACATCTGAAGCATATTTTACAATTTAAGAAATTAAAAATACATTTTTATGCTCAGAATATGATTCACTTAAAACAGCCATGAAATTACAGCTTTGGTAATTTTTTAATTTTGAGAAATAAGCTCTGAGATTTATATCAAATTGTATTTTGCATAATAACTAACGGTTCAAGTAAACTGCATCTTTGAAATTATGTTTCAAAGTCTGAGGCATCACCTCAGCCTTTCTGTATAGTTGTCTAAGACAGCTGGACGGGCTATGCTACTTATCAGTATGATTGTCATTACTGCTTTGAAAAACATTCCCATAATGATCACAAAAAATAAAATGGTAAGAGAATGAAAAGACAAGCCATAGATTAGGAGAAAATGTTTACAAATCACATACTAATAAAAGACTTGTGCCCAGAATATATAAAGAATTCTCAAATTCAAAAATAAGAATAAAAAAATAACCCAGTGAAAATGGGTAAGGGGAGCCTGGATGGCTCAGTCAGTTAAGCGTCCGACTTCAGTTCAGGTCATGATCTCCCAGTTAGTAAGTTCGAGCCCCGTGCAGCACTCTGTGATGACAGCTCAGAGCCTACTTCAGATTCTGTCTTCCTCTCTGCCCCTCCCCCACTCACACTCTATCTCTCTCTGTCTCTCAAAAATGATAAACATTAAAAAAATTTTTTTAATAATAAAAATAATAAAAATAAATAGGTAAAAGATTTGGATAGACATGTCAAAAAAGAAGGTATATGGATGGCAAATAAGCACCTATAAGTACCATAAGTATAAGAAGTAAATAAGTAGGGGCACCTGGGTGGCTCAGTAGGTTAAGTATCCAGCTCTTGATTTTGGCTCAGGTCATGATCTCCTGTTTCATGGGATCCAGCCCCATATCAAGCTCTATGCTCACAGCGTGGAGCCTGCTTGGAATTCTCTCTCTTTCCTTCTCTCTCTGCCCCTTCCCTGCTTGCTCTCTCTCTCTCTCTCTCTCTCTCTCTCAAAATAAATAAATAAATAAATAAATAAATAAATAAATAAATAAATAAATTTTTTTAAAGTAAGTATACCATTAGTCATTTGGGAAATAAATTAATCAAATAATTAATTAAATAATTATAATCGATTAAGTAACTAAAATTAATCTTATTAACTTAAACTAGTAAATTACAACCACAGTGTAAGAGAGAGAGAATTCTAAGCAGGCTCCACGCTGTGAGCATAGAGCTTGATGTGGGGCTGGATCCCATGAAACAGGAGATCATGACCTGAGCCAATGAGCTACCATTACATACCCATTAGAATGGCTAAAATTCAAGAACCTGAGCATTCCAAGTAATGGTGAGAATGTGGAGGAACTGGAACTCTCGCCCACTGCTCGTAGGCATCCAAAATAGCAGCAGCACAAGATAGTACAAGCTTCTTGAAAAGTTAAATATAAACCTGCCATACGACCCAGCCCAAAAGAAATGAAAGCCTGTATCCACACAAAAGCATGTATGCAAATGTTCTTAGCAACTTTATTTGTAATAGCCTTAAAGTGGAAAGCACCACACGACAGAACTGCAGAATAGTTACTCCGTGAGAAAAAAGCCAGACAGAAAAAGCACAGATGGTGCCATGAAATCCTAGAAAATGAAAACTAATCTAGAGCAGTAGAAGACAGACCACTGGTTTCCTGGAGATGGTGGCAGAGATGGGGAGAGATAGAAGGAATGGATTACAAAGGGACAGAAGAAAATTTTGGAGGGTGATGAATTTGTTATCTTGATTGTGGTGATGATTTCATAGGTATATACATATGTCAAGCTTATTAAATTGTATACTTTAAGTATGGGCAGGTTATTGTATGTCAATCATACTTCAATAAAGCTGTTAAAAAATGGGGAAAAAATAAGTAGATGTGGTCAGTATTTGTAGGTTAAGTGGAACCTGAAGAACAATCAATATTTAACCAAGATGGTATTTA
The DNA here is from genome assembly GCF_014898765.1 of Herpailurus yagouaroundi. Classification (NCBI taxonomy): domain Eukaryota; kingdom Metazoa; phylum Chordata; class Mammalia; order Carnivora; family Felidae; genus Herpailurus; species Herpailurus yagouaroundi. The sequence goes on from NW_024412407.1 coordinate 22,477,895, forward strand.
AAGATCAGATGTGTATAATAAGGTAGTGATGATGCCCTAAAAGCATGAATTTGACCTTCAAATAACGTTTAACATTTTTCATGGGTACCGCAAGGAAGTACCCTGATTTATTTCTACTTCATCTTTACTAGGTTGTAAACAAGGTGAATTTATTTTCTTGCTGACCAGTGAAAGCCTGGCCATTTCCTCCCTAGGATGCTTTTAACCATGAGAGCCTGTCCATGTTCTAGAATGTTCCACTAAAAGAAATTTGTAAACTTAATATGGAAATCACATGAATTGAGTATTTCATTTGAGTTTTTGAGATAGTTGCAAATGAATTTTTCCTTGTCTACCAGTTTTATGGTATCACATAAATCTTCATTTCTTCATTCATCCTTGAAGACGTCACTTAAGTTTAATCATACCCCTACATGAACCACAGTCAACATAATAATGAAAAGAAATAAGAAAAATAATCAGGACAATATATTTTAATGTACTGAGATTTCACTTCCAAATCTCCTGAAACAAAAAATTTGAGGATACAATAGCTAGTGCATCAATCCTTAAAACATTTTTTTAAGAGAAATTACCACAGGCTTCTGATGTAATGATTGAGCATGTGATTTATCGATCCTCCTTCCCAAAACCCTACCAAAATTGCCATAAAGGAGTAAAAAGGGTAGAAAAAAAAAAGCTTGTAAAAGTAAAGAGAAAGGGAAGGGAATTATAAGCATGTTAAAGAGATCAACAATATCTGAACATGGGGAAGAGGAAGGAAGCATGTTGACAGGAGAAGCAGTCTTGATTATTCCCAAAAAAGAGGGTTCCAGAGTCAGCGTTCCAAGTATAGCCCTAGGAAGGACAAAGGGCAAAGTTCAGAGGTGACTTGAAAATTGGGGACTTAATTAAACCTCTCTTCATAGAGCAGTTGCACGCATCTTCTCTGTCTCCATCTGCGCTTTTCAATGTAGAATAACATTTACATGCCAACCTGATCTTTGGCCCCATACTCTACAGAGATGAAACAAATAGAGATTCCTATGATGGCAGCTCACTAGGGGCTAAAGTCTCCCCAATTCCGGAAGCTGAACATCACCCAGAAGCCTTGCAGTCATTATATCCTGTCCCATTGTCTAAGTATGAACAAGCAATCAAGGATTACAGAATGTATAAGTAAAATGAAAAATGCATTTATTTGCCTTTGAGGCTGGAACCCTTCTCCTTCAAGTGGCACAAAGATCTCACCTGGCTTTGAGCCTGTAGAGAAGAACACGCAGTGAACAGTATTTACAAAGTCATAACGATGCAAACATACTGAAAGTTCAATGAACACATAGACAAGATACAGGAAAAATAATTTGATACCGCATAAAATGTAATAACAGTGAGAAGGGTACACTGTCAGAAATAGGGAAGCAGAAGAGAAGTGAAGATGGGGAGGGCAAGTTAATAAAGCTATATCCTGTTGTTTTATAGGGTAGGGTCAAGAGACTGTCTAAAGAGATATTAGAGGAATAAAGGAAGAAAATGTAGTGGGGCAGCAAGTAGAGGCCTAATTATCTTATTCATATTTAAAATGATATATGAGTGGAGCACCTGGGTGGCTCGGTGAAGTGTCTGACTTCAGCTCAGGACATGATCTCACGGTTCATGGGATGGAGCCCACATCCGGCTCTGTGCTGGCAGCTCAAAGCCTGGAGCTGCTTCAGATTCTGTGTCTCCCTCTCTCTCTCTGCCCCACCCCCCTTTCACTCTCTCTCTCTCAAAAATAAATTGAAAAAATATTTAAATCTGTAAGATGATATATCAGGGATAATACAAATAAACTGTATCTTCATCTTTCACAACATGGACCTTTTATTTATTTATTTATTTATTTATTTATTTATTTATTTATTTTAATATATGAAATTTATTGTCAAATTGGTTTCCATACAACACCCAGTGCTCATCCCAAAAGGTGCCCTCCTCAATACCCATCACCCCCCCTCCCCTCCCTCCCACCCCCCATCAACCCTCAGTTTGTTCTCAGTTTTTAAGAATCTCTTATGCTTTGGCTCTCTCCCACTCTAACCTCTTTTTTTTTTCCTTCCCCTTCCCCATGGGTTTCTGTTAAGTTTCTCAGGATCCACATAAGAGTGAAAACATATGGTATCTGTCTTTCTCTATAACATGGACCTTTTAGACACCATCTAAAATTGCTAATCAAGAAATGGAGGAGTAAGCTACTCCTACTTAGAGTAGTGATGGTCACTACCCAGAAAGGTGAAAGCAGCAAGGGAATAGGACATATATTTACCTCCAGGGAGTGGAAGTGATGAGCTAAAGGCCAGGAGACCTTTTCCCCACCAAAAACAAAAAAAAACAAAAACAAAAACAAAAACAAAAACAAAACGAAAAAAACCAAACCTCTGGAATGTTTAGATTTTTTACCATACACTTGAGTTATTTTCACACACATTTAAAAATTTCTAAGGTGAATGTATATACTTCACACCAAAACAAGCAGGATCTATCACCCACCAAATGTAATGAGTGACTCTCCTGACTTGGGCAATTTTATATATGTTATCTCATTTGATCTACACCCAGAGGGTGGGTAGGGGTGGTTATCCTCCTGTTTCAGTAAGAAACCAGACCAGGTGTATTTAGATGGCTCCGAGCAAACAGGTGGGTGAGCGGCAGAGGTGAGGCCAGAGCGAGAACCTTCTGATGTCAAACTCCAGTGTTCTTTCCTCTGTGTCCACGATCCCCAGAAGTTTGATTTTAGCATTTCTTTATACCCCCCCCCAATTAAGAAGCCCAAAGATATTGTGTTTATACAGATCATATCTACTGATATTTACTGTATTAAAAGTTAAAATTGAGATCTTTAAAATATTTAGTTATTAATCCATTTAAAAACAAGACCAAAAACCCATATGGTAACATAAATATTTGAAAAAAAAATAACTATGGTTTCCAAAACAAAAAAAAGAGTAGTGAAAGCAGGAGCATTACCTCAAATATTTTTGTGAATCTCTGGATTGGCAGAAGACAGTGGGATTCTCATGACTGCTGATGCGTTCACTGTGTTGGGAAAGCACACATCAAGTTGCCCCTGGCGAGATTCCATTGCACACATAACAAGGGCAAATAATATCTTAGCAAAATTAAGAAAAACAGTTTTGACTTTGTAAGCTCCCTGAAAGGGTTCCAGGGACTTCCAGTGATCTCCAGACTACACTTTGGATTCCACTCCTTCAGGAAGCTTTCCTTGATCTCCCCAGAAAGAAGTCAAATCACTTTCATTGTTGTTCCCATGGTTCATTCCTGGAACCTCAGGTTAGTCTTAATTTTACTGTTTGTATAATAGTTGTTAACAAATCCATGTCCTCTACTAACCCCAAAACTTACCTGTGTTCCAGTCCCCACCTAGCACCTACTACAATAGTATATACCTAGGAAATACTCAATAAATGTGGAATAAATCAATAAATGAAGTCCAGTAATGTACCACAGCAACTAAGGAACAATAGTATAATCTACAGTGTTCTGATAGAGAAATAGAAAAAACAAACTAGAATACAGTGACATTGTTAAAACAGGAGCTTGTAAATTAAGCCAATGGGTTTGAATCTCATCTCTGTCCTTTACTAGCTGTAGGACTTTTACAAGACACGTTATCTACATCTGAGTTTCCTTATGTGTAAAAGGTTAAAAATAATAGCTACTTGTAGAGTCACTGTGATGATGAAATGTGATAAGTTATACAAAGTAATTAAATTGCATACAATGCTTGACAAATGATGAGCACTTAAACGTTTACTATTACTTCTGTCATTGGATGGGCAAAGCTAGCACTCCCTCAGTCTCCGCCATTTGACTAAGAAGTGGGGCTAAAATAGGGAGAAAACACCTACCTCAAAAGAGGAACCGCTCAATAAGCATCCATTCAATGAATTCCAAAACATAAAATATCAGATACTGAATTGAAGCAAATTTCCTCTAGCTGACTTGGAATTAGCAAATCATAGACCTCACGGAAAAATTAGAGTAATGACAATAGATGATTAAAGAATAAGAGGTGAAGCATACAACTCAGGGATGTTTGTATAGATTTTTTTACAGTGCTTCGTTACTTTGCAAGTATTTCAATAGTGGTAATCAATCCAATTGTTTGGATCTTAGTAAATACGTGAAGACTCTTAAAATAGCACTATCTTCTGAAGTCGGCTTTAATATCATTGGAGAAAGATGGTCTAATAATAGCTTAGGACAGTTCTTACTTTCAGCAAATGGAAATAATGCCATGCATTTTGAAGACAAGTTTCTTAGTTCAGCTTTATCCTATACCTATTGAGTTACACTAAGAATAATTTATTGCAGTCAATCCTCATTTGACTCCTAATTTTAACATTGTGTAGAAGTGCTGAATAGTCACTCACATCGTAGACACTCAGTTGTAGCTTCTTTATTTTTACTAGAAGCTTCTTTATTTTACTCTCCAGATTCTCAGATTGCCTCATAAGCCCCCATGTTTTGGGGGAGTTGGAGAATATAGGGGGTGGCCGGTGGGTACATATTTTGTTTCATCTGCAGATGTTAATCCTGTCCAATTGTTTGGACCCTCTCTTCAGAAAACCCAGCTTCTGCTTGGATGACTTCAGGTAAGTGCTCAGGCATTCAAAGGTTGGCTCCCTCCTCTGTTTCTCTCTAGGAAAGCTTCCAGGTATAGGGAAAGGGACTGAGGCTTCTGCATCCTTATTGAAGCTTAGGGGAGATGCAGGGGGGCTGCTCCTTGGACTGGTGACAAGTTCTATCTGCCCTTTGAAGATGAAAACTTAGTTCCCAGCACTGAAGTTGGTGGTGTAGGTCATTTGCCTCTAATTCTTCACAGCCTTTAGCCTCTCCTTTCTGTCTCTAAGTCTACAAAATCTTTCTGCACCCCTGGCACTCTTCACAGAGTGCGCGTCGCCTTTTAGGTCACATATGTGGGTAGGAGGAACCAGTTGTTCACTCTTGACCCACATTGTGCTGCTGCCCTCATGCAGCTGCTATCTCCCTCCTGCCATCTTGGATATGCATCAAGCCAAAGGCTGGAACTTTTGGGGACAGGGGGGAACCACAGCCTCTTGCACACCACCAGAAAAGTAAGGCATTAGTCCAAATGCTTTTCAACCTTCCACATACCCATCTGAACATTTCTAAAACCTTACTTGCTGAGCTTTCAACCTCACATGGGAGATAGAGTTGAGAATTGGATATTTGATCTCTTCAAACTCCTGTCATACTTCTCTTGGGCCAGAAGGGGCAGGATTCATCCTTTCTATTTCGTCTACATCATATCCTCTTGTCTCCTTTATCAGCCAACCTCATAGCTTAGCTGCCTTGAAGGGAAGGGTTATACATTACTCACTATGTTAGAAAATCTATGATTTGAATTCTCATGGCTTATTCTTATCAGTTAAAGAAATTTAGAAAACTTTCTTTTCAGGCAAAGTTAACAATTGTTATCTTTTTGAAAATCCTATTTTGATGTCAGAGGCTACATACTAACCCTCCCTATATTTCTTAACCTTTGGTATTTATTTTTCTTTGTTGTTTTTTCTTTTTATTTAATTAATATTTTTTAAATTGTGTGTGTGTGTATTTAAGTAAGCTCTCCATCCACTGTGGGGACTGAACTCTAGATCAAGAGTTGCACGTGCTATGGACTGAGCCATTCAGATGTCCCCTAAATACTAACCCTTCCTAGCCTTTCATATTCCTTCCATAACCTTCCTAAATCCTTTCTCAAGGCAAATGGTGCTTCTGGAAGAAAAAGGAAAATCCATGAGAAAAATCTCAATATATTTCAAAAATAACCCCCATTACAACTGATTGTTTTTACTCCAAATTCAGGCAATTTTAATAGAGAGCCTTAATTTGCACATTAGCTGAGAGCCTTCCAAATGCTTTTAAAAGGTTGAAACAAAGAGCAAAATTGGTTAGTAGAGAGTAGCATCAATTCTTCAGGAGTTTCAAAACTAAAGAAATGCTTGCTGAACATAGCAATGCTTTTCAAGAGTTCCCCTGGAATGCCATAATTCCAATCAGCTAACTAGATAGTTGATGTTGGATGACCCACCATTACCTTAAATTATTTTTTTTCAAAACAAGGCTCATAATCTTTCTCTTAAAAAAAATCTGGCCTGCTTTCTTTATCTTTTAATCTTGTTAATGATACTATATTTCTCCCAACATGACAATCATCTTCAACAAATTTCATTCAAATCACATCTGCTACATGAATGGCAGGGGCTGTGTTAGCCATTGTAACATGTCTAGGGCACAAATTCTGCTCTCAGGCAAATGTCTATATAATGCCCCCTATCTAATCAATCACTGAGTCATATAGATTTGTCCTTTGAAAATGTATCTTGTGTTTTCCTCTTGCCTCTTGTTCCTTTTTTCTACTGTCACTGTATCCTCGTATCTGAATCACAGCCATGGTAGTTTGATGTCCCTCTCCCTCCAGGCCACCAACTCCCTGCTTCCCAGAACACAACACTATCTTCAGTTATTTCTTCACCCCAATATCGTTGGTGCCCAATAAATACTTATTAGATTTAATTCAGTCTTCCATTCCCTACATAGATATCTCTGATCAGCCTAAGAACTGTATCCAAAGGCAATGAGAGAGGACCTTCCCTGATGTCAATGTTACTTCATTCATGTGAAACAACTATCAATGATTGCCTACTATTCCCACTGGGTCATCACTGCCCTTGACAGCCTCAGGACACTGGGCTGAGTGGCTCACTCTTTGGATCATTCTGGTATTTTTTAAACTCTTTTTCTTAATCTTTTTTATGGATGCCTTATGCACATAACAATTTCTTAATGTCTTTCATTGTTCAGTGCTAGTCACACATTTAATCCTAATATGTTGCCTTTGCTATTAATTTCATCCCTATACGTCTTGAAATATTGAAAAAGAAATATTAATAAATGGTGATGCTATATATTACTTGAAACACTGAAATGTAATATAATTAATGGTCATTTTCCTGACTAGGGGGAGGGAGAAAGAAACCGGGTATTCAGTATCCAGGCTCCAAAACCAATTCCACTTCAGAAAAACTCTCACTACAGCCTTGCTCTGGTGTGAGTGCGTAGGTCATTGTGAAGGACACAGAATGCCAACTAAATCTCCTCAGAGAAAGAGTTGGGTTTGCTCAGATGGCACAACGGTTCGTAAATATGCTTGTTTTATCTTTATTGAACGGAAGGACAGGCTTTCATACTTCCTGGCTCCCTGAGTTGGTGGAGGTAGAAAACAGAGAAGTTTTTAAAGGGGGTCCTGCTCTTTTCTTTTATAAAGAGAAAAGTGGTAAAAGAGGAGATATAGGCAGAAATTGCTGGAGCAGAACAAGCCACAGTCCCTAGTGTCAGGGGTCCTCTGCGAGCCCCACCGGGCAGTTTCAGTCTTGCAGAGAGCTGGTTTTCACCCTGTCGAGCACTCTGATGTTTCCCTCAATCTTTTCTGAGATTTTTAATATGTAAGTAACATAAACATCATACAGAAAAAAAAAAGAGACAAGAAAAATAACAAAATTGATCACTTTTACTCAATCACTATAAACACTTTCTAGCTTGTTTTTTCCCTCTCATGTATAAGGCATATGTCTCAATAATATTCTAGCCCCCAATATACATTTATTGGATAACTTAATTAATGGACAAATTAAAGGCTAGAATCATACAGGTATACACAAGTTGGTGTTCTGGTTTTTACCCACATTAACTGACGGAAGCCTTTTATTTTTTTGATATTGGTAGATAATCATTGCCTTTATTTTTAGTGGTTTTGAAAATTTTTGTTGAGTGGATATGCCACAATTTACTATTAATACCTATATATTTGGGGAACATTTATATTTTTACAATTTTTCTATTATAGATAACACTGCGATGATGAGCTTATTACACATTTTGTGGGCCACTTCGTTTGGATAGATTCTCTAGATCAGGGGTGAGCAAACGTTTCCTGCAAAGGGCCAGATAGCAAATATTTGCTATACCTTCAACCTTATTTTTGGTTGTTAGTAAAAGAGCAGCTCCTATGGTCTTTGTTTCAGCCACTCACCTCTGCTGAGGTAGTGCAGAAGCAGTTATAATCAATGCACAAATGAATGAGCACGTCTATGTTCAAATCAAACTTTATATATGTGCAATCAAACTTAAATTTTGTCCACTTTTAATGGGTCATGAAATGTCATCTTTTCTGACTTTGTTCCAATCATGTAAAAAATATAAAAACCATCCTTAGCCCATAAGAGGTACAAAAGTAAAAAGCAGCCTAGACATGGCCAGCTGGCCTATAGTTTGCTCTAGAGTCTAGGGATTACTGGGTCAAAGGATGCACGATCAGCCAGGTTTTTGCTGGTAATTTTAACAGTTACCTTCAACTGTATTTCTTGGTTGTTAAACTTCTCATTGGGTCACTTAAATAGGCAGGGTTTTCCTCCTGGATTACATAATTATTAAGACCTACCTTCTGCAGTTTATTACCTCTGGACAGTAACCATTTTCTTAAATCGATTTAGAGTGACAAGGCTGTACGAGGGGTCATCTGCCTTGGCCACCTGAAGCAAGCAAAGCTCTAGTTTAAAAGGTGTCCAGAAGGGGCACTCCAGGATTTCATCATCTAACCTTTATCTTCCCTATTCAAACACATTTCATTCTAATTCTTCAGTTGAGCCTGAGAACACCTGGCCAGCTGCCACCTTCAAACACAAAGACAATTATTAAGGTAATCCCTCTGCATTTCTTTCTCTCTCCTGGGTTGATAATGAGGAACAAGAACTATTTCCTTTTGTGGATTGTGAAACTGAAGAATAAAAATTCCTTTTCTCTGATTGGATGGTAACTCAGAAAAAAAGGAAAACCATGTTCCCTGCCTCTAGGGCTAACTGTCATGATCATAAATTAATATTTATTAAACATCTTCTGGTTGCATTCCACTGTGTGAGGCACAACAGCAATTAGTCCCATTCATTACTGTACATTTTTAAATTTTTTTCAATTTATTAAATTGTATCCTGGATGATTAGATTGCTTCAGGCCATAAGTACAAAATTGAAAATATTAAATTCGGATACATATAACAAAGAGGCAGTTAAAACACAGTGCATTAAAATGTCAGCTTTACAGCTCTTATTCTCAAAATCTAGAAGGGGCAGGTTTACAAGGCATTCTGAAGGCCAGAGGACTTTGTCAGACCAAGAAGGGCAGTGAACTCTCCAGCTCTCTGTAGATGCAGATCAGGGCCCAAGATTTCTGGGAGCTTATCTCATCTCCCAGAGCTTTTCTAAATCACTTCTTTCTTTTAAGATACAAAGAAAGTACACCTACCATTTTTATTCCAACTGGAAGTTAAGGATCTTTCAAATAAAAATACTCAACTCTTCTTTATATTCTCTCCCTTGCTCTAAATATTTTTAAGGGGATTTGTGTATAAACCAGGCAATAAACTAAATACAAAGAAAAGAGTCATTTCTCTTTGTGAGAATGTCAAAGGAGTTAAGGCCAAGGTTACTCATGGCTAAGGGTGACTAATGGATAGAGTGGTATTCCACTGAAATCCGTCCAGGGAGGAGAGTTACAAGGGGATTTGCTCATCTTTATCCTCACAAATGAAAGAAAAATCATATGTGGGTCTAGTAAATATGTGACTTGGTCTAAATCACATGGGGTTGTTAATAAATACTGCAAAGAAAAGAGGTCAATTTGGGGTGCCTGGATGGCTCAGGAAGTTAAGCGTCTGACTCTTGATTTTGGCTCAGGTCATGATCTCATGGTTCATGAGATGGAGCCCGCATCAGGGACTGAGCTTGCTTGAGATTCTGTCTCCTTCTCTCTCTCTGCTCCTCCCCTCCTCAAAATAAATAAATAAACTTTAGTAAAAAAAGAGATCGGGGCGCCTGGGTGGCTCAGTCGGTTGAGTGTCAGACTTCAGCTCAGGTCATGATCTCGTGGTTCGTGAGTTCGAGCCCCGCATCGGGCTCTGGTGCTGACAGCTCCGAGCCTGGAGCCTGCTTCAGATGCTGTCAACCCCTTTCTCTCTGCTCCACCCCTGCTTGTGCTCTGTCTCTTTCTGTCTTTCAAAAATGAGTAAACATTAAAAAAAAATTAAATGCGAACATAATCTTTAAAAAAAAAGAGAGATCCATTCAAAATAGTTTTGACTCTTAAAAACTCTATAGATTTAATAGGAACACACCTAATAAGATGAAATTTAAAGTGACAAATGTAAAAGGATATACCTAAAGTGAAAAGAAAAGTCAACAAAGAACACAAATGCAATATAGGAAAGGACTGGTTAGACCTCCATATCCTAGAAAGGCCGTTTGGGCTGATATTTGACAATGAGCTGAATTAAATCAATAATGGAATGTCACTGGAAGATGAGCCAATATAAATTTAGGATATCTTGATGTCTGCCATCGTGTCATAGGTTTAGGTATATAAAAAAATCATTCTGTGTTAAACCCAAAAAGCATGATTCTGAAACAATGCCTAAGAACCACTTGGAGATGCTTTAAAAGTAAGACGCTAGAACCCATTACTGTAAATATGATAGTAATTTCTTGAGAAGGATCTCAAGAATCTGTGTCTGCAAGCTTGTGCCATGATTCACATGCAGGTTGGTCTCTGGACCACACTTTGAGGAACACTACTCTAGAAAGTGATTAATTCTTTTCAGTCACTGTCTGCAGTTCAAGTACCTATTCTTGGTAGGTGGCATTGCCATGACTTTCAACTGAGTGACCTACTCACTGGGCTTTGTACAGACCGGAGGAATGAGAGTAGCCCCATTCATGCTTAGGCCACCTGCTTCTGTTTTTTATTTCTTTAAAAATATAACTCTTCGTTAAAACAACTGCTTAAATGATATACACTATGATTTTAATATTTCTCTGTCCTCTGAGTTTCTTGAAAGCAGAGACTGGTTTTGTTCACCCTGATGGTCTTAGTGCTGAGCACAAGGGAGCTCAATTATATTTGTTTGTGGGATGTTAGGCACAACGATTTATCAATGTTGTAAGAGATGATATATAGCATATCTGCATTTAAATAAATATAAATCTGTGAGTAACAGAGATTCCCACTTAAAGTCAAGCTTTGTCACTATGAATGGAAAAACTTTCTCTCACTTATTTTTGTGCTTAATATTCACCCAATTCTACCTGCTCTGGCCAAGGGCTTCAGAGCCATTTCAGATTACCTTAACAGTTGGTTACAATTTGCCATAGAGAAGGTACTAATCCCCTTCTTAAGAACAATACTATGTGTCACTCTCCTCCCCACACTTAACCTTTAGTCCATTCAGGTCTAAACTTGCCCTCTATTAAGAAAAGACTGCTCTCAGTATCTCCATGCTGTGATGCCATGACCGTATTTACATTCTAAGTTCCAAAGGGCCCAGGCCTCAGGATTTCTTGTTCTGTTGGTTAGCAGTCTCTCTCTCTCTCTTTCCCTCTCTCCCTCTGTCTATCTTTCTGTCTGTCTGTCTGTCTCTCTCTCTCTCTCTCTCTCTCTCTCACACACACACACACACACACACTGAAGCACACAGTATTTGCTTCTGCCTAATCCTCTTCTTCTAACCTCCTTTGTTCACTCTAGTTAAACATCCTCCTACTCACTTAACTTCATTTGGATGTTACTGTGTATAATTTTTTTCAAATAACATTAACTCATCTTCCCAAGCTCTCAGATCATTTTTGTAGTATCTTCATAGGATTTCTTCTTCTGTCATGAATATTTTACTATTTAAACCAAGCAAAACTCTGGTTATACAGTGGTTGCCTCATAAGGCAATCCTTGTTCACCACTTTTTTTTTAAATTTAAATGTTTTATCATTTTATTTATTTATTTATTTATTTATTTATTTATTTATTTTTGCCTGATTTTATTAATAATTTATTTATTTTCTATGTTTTAATTTACATCCAAGGTAGTTAGCATTAGCGCAACAGTGATTTCAGGAGTAGATTCCTTAATGCTCCTTACCCATTTAGCCCATCCTCCCCTCCCATAACCACTCCAGCAACCCTCTGTTTGTTCTCTGTATTTAAGAGTCTCTTATGTTTTGTCCCCCCTCCCTGTTTTTATACTATTTTTGCTTCCCTTCCCTTATGTTCATCTGTTTTGTATCTTAAAGTCCTCATATGAGTGAAGTCATACGATATTTGTCTTTTTCTGACTAATTTCGCTCAGCATAATACCCTCTAGTTCCATCCATGTAGTTGCAAATGGCAAGATTTCATTCATTTTGATTTCTGAGTAATACCCTTGTTCACCACTTTAAGCTAAGCTTTAGTGAACTGTTGCATAGAGCAAAATATGTACCACCTTTTGAAACCTATTCATTAAAGTAACATGTTTTCAGAAAAAAACATATTCTCTATGAACAATTAATGATATTGGAGCTGTTTCATCCATAGACCAGAATGCTGAGGGATTCGCTTTACTTTTTTCAGCTCCATGAAGGGCTTTTGGGAAAGAGGTGCCTGGTTACCAGTTATCCCTGTCTACAGAGAATAAATAAGAAACTCAGGGCTTAAGCTAAAGCAGGAGAACCACAAGTTTCACAGCAGGAGGAATTCAGCTGCGACCATTGACTGAGGATGAGAATAGCAAGGGGGCTAGAAACTTTGGATTTTTTACTTGCCTAAAAGCAGGACCTGGCTGACAGGTTCTCATGAAGCCCTACTGAACTGGAATAATCATAGAAAGAAAGAACAGCTATATGGATGAATGTGGATGTGATTTTTCTCAAGTTAAAAGAAAAAGGATCTTTTGATGTTGTTTGCATCCAAGATAAACAAATGGGATACCAACGGGTGCTCAAAGAACGAATGAAGTAATGAATGAAAGGACTGGTGAGCATCTGGCTCCATGCTGACAGTGCGGAGGCTGCTTGGGATTCCCTCTCTCTCTCTCTCTCTCTCTCTCTCTCTCTCTCTCTCAAACTAAATAAATAAACTTAAAAAGAAAGAAAGAAAGAAAGAAAGGGCCAGTGTCTGTTACACAGAAGGATGAAAAAGGTGTGGGCAAACTAATACGCACCAAAAACATGCATTTATTCACTCATTCATTCAACAGTATGTACTGGGTACCTACCACATGCCAAATACTGTTCTAGTACTTACAAAAGAATAAAACAAATGTGCTCCTTGTGTAGTTTACATGCTATTAGTGGGACACTAATAATAAATGAAAAATACAGTAAATAAGTAAATCATAAAGTATGTTAAGAAGTGGTAAGTGCTGAGAAGGAAAGATTGCAGATTAAGAGAGATCAGGGTCATTGAGCAGGGGGTGGAGGGGTCTGTCCTAGGTCAAGTGAAAGCAGAGGCCTTAAGGCACAAGGAACTTGATGGATTCAAGGAGCTGCATGGAGGCCATGTGGCTGGAAGGGGGTGAGGGAAGAGAAACAGGAGAGGGGATTAGAGGGAAGGGGGTGTGAATGGATCATGAAGGGCTTGTTCAAGACTTTGAATATTTACTGTGAGTAAATGGGAGCCATGGCAAGGTTTTAGGCAGAGGAGTGACAGGAGATGACTTTAAGTTTAGAATGCTCGCTCAAGCTGCCGTGTTGGGAATAGGTTGAAGAAGGGAAGGGCAGGAACAGAGACACCTTCACAAGGGTCTTGCAGTAAGACGAGAGTTGAGGATGGCTCTGACCGGGGTGGCAGCAGTGGAGGTAGTAAGTGAGCAGGAAGCAGGGTGATGGCAGGTTATAAATAAGGAAGAAAGACAGTTCAAGAGCTGCCACAGAGCAGTTGTACCTATAAAGGAAGAATTCACACATTCCTTTTTTCATCAAGGAAACAAAATAAACCACTGTGTGTTTATATTGTTTACACTGAATATTGCTGCTTGCATAATTTCTCAAAATGACTGACAACATGGGATGAGCACTGGGTGTTGTATGGAAACCAATTTGACAATAAATTTCATATATTGAAAAAAAAATGACTGACAACACCTAATGTAAAGATGCGTTTGCTCCAGCAGCTATTGTAAAATAGAGTAATTTCTCTTACAACCTAATGCACTGATGTTATTTATGTGTTTAGATTACAGTGATTGCTTGAGTCTGCGGACAAAGTAAACTGACTTAAAAAATAAAGTGAAAGCACACCTGAAAGTGAAAGATCATTGGAGGGGCAAAGGTAAACGAGGAATATAGAACAAGTGTCCATTGGTACACAAAATAATTTTTCTGTTTTCTTTACCTTGATCAAATATTGAGTATGGACTGTCTCAGACCAAGACATGTGCTAAGTTGTTGCATTCTCTCTTTCGAAATAGAATTCCCCCTCCCCTCTGCTGCCTGGATCCTCCACCACCTCCTGTTCCATCCCAGGCCAGACCTGGTTTCAGCTTCCCAACCCTTCCACATGTCTCAAACCTCTGTAGCGAGATTTCCTGGCAGTGCTGCAGGGAAGGGCTTCACTCAGAGCTACAGAATCCTCTACAAATATTCATCAGGGGACATATCTCATAGCCACCTCCCTTCAACACTTAGACCCTGACAGAGGGATCTGTTCTCTAGCAAGCAATCGTGAGCAGGGGCAGTCCATTCAGTGAACAGTTACTGTGTTCCAGGCACTGTGCTGGGTACTGAGAATACCACTCAGGGAAGCATCTGTGCTGCGGGCAGGTTTAGAAAATGTGTTTTTCTCATTGAACCATCTGTCTCTTTGTAAATTCTGCCTCCATCTGGGATTCTGTCGTCTGGACGGGAATACTTACAGACTGTGCCTATTCCTGTTTCCACATATTAGCCCTTTCTGTGTTTGTAGACATGACCATCCTCATGAATGGGTACAGAATGGACCCTGCTTCTTCAAACATGAACCACCCTGGAACAGCAACTGAAACCATCCGGATAGACAGAGCCAAAGGTGGTTCAGCTGGGCATGAGCCTCTGCACTGTTCCACCTGCCCCAAGGGATCCCTGCCGGAGGGCATACAACCATCTTGACACCTGGGACACCATAATCCCCCCAGTCTTCCTCTGGTGGCCAATCCCTAGCCTGGTCATGTTGCCTAGGTTTCTGTGCTGCCTAGGCCAGTTTCCTCATTTTAAACACACATTGTTTACAGTATTAGCAAAACTCCTACCTGAAAGCAGAGACTCTAAGGCAGTAGGGTCTTTGGACGCAGAGTTAGCTTTGGGACTTCTCTGCTGTCCTACAAGACCTGTGCCCTAAGCCAGGGCATGTCCCAGCAGGGTCATACCTTTCAGGCCTATTGTCCTCTGTCAGTCTGTCTGTCACACCCCATGGATTGGTTCTGCACTCCAGCTAGCACCACTTCCCTTTCCCATCCATTATGATCTGGCCTGGGATTAGGTAGAGCAGTGGGGCAGAATCGTTTTTCCTGACCCCTAGATAGTCACCTGGCAGCTGTGTCCATGAGAAGTCTTTATTAAAGGCAGTAGAGCAGGGCACCTGGGTGGCTTAGTTGATCAAGTGTCTGACTCTTGATTTCGGCTCAGGTCATGATCTCACGGTTCATGAGAAGGAGCCCCCTGTCAGGCTCTGCACTCACAGTGCAGAGCCTGCTTGGGATTCTCTCTCTCTCTCTCTCTCTCTCTCTCTCTCTCCAAATAAATAAACTTTTTTTTTTTTAAGGCAATAGGGCAAAGGAGAGTGTGGCCCAAACTAGTTCCTGACAATCTATCCTTGCTCCTATCTGTTGAAATGGCCCCAGATACCTTCCTCTATGCCTCTGAGCTTGATCACACTGGATCACACTGGCAGCAGTGGGGGCCAGGCTGGGGGGTCAATATCATGCCCATGGCATGAGAATATCTCACAACCCTTGGCTTTAAAGAGGCTACTGTGTGGCTGTGGGCAAATCAGAGTTGAAGATACAAAAAACCTTGTTCCAATCGTCAGCTTTTAGGGCAGTCCTCCCTGCCGGGATTCCTCAGCTCTGTTTTTTTGGAAACCACCAATTCAGCCTCCTTTAGCCGGGACCTTATCTGTTCTGGTCATAAAAAAGTGCCTTTCAGAGTCAGGGAGCACAGTTAGAAGGGCTTCCTGCAGACCTTGTGATGCCTCTGTCGCTCCGAACCTGAAGGAGCTATGACCAAGCTGCCAAACCTTCTTTATCATGACCCTCTTGTCTGAGGCTATCAGATGTGGCCAGGAAGGTTATGTCTGTTTCCAGAACCTGGGCAGGGTGGGCTCACACATGGCCACATCCTAGGGAGGAGGAGACCCAGAGCAGAAGGGAGAAGGATGTACAAATAGGGGAGAATTAAAAAAGAAATAAGGAAGTCAGAAAAAGGGAGGAAAGAGAGAGAAGGAAAGAAAAGAAAGAAGGACAAAAAAAAGAAGTAAGGGAGGGAAGAAGGAGGGAAGAAAGGAAGGAAGGACAGCAAGGTGGGGAAGATTCTAGAGATCTCCCACATCGAGCTACTAATTAATATACTTCTTGTTTCTTCTGTTGTATTAAAACAAACATGTTTTCCACCTTCTAAAACAAAACCTATTCTCTATTTCTAGTTGTCCTGGATGTGACATTTTGAGCAAAGAAAAAAGATGATCTACCCCTTTAAGATGACCTTATCACAGATCAGAAGGTAGATAATGAGATTTGTGTGCTCTTTCTTGTAAAAATGCCTTGGATCCTGAATAAAATGTGTTAAAAGGCGAAATAAGCTCATTGCCCATCTGCACTCAGGAAATAGCTGTTTTCTTCATGAAGAGCCTTCCATAGTAGTCAAAGGCATTGATTTTTGTCTTGTGATGTGGGGTTGCCATGCTGTTACTGAGCCACTTAGTCTTATCAATAATTGGGGAATATTTATTTTATCCAAGTGGAATGGAGCAGGGGAATAGACAGCCATGAAGTGTCTAGAGACATTCAGCAGTGAACTTCAAAGTCACCGTGACCCTGATTTCTAGTGTCTTCTATTCACCCTAGTCCAGAAGTCGGGGCTGAGAGGTGGCATTCTCCAGATTTCCTTAAAGGAAAAGCAAAATTAGTAATCTGAACAGCTCAAGAGTATCAGCATGGCATTGATAATTGTGAGTATATTCAATATGAATTTCTGTGGGCCAAAATAAGTTGATTCCATTCTAAATGGGCCAAAGTTAATTCACTCGATTTTGCTCAGACACACTTAGGTGTGAAACAAGGACTCCAGGGTCTGGGAGTGAGGGTGTATTTCCCAGCAGTCAGCTTACCTCCATGAATGACATTGAGCTGGTCATCAAAGAACTGCTTTCCAGAGGATCATTGTATCCTGGACAGCAGCAAACAAAAGGGCTCGCAGTAAAATCCCGCAATCACTTTGTGAAGTCAGCATTCACCTTTGTTAATTATTAGCCAATACAAGGTTAAGGTTCTATATAAAGCTGCACCTGGAAAACACTAGCACAACCAAAACCTGCACTAGCAAGACTGAGCCGAATGTCATCCTCATCTGGAAAGTAGGGGTTGTTTTATTAAAAACTAGAGAATTTCTCAAATGATCTACCTGAATAGCACAAAGAGCCCTGCTCAAAAATATTTCCCCCATTATCTGATACCCCAAGTTCGCCATTGGAAATGTATTTCGTTCAGTGATAATGGCGCAGCAGTAAGCACACTAAAGTCAAAGTCAGGCATCAAGACTCTAAAAGTCAGCTACCACAGGCCAGTCCTCACACTCTATGGGCTGCAGTTTCCTTATATGCAAAGTGGTGATAATAAAACCTCTACCAGCTTCAGAGGGTTGTTTTTCATACCCACCTAGGTGTCTCTCTATCCTATATCATAACCATACTTCCTGCCAACCACCGTTAGGGCGTCTTCCTGAGCTACCCTGTATCTATGCCTTTTTTAAATTATTGTTTTCTGTGAAGCACCTGTTGCAGCCAGCAGTATGCCAATTGTCCAGAATCTCTTTCTTGTCACAGCTTGGGGTTTCTCCAAATCACATGTTTCAGCACCATTGAACATTTCATGTGACCACCGATGGAAGAGTTTCTGTTGGCCTTTCTGAGCCACTGGGTTGCTTTGTTTTTCACTCAAAGCCTTTCAGAGGGACCTCTTTGGCCAAAGGAAAAACAGGTGGTGTGAGCCTAATCATCACCCTATGGTCCTCCCTTTCTCATTTCCTTTTTTTGGCTTTCTAGTCATGTTTTATTTGCATTTCTAGCCCACCATTCGAAGGAGATGCCATTTCTGCTCTCTCACACCCACTGTGAGCACTTCCTTTCCCAAGGCAGCTGCTTGAGTGGAAATGCTGTGGGCTTTCTAGTGCTGCTGACAGCGGTTCTAATCCTGGCTCTGGTATTTACCAACTAAGTGATGAACAACGGCTTCTCTGCATTTCTAGCTCCTCATCTGTGTAAATGGAAATCATGCCTATTTCAAAGCATTCTCGGGTGATAAGAGATTATATATATATGTGGCTGAGTCTTCAACATGCTCAATAAATACTAATCTCCTTATTCCTTTATAAATGCTTTCCTCTTTTTATTCTTTGCTGTGTCTTACTTTCATTAGAAGATTCTTTAACATCAAAGTTCTTTGTACCTTTCCTTCCCAATCTTCCTCACTTCCTCAGCCCTTTGGGCACAATTGCTCAATGGTCAAACACATGAGCTTTTGTCTCAGAGACCCCTAGATGCAAACCTCAGATCCCCTTCCTCCTTGCCCCATGACCGTAGTCACCCACTTACCCTGTTCAGTGGAGCCAACCATCATCTCAGAGGTTGCTCTGATTCCATGTGATGGGAGATATAAAAAGCTTGCCATAGTGGGTTTCATGTGTGGTACATAGTCAGTAATGTTAGCTTTATTCTTTGTCCCCCTGATTCATTATTAAATCTTGCTCTTTCCTTTGCATTCATCATGAATGATTTGCCTTCATGTTCTTCTAACCTCAAATTTCCTCTTTCAGATGAACTCTTCCCCCTTCTGCCAAATTACTCTCTCGCCTACACACATATTACAAAACCATTCAAGGGGCATCAGTCTATTATTGTGCCAGAGCACACTTTCTTAAGTGGATTTTTATTCCTTTTGAGGTCTTAAAGTTGTAAGCTCCAGCCATTTAAGGATAAAGCCTGGGCCATTTTATATTGTCAAAGGCTTATCTCTCATTTTGTTTCTCTTCCCACAACACAATACTATCCCCTCTATTTCAGGTACCTGCTTCCGTCCTTTTCTTCTGTGGTCCTCTCTTTCAAATTCATGATTAGCTCTTCTTTAATTTTCACCCCTTTATCTACTGTTTCACCTTCCCCAATCCAGACCAGTAACTCTAACTCATGGTTCACTCGCTAATATATGATCTACCCAATATAAGAAACAGATGTTACCCAGTGGCTTTGCTTTATATGATGAATACACTGGTCATTAGTTTAAAATCAGTCAACGGCCAAGTTCTTCCAATTCATGTTCTTAGAACATGGTTTAGCACTTTTTTTTTTCTCTAAAGAGTAGATATTTAGTGAAGAGTAATTTGATAGAGATTCAGATATAATACCCAGTAAAATTTCCCATCTAACCTAGGTTCCATAGATTGTTTTCTCTGTTATACCATCATGCCCAACTTCCTCACTGCACACCTCGCATCACAGTGCCCCAGCCTCTAGGCCCATCCCTACTTCTGGCCCAAGACCAGCAATGAATCTGCTACTAGATCCAATCCTACTCTGCTGTAGACATACTTCTGTCCCTTAATCTGCTTGCTGATAATATGCAAACAAAAAGCACTCTACAAGAGTCATATCTATAGCTTCCAGTAATTTAACTCATGGTAGGTACCAGGTTCTGAGCTAAAATTACATATCCTATCTCAGTTAATCCTCATAGGAACCCATTTTATTTCTATTTTACAGATTGGAAAACTCAGAGAGGGTAAGTAGCTACCTTTAACCAGTCATTTAACTTGTGTCTGGACCTGAAGCCAGACCTGGCTTTGAAAAAGCCTGCCCTCTTTTTGCTCAGTGCTTCCTTGGGAGGAATTGGTGAAGGAAGGAAGGGAGATTATTCAAAATGTCTGGCCTCTGGAACTGCACAGAACTTCACCAAGGCCTTGCTTTCTAGGATTTCGGATATAAAACATGCAATGGTAAGAAAGACAAGCAATCTATCCTCCAAAAGCCCATAGCAGAATGAAGAAGCTTGGTTTTCCACATCAACAGAGGGTGAGGTGCAGAAAATCTTCAGGAACCCTTCCATCTTTTGACATATCAGGGATCTAAATGAAAAATGAAACATATGGGAATGGGCCTTTCTAAATCACCTTCTTGAACAACTGCTCATGTTTAAGATAGGTGAGCTCAAGATAAGGTTTTGCCATAGATGACGTATCTGCTCTAAATACAACCACTAAAAAAGCAAAGGTTGTAAGTCTTCCTGAGACAATTCTAAGTTATTCCACTAAAGGTAATCATCACTGAGCTTCCTCATTAAGGAGAACAAAGGTGTCCAAGGCGCCGGACTCCCAAGCATCAGGCTGCTTCCAAAATCCCAAGATCATCATTTTGTGTCTGGGCTCATTCATCGCTATGGGTAGAAACTACTAACTCTCACAACTTAGACTTCACTACTGAAGCAGAGCTCAGCCATAGCATTACTGACAATTGAGACCACAGAGACATCAGCTACTTGGCGCTCAGGAAGGACCAGGACTCAGAATTCATAGAAGTCCTGTGGTATGTTACAGGAGTCAAGGAATCCCCCCATCTACATGAAAGGCCATGTTTTTACAATTATGCTGATGACAAGCCTCTTTGATAATTTTTTCTAAAAATAAATCAAAGCTCAGAATGGTGTCACTACCAGTTCTTGTGTTTACTCATTTATACACACATTCATTCAAAAAATACCAGGCACCATTCTAGGTGATGGAACACAGTACTGCACAAATCATTTAAGGTCACTGCTCTCCAGTGGAGGAAACAGGAAAAAAATGCACAGACAAATAAATGCACAAAGTACTTAGTACAACAAACATCTTAATAACAATAATAATAACAATGATAATAGTATCAGCAGTAAACTTATATACTATTTAATATGATCCAGGTAACATTCCAAATAGTTTACACATATTGATTCATTTTATGTTTACAACCCCATGAAGGCAGTATTACAGATACTTCTATTTAACAAATAATAAAACTGAGGCATAAAAAGCTAAGGAATTTGCCTGAATTTGTGAGAATAATGTAATGTGACAGAGAGGTGATGTGGGGAGTTGGGGTAGTTTAGATTAAAAAAGCTAGGTAAGACTCTCCTACAACATTGTATTAGTCAGAGTTCTCCAAAGAAACAGGACCAGCAGGGGCAATGACAGATGGTAGATGATAGATAGATAGATATTTATGATTAGGTATTGGCTCATGCAATTATGAAGGCTGAGAAATCTCATGATCTGCCATCTGCAAGCCAGAGACCCAGAAAAGCCAATGGTATAGTTCAAAGGCCTGAGAGCCAGAAAGCCAGTCCAAGTCTGAAGGCCTGCGAACCAGGAGCCAAAAGCAGGAGAATAATTGATGTCCCGGCTCCAGCAGTCAGGCAAAGATGGAATTCCTCTAGCTTTTCATTCCATTCAGGTCCTGAAAGGATTGGATGATGCCCACTCACATTGGGGAGGGCCATCTGCTTCACTCAGTCAACCAGTTCAAATGCAAATCTCTTTTGGAAACACCCTCACAGACACAGCCAGAAATAATGGCTAACTAGATATCGGGGCATCCCAAGGCCCAGTCAAGTTGACACAAACTTAACTAATGCAAGTCTGTTTCTTGTCAACCTGGCAGCACTCACCTCTTCTTAAACCATACTTAATTTCCCAATAAAGAAAATAACAAGATTATAATTCCACCTAACATGTAACTATCCTGCCTACCACTGAGAACACTCTAACCTCTTCTGAGAAGAGGTGAAGTTTTTGAATGATGTTATTCTTCTCCTTGATATCTTGTACCTTAAATACTGTGATGTAAAATTCATAATACTTAAATACTATGATATAAAGTCAATACATCTTATATTACACAATAAGGGAATAAAAGGAAAGAAAGCAAAAATATTTGACACATACACACATACAAATGTATTCATAAAAAATTAAGGAGGAAATGCTTATTGTAGTAACGTTCCTCATTTCTGCAAATGGTCACACGGTCGTAGCTGCTAACATTCAGTCCATAACATTCCTCAAGGGAAACCAGCCTCTCCTTCATGCAAGGGGCTTTGTCTCCAGTCTGGGAATTGATTAAGGGACCATGACTCTGTTTTTATGGTTCAGGTTAGACTCTGGTTCACTTGACCTAGGACTTTTCTGTTTATACTGACCAAATGAGAATTTAGTAGGCTTCCTATTTATTTGAATTCTTGGAATATCGTGATCAACTAGCGGACTCCATAGGTCTGCATGAGTCACTATTCTGAATGTGTTTGATTTCACTGTCCATTACAGTAGCCATGCTCACCTTGCCCTTGCTATTGAGTGCCGCCACTTGGCCCAGCCACCCTGGGATCCAATTACCCCCATCCTATTCAGGTTTCCCAATTTGGTGGTTGCAGTTCCCACTGTGAGGTCTCACCTACAGGGAGTAATTACAGAGCTCTTGAGGGACGTCAGGACTCCCCTCACAAATGTATTTCTCACAGTACTGGGGGTAAAGTAGGTCTTCTGGACCCTCCGAATGTGGGGAAGGAGGTCTTAAATGACAAATCCAAACTCCCTAACATTCCAACCTCCCTAAGCCTTTCAGTCCTTTCCTCTACATTAAACCAAGGCAGGTTGGGCAATTTCAGTTCACTGTGGGCCACTTTTTGATCTGTGTGTGAGCCAACTAACCAAACAAATTGTTAGAGCCCTTTCTAACTCCCTGACTATAACATTAAATGCAGAGTCTCTGTTAGTGACCCCACCTCAATAAACTTGGCTTGATCCAACCTTATTTGCCTTTCTCCATTATTCTACACTCTTAGTACCCATTCACACACATGTTCCCTGGATTTCTGTCTATATAAATTAGAAAATTCAAAAATTTTTTTAAAAAAATTTTTTAACGTTTATTTATTTTTGATACAGGGAGAGACAGAGCATGAACGGGGGAGGGTCAGAGAGAGAGGGAGACAAAGAATCTGAAACAGGCTCCAGGTTCTGTCAGCACAGAGCCCAATGCGGGGGTCAAACTCACGGACCGTGAGATCATGACCCGAGCCAAAGTTGGATGCTTAACTGACTGAGCCACCTAGGCGCCCCGAAAATTCAAAATTTTTTAAACGTTTATTTATTTTTGAGAGAGAGAGAGAGAGCTAGATGGGGAGGGGCAAAGAGAGAGAGGGAGGCACAGAATCTGAAGTAGGCTCCAGGCTCTGAGCTGTCAGCACAGAGCCTGGCGTGGGTCTCAAACTCATGGACGGTGAGATCATGACATGAGCTGAAGTCAGACACTTAACCAACTGAGCCACCAGGTGCCCCTAAATTAGAAAATTCAAATAGTTCTTTGGGATTGTAGAGTACTTTCTTATGGGTCTCATTTTGTACCTCACCTTTAGGGCCCTACTGAGACTTGAGTCTAGTTATAGGTCTAGAAACAAAAAGGAGTGGTTGAGGTGGGTCCTGAGGAGAAGCAGCAATGTCTTGCATAGCAATTGCTCAGGAAATGCCATTATAGTTTCTCAGACATCACACAGTTAATCCCCTCAGCTGGAAGTGGAAAAGCCAGTACCCCTGGAGGATGCTGTTGTCTCTTGGGGTGAAGAGGCCATTTCTGCAGGGAGCAAGGAAGTTACTTCCAGTGGGGTAGGGAGACCACTTCCATGTAGGGTAGGGAGATCTCTTACACTAGCAAAGAGGACCCATCAGAATTTAGGGGCTCACTGTCCCCAATTTCATCAGGGTCTTCCTCTGTGTCCCCATCCCAACTTATATGATCTGCTTATTTCCCAGTCAATGCCCTCACTTTTACAGTACACACCTTCCAAAGGTGGCAGTTCAACATACGTTGTAATTGCGCCAGTCACAGGATGAGATTCTGCATTGGATTTTCAGCAATCTCAGCCCTGCATCTACTGGAGATAAGGATCTCCTTCAGGGCTCAAACAGAAGCCTTCAGGTCATTTATACAGTGCTTGAGCTGGGAATTCCAAATCTCTGAGCTCATCCTCTTCTTTTGCTACTTTGTTCAGAGACATTAGGAGATGCCCACCACCAATGTCACTATATTCAATAGTTTTCCAAAAATGTTAAAAAGTACCACATACACAATCATTCAACTGCTTGCTTCTTACAAGTGGTTGATTAGTAGTATCCAGTGCAGATATTTTGCAGATCTCTATTATAAGTTCACTCCATGAACTACCAGTGCTCTCTTTACTACTAGAAATAAAGTCATTAATATCATTAAATCTAAACAGATTAGAAAGCCAATTCAACTTACTTTGCTTTTTTGCTCCATTCAGGCCCTTCATGGATTGGATAATGCTTACTCACCTTGGGAAAGGCAATATACTTTGCCCAGTCAACCGTTTCAAAAGCTGATCTCTTTGGAAACACCCACAACATACACACCCAGAAATAATATTTAACCAGATGTCTGGGTATCCTATAGTCCAGTCAAGTTGACAAATAAAATTAACCACCACAAGGATATTTCACTGAAACCTAATGAGAAGGAGTCAGCCCTGGAATGTTGTGAGGAAAAAGCATTCCTAGAAAAGGGAACAAAAGCCAATGTCCTGAGATTCCTATGAAGTAGATATGTTTTAGGAAAAGCAGAAAGCCAGTGTGGCGGCACATAGTGCTTGAGCAGGACAATGGGCAAGATGAAGCTATAAGGGAAGCTACAGGTAGATGATACAGGGTTTTATTGGGCCTGGTAAAAGTTTGAGTTTTCTTCGAAGGACAACGGGGAAACGTTGAAAAGTTTAAGATGGGGAGTGATGTGATGTGATGCACATTTTAAAAATATGATCTGGCTTCCTATAGTCATATAGTCATATGACTATAGACACATTAGTAGTGGAGGCAGAGGGAGCATTTAGGGGGCTATTTGCAGGAACACAACTGAGAGGCGATGTGATGAATAATCTGATGATAGTAGGGAGGTGAGTGATTCAAGATACATTGTAGAGTCAACATAGTTTGCTGTTGGACTGAAGGGGAGTGATAAAGGAATTAAAGAGACCATTTATTAAAAAAAAAAAGAGAGAGATCATTTATGATTACTATGGTTTGGGTCTACCATAGTGTCTTGTGAGAATCAATTGTTAAATTCTTAGGAAGCTTGCAAGCCAGTTGTCCAACATAGCCATTATTAATAATTAAATTATTTAAATTTGTTATTAAGTAAATTTTATTTTTAAAAAAGGTAACAAATACTCAAAACTCATCACTTCCCAATTATTTTACTACATGTTTATTATTTGCAATCTGGAAGTTATTTATGGCTACGTCTCCATTTGCTGGAAATATTACATAATGGGGAGCTACTGCATATCTTTTCTACATTCAGTGACATCACATTGGTAGCTTGAGATCAGCTGTGGTGGCAGCATTTACACCATGGAGATTGCAAATGCTTCATTCAGGGCTTGACTTATTGTGTGGTCGGCTGTCTAGACTTAAGAAAACAATGGGGGAAATGTTAATAACGCAGATCAGATTTAAAAGTATATTGTGTCTGCAGACGTTAAATTTTGAGTAGCAGAAAATATTGAGAAGATAGTCTGCCAGGATTCAAAAGTATTATATGGAGCACCTGGGTGGCTCAGTTGGTTAAGCGTCCAACTTCAGCTCAGGTCATGATTTCGTGGTCCATGGATTCAAGGCCTGTGTTGGGCTCTCTGCTGACAGCTGGGAGCGTTGAACCTGCTTCAGATTCTGTGTCTTCCTCTCTCTCTGCTCCTTCCCTGCTTGTGCTCTGTCTCTCTCTCTTCTCTCAAAAATAAACGTTAAAACAAAAAATTTAAAAGAAAGTATTATCTTATGCAGCACCTCTTCCTCTTCCCTCTTTCCTTCAGTCTTGGAAACAAACATCTCCCAGAAACAATGGTTACATTGCTGCACTGGGTGGGGAAAAAAAAACAAAAACAAAAACAAAACCTAGCTATTTTTTTTTTTTTTTCCATCTTCTACCAGACAGGCGCATACAAGGAAGATTAGATCAGGTACAGACACAATTTTTAAAAAATGTTTATTTTCGTAGCTATGAGTGCAATATGTTATTTGAATTGGCAGTCATACTATAAGGAATTTATAATAGATCCCCTGGGGCCAGAGGGGCACTGTAAGCATGCTGAAGGCTGGATGTTGTCATGCCCAGACAAGTTCGATGCTTGGTGTGAGCTAAACTGCAAGCTGTAAGGGGACAAAGGAGCTTCGTCTGTTTGTTCACAGAGGGGTCCTGAGAACTTTCAATACTGCCTGACACGCACCAAGCATTTAAAAAGTATGTGCTGATGGGGCCCCTGCGTGGCTTAGTTGGTTAAGTGTCCGACTTCGGCTCAGGTCATAATCTCATGGTTTGTGGGTTCGAGACCCACATCAGGCTCTGTGCTGACAGTTCAGAGCCTGGAGCCTGCTTCAGATTCTGTGTCTCCCTCTCTCTCTGCCCCTCTCCCCTCATGCTATGTTTCTCTCTGTCTCTTAAAAAAATAAATATTAAAAAAAAATTTTTTTAATTGTGATAGTGAAACATTTATGTGAAAAAGTATCTCCAGACAGAAGCTTTGAGACCCAATTGAGGATTTTAAAAAGCAGTCATGTGGGTTAACAGCAAGAGAAAAAGTAACACAATGTGTGTGTGACTATTTTTTCATGATTGAGAAGAGATCTAAGAAGGAAATAATGCCAATACTGATCTAAATATCCCAGAATGAACTTTATTCCCTTCATTTTTCCTCCTTGCTCTTTTCTAGCATCTCCAAAAAGATTCAGTAATGTTTGATGGTTTTGCTTGGGTATTTTAACAAAAGCTGATCTCATACTGGCATTATAACATGATTATTTTTCCAAAAAAAAAACCTGTTCAAAAGACTAACAGGGCACTTAAGAGTTCTCTGAGAGAAAGAACAGTCATGGGATTCTTAAAATAATCACTAGATCCTTTATTTCTAAGTTCCACCTGAAAACCCCACTAAGATTTGCCCTTCCAGTGCCTGAAAAGCAATGTAGTTTTTCTGTATCTCAGAAACTTCTGGAAATGATTGTTACAACAAATAATTTTTCAACCACTGTTCACACTGGCCAATGAATAGCATTCTTGGGTTCTCTAGTGACCAGAGCCAAACAAGTGACTTCAGGCTTCAAAATCCCAGGAGTGATTTTGGCCTGGCTCTGACTTTCCCAGAGGCAAAATTATCCTCATGCAGAATACATCACAAATCCCAATGATGACTGCCTGTTCCTAGGTTTTAAGAGGGATCTAAACAACAACAACAACAACAACAACAACAACGACAAAAGCCTTATGTGTCTTCCCAAATCCACTAGCACTCATAGTATTGGACTTTATGCTCATTTATTACAAAGTATTCTCAGCTCTGAGGTCTCAAAGATCTCCCGTAATGCATTTTTTAGTAGGTAAGTGCATTATAATGATGCAGAGGACTCTCCAAATTAAAATCGTACAGAGACTTGCACAAAAAGAAAAAAATAGGACTTTTCATTTGGCTTTTATTTTTTTAAAGGACACTTGTAAACAAGGCTTTTTGAAGTATATTTAAAGTATATGTATAGAAAAAAAAAGTATATGTATAGGGCAAAGAAATAACTTAGTCATTCCTGGGAAAATGAATTAGCTTAAGTGAAAAAACTAATAAACCAGTTTTATAGCATCAGTATGGAAAACTATAACTGATAAATAGACTAACTTTATCAAGTATGAGGTTGCCATTTTGGGGAGGGTGTCACATAGACATTATCAAAAGCATTCACTGAAATGTGTTGTTCAGCATTAGGGTATTTAACTGTGTGACTGTGTGATGTTGCTGTAACAGTTTGTATCAAGTATAATGTGTGTGAGCTGGGTAGGCAAAACAAAGCACCCCAGAGTTAAATTCACTTTTTACTCTCTCCAAAGTGCTTTTTTTCTTATGGCTAATACAAGTTTGTCCTTGAGCCCTTCCTGACACAATCAAGAAGCAGCTATAAACCATGGATGCCCCAGGTTAAGACAGTGCTCAGTCGGCCGGAATTGTCTTCCAGTCTGAGACAGTATACCATATAGCATAGTTATGTGCCCATGTTTCTTCCTACACTTGAGAAGATGGGAGAAGTACTGACCTTGAGAGTATATGTATCCAAATACAGGGGGATTTAAATTCAAAAACCTCTTTTTAAAAACTTCCGTTGCAGTACATATGGACTGCATATAGGCATAGCTATATATATTACCTTTGTAATGGTACGGTAATTGACTAATGAGTTATCACATTATTTGTTAAAAAGATTACAACATAAGTCCCACATGGAGTACTATATTTCCAAAGTATTATCGTTGTTACCATTGCTGTTGCTGACTTGTTGTAGCCAGCAACATGTATTGAGGGGACAATTTTATGTGCCAGACAAGTACATTTACTGGCTTGTTCAATTTTCATGTGAAACTTACGAGCTGTATGTGATTATCAACAAAAGAGAGATGAGAAAAATGAGGCTAAGAAATGTTAAGAAACTTGTCCAAGGTTAGAGCAAGAAAAAGGTGAAGCTGGGCTTCAAGTCTGGTGTTGGGTCTCTGTGAAGCCTATTTTTCATGCTAAAATAAAATGAGTTCAATATTGAAATCACTAAGGGTGAAGTTTGATCTTTCTTTGATGATTTAGAAAATAATCTCTATTATCATAGTACCTCTGAATCACCAGGCTGGTCACTAATTACCACACAGAAGATGGCTAAAAAATTCAAAGCAATAAGATTTCCAACCATGAGAATTATGAATGAGTAAATTTTTACTGGAGGTTCATAAATGCAGATACACAAATAAATAGACACAGGACTTTGGAGGTGGGATTTATAAACTGTGTCACATCTATAGCTGATTTGAAAATAGTTTTTACACATCAGGGGAGTAAGCCCTGTATTCATCAATTTATAGTAAGTGCTTCTCCACATAAGACAAACGTTGGGGAAGAAATATCTCCCATTGCTTTAAAATCCAAGATGGCTTAGTGTGCCTGGGTGGCTCAGTTGGTTAAGTGTCTGACTTCACCTCAGGTCATGATCTCTTGGTCTGTGAGTTCAAGCTCCACATCAGGCTCTGTGCTAACAGCTAGAAGCCTGGAGCTTGCTTGAGATTCTGTGTGTGTCTCTCTCTGTGTCCCTTCCCTGCTTGTGCTGTCTCTCAAAAATAAATAAATGTCAAAAAAAATTTCTTTAGTCCAAGATGGCTTGAAGTTTTCGCTAATTGCAAACCTTGAGGAAGAACAAAGAGAAGTTCTGATTTAAAAAAAAAAAAAAAAAAAAAGATGTGCAGGCAGGCACTTGCATGGGGCACCCAGCAGGTCTGAGTGTGTAACAATGAAATGAGATAAGAACTGTAATTGCACTAAGATTAGCCAGTAATGATCGGGTAGACATAGCATTTTGTCCACTGTGATTTCTGTAAAATCCTCACTTATTTTCAAGACATTTCTGAATGGAAATATCACATGGCACAACTGAGAGAATCTCATAATGATAAAGTAAGTTTTTCTCAAAAAGAAAAATTCATGTTACAATCTCTTGAGTTCATGTTTTCCCTTGATGCAGGCATAGTTTTAGAAAACCATGCTTGAAACAAGGTGGAATTGAGTTAAGTGTTATAGAATGCAAGATGTCAAAAGTGCAAAACCTTAAGTAGAGAAACTATAGCTTTCTCTGACCCCTGCATTTTCCACTTACATCCAGTCTGTAGATCAGCATATCATGTTGGGCAATTTTTAATGAACACACAAGCCCACAATATTCATATATATCTCACAATATCAGTTCCAACACATTCAACAGAATTATTCACTGCCTACATTTCATTCAGATCGACTTAAGGTCTCCTCTCCATCAGTGCTCAGAACAAAAACACAAGCTAGGTAGCATCTCAACCGTATTCACTTCCCAGCAGCATAAACCTAGGCCATTGCACCTAATTAGAATCTGGGGAAGAAGTCAGGTGAGTCCAGAATAGCCTCAAGGTAAGGCTGAGCTACATAAAACCACCGACAGACCCTGACACTCCATGAGTAACAAGGAGAGTGGTCGGAGAATGGACAAATAACCAGGGCCAGATCACAGAGGTCCTTAAGAAGTGCACAGTGTTAAGTTATGGGCTATTACCCTCAGATAAGATTTTCAAGTCCCTCCCTTGACAGAAATTCACATAACAGAATTCCAAACCATAAAATAAATGTACCAATTATGAAATGAAGAATTTGCTTCATTATATAAACAGTAAGATGTATTCTAAAGCTCCAGAAAGTTCTCTTAGATACAATGTTTCTAAAAATAAGATTCTATCAGTGAAAGACAGGTATGAATGCACCCCACCCCCTTAGATACATTTTGAGAGCCTTCCAGTAAGCCCACAAATTACAGCAACCTAACCATCTACCCATAGGGTCCATGGCTGTGCAGAACTTTACCTCATGATGGAAGGGGACAGATCATTGAGAGGCAAGCACTTGCTGCCTTAAAAGCCTTCCACTGTCAGGCTTGCTGAGGAAGAATGGGGAGAAAAAAGAAGTGTTCCATCACTTATAGCTTGTCTTTGGTCATGAAGAGTTTATGAGGTTGCATTAAGTAGTATTTGAATAGCACCTCCACACTTTTTTTGTCATGTGTAAATATTATTGCTTTATCTTTTTCATATCTAGCTACATTGTTTATTGCTTTATTACACACATTACAGGATTTCTTGGCTGAACTAAGGCTCAGACATATATATTTCCAGAAAATGGAATTCTGCAAAACCCCTATCTCCACCTATCCAGTTGTATTGACTAATTTGTCTACGTGTTGAAGAGCATCCTTGGAAAGATTGTTGAATCCTACCCACCCAAAATCTTCTTGCAGGACATTAATCCTCACTATCGGTCACGTTTTAGAACTTGTAGGATAAACTTGCACTGCACATTGAAGTTTTACTCTTGTAATATTATTTCGACTTCTAGTTTATGAGACGTATGTATTTTAAATACTACTCTTGAGGTCAAATCAATCGATCT
Organism: Herpailurus yagouaroundi; assembly: GCF_014898765.1. NCBI lineage: Eukaryota > Metazoa > Chordata > Mammalia > Carnivora > Felidae > Herpailurus > Herpailurus yagouaroundi. Next base: position 22,509,087 of record NW_024412407.1, read on the forward strand.
TAAACATTTAAAGTTTATTGAGCTTATTGCCAGTAAATAGAGATCATGAATTCACACGCCTCACTCTGACATTTATGTCTTCTGCTAAAATATCCCTTATAGTGTGGACAAATTGTGACCCTCATATACTTCTGATGGGAATGCAAAATAGTGCAGCCACTTTGGAAAGCAGTCTGGCAGTTCAATTACCATAAGCACCAGCAATTCAAGTCTTAGGTATACAACCAAAAGAACTGAAAGTATGTGTTAACATAAATATACCTACACGAATGTTCACAGCAGCATTATTCATAATAGCTCAAATGTCCATCAACCGATGAAGAGATAAATAACCACATAGTGGAATATTATTCAGCCATAAAAGGGAGTGAAGTGTTGATACACAAGAAGCAGTCTTGAAAACATTATGCTAGGTAAAAGAAGCCAGACACAAAGGGCAACATATTGTATGATCCCATTTATATGAGATGTCCAGAATAGGCAAATCCATAGGGACAAGAAGAAGACAGGTGGTTGCCTAGGGCTAGAGGGGAGGGAAGTAGGGGGCAGTGGGGGAGTAGGGGGCACTGATAATGGGCCAAGGGGGTTATTTTTCGGACGATGAAAATGGTCTAAATTTGATTGTGGTGATAGTTGCACAACTCTGTGAATATACTAAAGACTACACACCGTAAATTAATTATACACTGATTTTACAGTGTGTAAATTATATCTAAATAAAACTGTTATTTTAAAAACTTAGAAACAGTACGTTTGTCCTAACTCTCCACACGGTTTTAAAAGTTAGTAGTTGTGTGTAGAGAGGGTGAGTTTCCTATTAGTACCAAAATTAAGGCGAATCTGTACTTTGAGGAATTATGCAGACAACTAAGTCAACTGATATCAAAGAATCCCTCCTGGGTGGTGCAATCTACCAGCATCAAGGTCGCCTACACCTCTTAAATGGAAACGGCCCCAACAGAGGTCGGAATGAGACTGAGGGGGCCCCAGGAAGTCGCGAAGTTAGAGCTAATGAACTTAGAGCACAGGTAACTAGTACAATCATACATCTGCATATGCAATGGAAAGTGATACCCGAATCCATCCCATCCCAGTGTGTCCACCAAGGTAGTCTGTGTACTCTGGAGTAGCAGTAGTTAGAAGGAGCTAACTCAGGGCAGAGGGGCCTGAGGCAGCGTTTCAGTTTTATCTTCAGGGAGTGAGTACTCATCTCCACCAGTACCCAATCCAGGACTATGGTGGTGGCGCTGTTCCCGCTAATATGAGGAGTTTCATGAACAAGTCCAGGACCGTGGGATCCCACAGCAGGGAGTGAAAGCCAAGACCACGTCTTGGGTACTTAGAGGCATCCTGAGCATTCCCAGAATCCTCAGTGCACAGAGGCTCTGTACAAGATGGAACTTCCTGCTATCTGCTACATGAGAGCTCATAGCCATCAGGGTATGAATGCTAATGTCATGAGTGTAGTGGGCACCACTGTTTTTCACTTGTTCTTTGATATAGATCCCACCTCCTCTCCAACCATAAGGGCAGAGCTGTTACTGAGGCTAATGGGTCAGAGCCCCTCACCGGTCCTTCCAGGACATAGAAACTAATCAAATGTCCTCAAAGGAGCCAGTCAGAGTCCTTTCCCAGTCTTTCTTGAACTGAAACCGAAGGATTAACCTTCTTTCTGGCTACAAATCTAAAGATGTGCCTATGCTATAGCAGCCCTCCCCACCCACCTGCCCCCCTACACACCTGAGTTTTAGCCTCAGGGAAGAAACTGGCTTGAGAGAATAAAGCTAATTTGCAGAGAGACTTTAGAGATGGAGGGAATGAGGTCCAATGATGTTCACATCCACACTCACCATGCCCTCCCTTCAGTTGCTTATGCAAACCAATAATCTCCTTAGCTGCATCAGCTAATTTGGTTTCTGTCACTTGCAGTGGGGTGACTCCTGAATAATACAGTGGTGTTATCTGGTTGATGAAGTCTGAGATATTCCTATTACCAAAATGTAGATACGACAAGAATTTGACAGATGTGTAAATTCTAGTTTTTCTCAATAAACAGGAAAAAAAAAAAGACTATATGCAATTCATCAAATAGGGATTTGGGTAGTTGGAGTCTCACATTATTAGAATTCTTTTTTTTTTCTCTAATAATATAGTAAGATAATCATTTAAAGTTGTTGTATTATTCAATTAATTGGAATATTAGTTAAAAACATATAAATATGGCACTAGAGAAGTGATTATACACAGCAAGTTTATCATTATGTTTCAAAACCTGAAAAAGTGAACTTAAAAATGAGTAGTTTGTTATACTACATTAGCACAGAGGAAGAGTGACCAACATTATTTTTAATAGGAATTTGGACCCTGAATAATATAATCACAGACCGTAGAAATGGAGAGATTTAGATCCATTACACCTGTCAGACACTTGCCCCATTCTATAAAGCCATTCCTTTAACAAATATTTACTGAGCTCGGGATCTATGGTGAAGGCCAGCAGTAAACAAAAACAGCAAAGCCTCTACCTTCTGGAGCTTGTATCTGCCCCCATTGCAATAATTGATACAAGTTGTATCCTATTCACTGCCTCCTCTTGTTGTGTATTTGCTACAGAATAAATGGGAAAAGTGAGCTCTGTTCTTTATAGGCTCACAGTCCAACACAGACATAATTTATATATGTTACAATTTTAACAGGCTAGTGAGAGCCAAGACCATTCTCCACCTCCTTATTACATAGTGAAGAACCAGGAAGAACTGGATATTGCTACTAGAACTGCAGTAACAATATCTCTTAAAAGTTTGCCTACTTCAGGCACTTAAAACCTCTTTGGGGTCTTTTACTCCATTAAATTCATTTGTGCCTGCCTTAGATCATGGTGGCCAGTATTTGTTTTTTGTGCTATAGTATCCCATAGCAAAATTCTGCATTCTAAATATCTTACTGAATGAAATTGATCTTATTTTAGTATTTGTTTAAACCAGCAAGTCTTTGTGTTAAGATAAGTAACAAAAATCCAACTATTTGTTTCACATGCAACTCTGTCACCTATTTATTTCTAACCATCAAAATGCATAGCAGATTGTGGGCACTTAAATTACCAAAGCCTCTCTGCAGGTCTCTGAGGTGCCCTTCCTGCACCTGACTTGCCTTGACACAATTTTCTATATATTGTCAGCTGAAAGGCTGGAGCTCTAGAGAAGCAGTAGATTCCCATGGAACCTACCTCTAAAATATTCCTCACATCACCCCACCATCCTCCATCTTCACTGCCACTGCCCTAGGGTCTTTTTCTTGACAATGACCACATCCTCCCAATCGGTGTCCTCTGCTTCAATTGATTCTCAATAGATAGTATCATCAGAATGAATTTTCTATGATGCAAAACTGACACGGCTTACAAACTTTCAAGGCCCCCTAATTGCCACCTGGATGAATTAAAAATCTCTTGGTAGCTCGTGTCAAGTCTTCTGCGGTAAGGCGTTTTCTTACCTTTCACTTTAGGCTCCGAAGGTAACCAAACCACCTGCAGTTCCCATGTTACCTTTCCTTTTACACCTTTGTGCCTGCCCTTGCTCCCCCTGCCACATCCTCTGCCTGACAATCCACCTGCTCCTTTTTACCCGGCTTTTGCTTTCCTAGTTTCTCCCCAGGAATCTTGCCAGTAGTCATTCCTCTGGAAAGCCTACTAAGGTCCTTTTCCCATGGGTGCCCATAGCATCTCACAGGAACTGCTTTCAAAGCAGCCACTACACTGTTCCATCATCACTGCTTTTTTCATCTCTCTCACAGAATGTGTGTACCCTGAGGCAAGGCACCGTGTTTTCATTCATTTTTTTTCAATAAGTATTCATTGAGTGCTTACTGAGTGAACATGATAGACTAGGTCCCTGATTTTATGACGTTTATATTTTGACAGTATGTGTCTGGTGGGAAGGGAGGTACAGAGACAATAAACGAAAGGTAAAGACAATTTCAGATCCTGATAAAAAGCTATTCAGAAAATAAAACACAGATTGGAAGCGACTAGGGGATAGTGCTTTTTTGAGGAGGTTTCAGAAATCCAACTGATGAATAGCCAGCTCTGTGAAGATCTCAGGAAGAAAGTTATAGGCGAAGGAAGAGCTGGTACAGAAGCCCTAAGGAAGGGTCCACCTTGTTGTGCAGACAAAACAAAAGTGCAGATGACCAGAGCGCAGTGACCAGTGGGGAGACTGACAGGTGATGAGATCATAGAGACTGACAGAAGCAGATCTGGGAGGGTCTTGCTATTGCATCGGTTTCCTGTTGCAGCTGTAACAAATTGTCACAAATTTCGTGGTTCAGACGACATGATTTTATTATCTTACGGCTCTCTAAGTCAGAAGTCTGGCATGGGTCTCACTGGGCTACAGCCTAGGGGTTGGCAGACCTGCATTCCTTTCTGGGGGCCCTAGAGAAGGATCCCTCCCCTTGCCTTGTCTGGTTTTTACAGGCTGCTCTTATTCCTTGGCTTTTGTCCCCCTCCCTTTGTCTTCAAAGCCAGCAATGTTGCATCTCCCTGATCATTCTGTAGTTACATCTCCCTCTGACTCTCTTCCACCTCCTTATTCCATTTTCAAGAACTCTTGTGATTACACTGGGCCCATGTGAACAACCTACCTATCTCAAAGTCCTTAACTGACTCACATCCTTTTGCCATGTAAGGAAACATTTAGTCACAGATCCCAGGGATTGGGACATGAACATCTTTGGGGGCCCATTATTCTGCCTACCACAAACATGGCAAGACATTGGACCTTATTCTAATTAAAATAAATAACTGCTAGAGAGATTTTAAACAAAAAAAGTGACATGAGCTGGGTTATATTTTTCAGAGTTGATTCTTCATACTCTGTGTGTGGAAAAGTAGAGGCAAGAAGACCCAGTAGGCATCTCTCCATAGTCCCCATGAGAGACAGTGGGTTTGATGAGGAAGATAGCAGTGAAGATGCTGAAAACTGTCCAGATTCAGGAAAGATATTGGTATAGAAAAGACAGAAATTGTTGATAGACTGGGTGTTGAAAATATGAAGGAGAAGGACCAAGGCTGGGTCTTAAATTTGGGGCTCAAACCACTGGTGTATGGTGGTGCCATTGACAGAGCATATGGTGAAGAACAGAGGAAGAGTAGATGGACCTGGGGCAGAAGGTGAACCTTAAGATGTGTCAAGCTGGAAGGGCCATGTCAACTTTAGGATAACCATTAGATATCCCAGGGGAGCCATCAAGTAGGCTGTTGGATTTACAGGTCTGGAGCTTGCAGCTGAAAATAAATTCAGGAGTCATCAGCATAACGATGATATTAGAGCCATAAGCCTAGATGAGATCATTCGGGGAGGAAAGGCTGATACAGAAGAGAGCAACAGCACATCCTGGAAGGCACAAATATTGACAGGCCTTATTGATATTTATAGTCCTAGCACTTAGTCCTGGCACAGAGTGGCCCCTCAATAAATTGTTGATGACAGGATGAATTCTGGGACTAGCCATTATTAAAAATTAAGTTATGTAAACTTATGACTAAATAGATTATATTAACAAAGGTGGTTAATATTCAAAAACTTGTCACTTCCTAATAACTTTGATACATTTTTCTATTACCTATGCTCTTGAGATAGTTATGTCTCCTGTAGCTTACCAACTCCATTTTCAGTGCTGCTTTATGACTAATGTACAGTTGATCGCAGTGGGAGTACCGATGCCGTGGAAATTGGCAAATGCTACAAATTAGAGCTTGATTTATTATTTTGTCAATTGTTAGACTCAAGAAAGTAATAGAGAAATTTTAATCACATAGATTGGACTTAAAAGTGTGTCATGTCTATAGTCATGATATTGTGAATAGCACAAAAAAATGAGGAAATCTTTTTCTAGTATATGAAAATTATTATCTGATTTAGGGAGGAAGTTGCTCCTATCACTGATGAATGAGTGAGGTTCAAACAAATGTCTTTATTGTTTCAATTTCACTTTCCTCACCATAAATAAAAATACCTAACATTCATGTCAGAATTATACTTATGAATTAATCACAACCATAGGCTGGCAAGGGATAAAAGATACGGCAAAAATCAATAAAAGTGTTCAGCGAGAATCAATTGGCTATATGGAATTTTTAGGAGCAATGTATATTTTATTATTATGTTTAAATGGTTGCTGTGCTACACATCCTTTACAATAATAAAATGTATAATAAACTACACACACACACACACACACACACACACACACACACATTTCTCCCAGAGGGCCAGTTAAACATTTGCCAGTACATCATTGCTTATATCCAAACCTAACAAACATATGATATGATATGCAGTATTAAAATTATTATATTACTATTCATTTATGGGAAGTCATTAAATATTCATAGCAAATTCATGATCAGTATTTTAAAATGTTGATAAGTTATGTCATTTGGGTTCCAGTAAAATTAAAATGGATCTCTCAAGTATCATAAAACCCAGTGAGGTTGATGGCTACAGTTTCTCTGTATTTGCCTGAATTTATGCTTGATAATTGATACTTTTTTTCCTTCCTACATAGATACTGAGCATCATAGACACCTTAGGAAAAGAACAAACTAAAAACCTGTCTTGGCTTTCTTAAAAGAATTATCTGCTGATCAGCTAGTATTTGGACCAGATTAAAACATCTAGACTTTCACTGTGCAATATGACCGCCACTGACCACATGTATCAATTTAAACTTAAATTAGTTAAAAGTAAATAAAATGAGAAATTTAGGGCCTTAATTAAACTAACCACATTTCAAGTGTTCAATAACCACACACAACTAGTGGTTACCATATTGAGCAGCACAGATTATAGGACTTTTCCATCATCACAAAAAGTTCTATTAGCATCAATCCAGAAAATGCCTTCCATATAAAAGATGATCCACAATGATTAACTGAGTGATCAGAATTTATCCTATTTTTTAAAAAAATGAAAAGTCAAAGGAATCAAGAATTTATTTTTCAGGAGAAAAGAAACCATCAATAATTGCACACGTGGATATATTTAGGTACGTAGTATTCAAGGTGGGCACTAACATTACTTGGGTATCTCCTTGGTGGCAGGCATAATATTAATCACCCTCACAATGGATACATAATTTCCTCACTGAATAAGTGAGGACACTGAGGCTCGTAGAAGTTCAATACCTTGCCTTTTGCACTCAGGCAAACAGGCAGTCACAAAGCTTAAACTTCTGGTCAGAGTTTCAGATGTTCCTTCTGTATGGCGAACCCTCTCTTCTCTAAACAGAATCATGGATAGTAAATGGGAATGTTCAACTTTTCTTTGGATATTGGGGAAGCCACCGGGTAAAGGCAGTAAAGTAAGAGATATGGGCATTGGCCCTGCAGTCACAGTGCCTGCTTGGCATCCTGGCTCGGCCTGACTTGGACAAATTACTTCCTCTTGTACCCCAGTTTCCTCCTTTTATGAATGGCATTATCACAGTACCTAACATAAAGAGTTTGGGGCAATTAAATGAGTTAATATTTGCAAAACATGGGGCGCCCGGTTGGTTAAGTGTCCGACTCTTGATTTCAGCTCAGGTCATAATCTCACGGTTTGTGAGACTGAGCCCTGAGACCAACTCTGCGCTGATGGGGTGGAGCCTGCCTGGGATTCTCTGTCCCCACTCTCTGCCCCTCCCCCATGCTTGCTCTCTCACTTTCTCAAAATAAATATGTAAAAAATATTTGTAAAACACTAAAACAGAGCAGAGCATGGCATCAAGTAACTACAATAAAAGCACTTTCTGTTAGGATAGATGGCACAGAGAGGAAATAAGTCAGCATGTCTCCCATGGCCTGATAACAACATTTGAAACTTAATTCATCCCTGTCATTCATTTAAAACCTGAGTAGGCTTTAACTTATCACAGGGCAAGGGCTGACAGCATCTCCTCCTATTTGTGCACAAATGTGGAACTGACTAGCCTCTCAGGAGAGCTGGCTGAAGGATATGTTTTAAAATCATAGGGTTGTGGCTGGTATTACCCATTTCCAACTGGCACATGAAATATAACCATATCTCCTTCATGGAAAATCACATTCACAGGTCTGCCCTCTGTTTTATTATTCTTCGCCTATTAGTAAAGGATAATTGAAAGCAATACATTTACCTCTTGAACTTAAAATATGTTACTTAAACTGTCAATTAGTTTCAAACCACAGTCCATGATATCCACCACTTGGATCAGGCAGCTGATCAGTCATCGGAGAAACAATAGCTACCACTTACCACTCGCCTGCTGTGCCTCAGGTGTTCTGCACTGTCACGAGCCCATACAACAACCAGTCAGAGGTAGACACAATCCCTGCTTTGCACTTGCAGAAACTGACTCATTAATAACTTGCCTAAGGTCACACAGCTAGTCAGAGGGAAACAGCATTTGAACCCAGGTCTTCTCAACTTAGAGCCAGAACCCACATCACTCTGCCACTGTAAGCAGGAACATGAAATAATATGAAACGGGACAGAAATATGGGATGGGTTCCAGAAAAATCATCAGCATAGCTATCCAAAATCACAACAGACTCAGAATTGTATCTGTTGGATGACCACCGACAATGCAGGAGTGCTGAGCAGGTGTGAACTCAGACCCAGGCCTACTGATGGCTTGCTACCACCAGGGCTATGTTCCATAAGTGCAGGCTTATCTTGCAACTGCATGCTTAAGAAAATCAACGCTTTCTGTCCAAATACATTATTAGAAAAATGGGACCTCTGTTTTCATGAATCTTAAGTGCCAGGAATAATGCAAAGTTGATTTGTGGATGAGGGTCGAAGTTGTCCTCCCCATATTTCCAGCCTATCAGGGGCAAGACTGACCACCCCAAAGAGAATTCCCCCACATCAGTAGGGTCTCATCCCAAGTTGGTCTCTACCTCCCCTGTCTTGTTCCAGCTCTCCTTTGTCTGCACTGACCTCTCACTTCTTGTCTCCTCTGTGCCTACCAGCTTGGCATTCTGATGGAGTGGCTTCCTGGATCTCAACACTCCTACTTTGTTCCACAGTCTGAGGCTTGACTCCTACATCCTGGCACAGTGCTTGTTTCTTTCTGCACTCCTGGTAACCAAGCTCTTTGGCACTGCCCCAGGACCCCCTCCTTGGATCCACTCAGCCCAGCAGACCTGTAAATATGGCTTGTCACGCCGAACTCTGCACCCCCTCCCCACCTCTGGCCTCTGAGAACCATCCCCTGAATGTCACCTCGCCGATCCATGGTCGCTGGAGCACCTGTGGAATATTCAGCTGGACCAGCTTCAACCCCTAAAGTCTCTCTGCCTTGGTCATGCATGCTGTGAAAGGAAGTATGATTCTGAGACTGGGAAATGCCAACTCACCACAGCCATTAGGGAGCACACTGGCAGAGCTGATTGCCTTCTGGTCATAGAACGTGTCCACCCTAGCACAGTGACCGGCAGCAGTTCCAGAGTTCTACCCCCAACAGAACTGCCTGCCATGCCACTCAAAGCCCTACCAGGCTCCTGGGTTTCCTGCTACATTAGGAGCGCTTTATGGTCCTTCATGTTGTCTGCTTCCTAGTCTTCACATGCCTACTGAGGCCAAGAAGGAAATTCACAGTGCCCCAAGTGGAGTGAAGATGCTCCTGCCCATGAGAGCCACATCACTATATGAAAGTCCTAGTGGGGGGAAGGGAAGGTAGGAGCCAACACTATATCCTCACTTCCAGCAGGTCTGAGGACTCTTCAAATGCTATGTGGCTGGGTTGTGACTTGTCACTCAAGCCCTCTGCTGGAACAAGGCTTCAGTTCATAGACGATTTGGTGGAGCACTTGCAGGAGGTCATTCAAAAAACAGTTGAGTTTCTATTCTGTGTTCAGTTCTGTCCTGGGCATTGGAGACACAGCAGTGAATAATTCAGGTGTCTGTCCCTGGAGGGGCTTACAAACTAGTGTGGAATGTGGAATACAAACATTGAAAAGTCTTATGAGTCTTTCCAACAGTATAAATGTTATCAAAGACAATTGCAAGGTACAAAGGAACTTACAGAAGGAGACAAGTCTAATCCAGGAGCTCAGAGAGAGCTTGCTGGAGAAACTGAAATTTTGATTTTTTAATGTTATTTATTTTGACAGAGAGAGTGAGAGAGAGAAAGAGAGAGAGAGAGAGAGAGAGAGAGAGAGAGAGAGAGAGAGAGAATCCCAAGTAGGCTCCTGCTCAGCACAGAGCCCAATGAGAGACTCAATCTCTTGAACTGTGAGATCATGACCTGAGCCAAAATCAAGAGTTGGACACTTAACTGACTGAGCCACCCAGATGCCTCCAAAGGGTTTTGATCAAGGGAATGGCATGGACAGAAAGATCACTCTGGTCATAACTTAAAACTGAATTAGGTGTGGTGGAGGGGGAAAGTGGGTGTACCTAGTGTGTATGGAGTGTGAGATGTCAGTTGTCAACTCAGCACCAGTACCACTGCCTTCTACACCTGGCTCTCATCCCAGGCAAGAAGCTTGGGAATGACATTTTCCACTATCCCTTGCCTGCAGGGTTCCAGCTTAGACTGTGCCAATAAGAGGCCCTTGTGCAAGATGTGGAAAGTGGAAAAGACACAGTGGATTCCTTCAGTGGCGGCTGTGTGCACGTGAGGCTCACAGAGTCTGCCAGGCAAGCTCCTGCAGGTCAGCCTCCTCAGCAAGGCAGGCAGCTGAGCTCAGTGGCATCCAGGTTTTCATTAAACTTCTGACTGTCAACATTTGCTGGAGGTCAGCAGCAGTTTCTCCCAGGCTTGATTACCCCAGCTTATGTATCCAAAGGTTATGTACACTTCTAATCCCCCCTGTTAAGTCCCTCCTACCTGAAATATTTGAAGTGGTTTCTGTTTTCCTTACTAAGCTCCAACTGTTAGGAAGGTAAGTTCTTGCAGTAGTTGGGGTGAGAGATTAGGGGGGCTTGGTCCACAGTGCAGGCAGTGAGGATGGGGAAAAGGATGGATTCAAGGTACATTTAAGAAGCGGAATCTATAGGACATTGTTATTAACTAAATGGAGGGAGTGAGAGAGATGAAGGGGTCAAAAATGACCACTGAGATTTTGGTTTTAAGGTCAGGCAATCTTGCTAACTTTGCCATCTGGTCCCATGTAGCTGGGAAGGGATGTGGACATCAGACCTCCCCAAGCTGCTAGCCCAGCCAGGCCCCTTTCCAGATTGAAAGGCCGAGACCAAAAATGAACAAAAGAAATTGACAGCATGATGGTGAAAAAGATGTGCCCTTTTGCGGGATGTAAAAATCTGTACCCTGGAGGTTATGAGCCACTGTAATGAGCTATCATCTTTTTCAAAACTGCTCTAGCCAGCTCTGGAGCAGATGAAATTAATTAAGCCAGGCTGTGTCCAAATTTCAACCTAAAAGGGAGTTTTTGGGGCAATGACCCAGCAGCTGGGGTCAGGGTGAGGGCTGAGGACTGGGATGGAACAGGAGCTACTTATCAGGGACTTCAGAGGTGTGGAGCACCAAGGATGAAAACCAAATGTTAATCCACAGGGCAAAGTTCAAAGAGAGAAAGTTCAAACACTAAGCCAAAAGGAGAGAAGGTCACAATACAGGTAATAGAAGATGACAGAATCACAGACTGCAGATCAAGAGCACATAAAGTGAAGTTGTACGTACTTGCAGAGGATGCTGTTGAAGGAGCATTCCCACCAACATCAGGGAGTTTGGCCAAACCAGGGGAGGGTAATAATGGTCTAGACAGTTTACAGGAGCAGGGCAGACAGCATTTTCTTTGCATACAGGAATGTTTTGATTACAGGAGAACAGGGGCTTACCCATAGACTGAGGCCACTGACTACACTTTCTGTAGTGATTTCTAAAGTGTGTTACTAGAGAAGCATAGCTGTAAGTGTATCTCAAATGCACCAAAGAGGAGGCATCTGAGTACTACCTTGGGAACAGGAAATGGCTTTAGGATAACCACTTAGCTTCCTTAGTGATCTCTCCTCTTAGAGAAATTTTGATCTATTGGATTGGACGGTCGTTGAAGGCAAGGTTCAATATTGAATCCTCAGTGCCCATCACAGTGCACAGCATCTATAAGCACAGTAAATATTCCAGTGGACTAACCACAACTCTCATCCACACAGCTGTCTGCGGGGAGATACACCCAGAATTCCAACTCAAATGTCAGGACACCACTGCACAAGATCAAGAATGCCTCACCCCACCCTCTTCCCCTTGTCTCAGCAATTATAACCAGCCTCTGCTGATGGCTCCTGTGACCTAGGGGGGCTTTACCAAGAAAGGTAGAAGGTTTGGGTGGGGTATCCCCCTGAGGGCTGAGAGGAGAAGGTGGTTGTTAGAACCCTAGACCAGATAGTGACAATAGGAACCTCAGGCCTTAGATTCCCTATTTGCTACATGGCAATGACAAGTTACCTAAAGTCTCTAAACTTGAGTTTGTCCATCTGCAAAGTGGAGTTCATGGTGCCTAGATCAAAGAGTCCAGAGAACTAAATAAGGTTCGTAGGACAAGTGTCTGAATACCTGGGCATACGAAAGTGCTCCAGAGCTGCATTCTCTTACAGGGTTCACTTTTTAATTCCAGCCTTTGAGATTGGTCCCTCTGTTCCCATTCTATTGCACTCACCCCCCTCTTCTCTCCTCCCTCATCTACGCTGAAGCTATTGTGGTCTACAACAGTATGGTTCGAAGTAGATGAAGAGTAAAATCCTGGCTCCATGCAGGTAGAAACTATCAGAGAGTGCATTTCTGCTGGGGGTTGTCTTCTTCCACCCAAATGCCAGGGGCAGAAGGCAGAGCTATGGAGACAGAACAACCAGAGGACAGATGCTACTACGTAAAAGGGAAGACAATCATTTCCCAGAAAACATGCATGCACAATTTGCATTCTACGGGAAGAAGAGCAAACCCCGTTAAATTCCCTCCCTAAGCAGATTTCTGTAATTATTAGGACTTAAGAATACAGATGTTAAAAAGCATGTGCTTAAGGAGTTAGCTAAGCTTATACAACTGCAGATGGAAAGGCTGAAAATTTTCTGAAATTGGTATTAAGTACCCTCATACAACAAAGGGACATTGCCAACACATATGGCATAGAAGAGAAAAAAGATCCACTGATGAAAAAAAAAAAAAAAAAAAAAAGAGGACCTGAACCAGCCATTTATTTTAATCAGACCACCTCAGAGATGACTCATGCCAACTGAATATCCATTCTCTGCTCCCTCTGTACTAGAAGAACCCCTACATTGGTGGGGGAGCCTCAACTAGAAAACTCTATTTCTAGCACTCCTGTAATAGGATTTGACATAGATATAGGCAGAAGTTATTGGGTGGAAATTATAAGAAAAGCTCTTTATAGGAGGTTTTCTCAGTTACCAGGCACCATTTTGTCGTCCCCTGCAGGAGCACCAGCAGCCATATTATGACCATGAGGAAATCCTGAGGATGGATGGAAGCTGGTGGAGAGTGGAGCAGAAAAGCAGAAGTCTGAGCTGCTCACAGCACTGTTACAACTTCAGGTTACCTCTGGACTCTTTTCCTCCATGCTTCATTTATGTGACAGAAAAAGAAACCCCTAATATGTTTAAGCTGTTTCTTTGAATCAAATGCAGCTCTTAACTGATACTCACATCTAAACTAGATTTCCATCAGTTTCCTTGTCAATGAGGATTATAAGTTAATATCAGAACCTTATTACTTTTTGGGTAATTAGATACGCATTATTGCTTTAAGTTAACTATTGAATAACATTTACCAGTAGTTCTAAGTGCAGATTAAATCGTCCTTAGCTAGTCTTTCTGTTGCCTTTATAAAGTACCAGAGTCTCTTAGCATATAGCTCTCTGCACTGGGCAGACACCATATGAAATCAGTATTCAAGGATCACACCTATAATGGACAGATGAGATAAATGGTTGTTTAGTATATCCTATTCCTATTTGTGTCCCACAATGCATAAATATGAATCTCTTTGAGAACTTGGTACAGTTTTCATCAACAGTAACAAGGGGGGGGTGGGAAATGAGTCAACAGACCCCATGTTCATGTAGCCTCTCTGGATTCCACTATCCAGCTAGTCCAGGAGAATCCAGAGGAAGGTAGGAATCACTTTGTGGAAATTCTTAGGGACTTGTCATGTGCTCCTCACTCCAGTTTTCCAGGCCTAATAGGTATTGTAAGCACAGGGGCACCTGGAGAGACGAGCCAGATACTTAGAGAGAGGAGAGCCAGGGAGCTCCCCCCTGTACTTGTAGGCTTTAGTTGTCTCTCTCCTAGCTGTTTTTTGTATGTAAGAACTTCAGGAATCTGAAGCATATATGAAATTCAGTAACACCTACACGAATGTTTGTGATAATCACATGAATACAGAAACACAAATCATTCCAGCAGCAATAAAATTCATTTCCTCCACTTCATATTATCTGCTCCTTGGTGCTATGCAAAGACTAATAGTTTACAAACTCCTCAAGCAGTGTTAACACACATATAAAACGTGATTCATGTGTATATTTACAACCACAGACACATTAATTGGTAGTCTACAGTAAGTTCTTTTACAAATTAAACAGACTCTTGTGCTGTGCTTGCTAATTCACTGAGTTCCGAACTGCAAAACCCTACCTTCTATTCTGGGATATGAAATCCGGTACCTTCACAAAAGAGCATTATCAATATTTAAAAGTTATATTTAGCTTCTGGTGAGTAGCACTGGGGTTTCCCTCCCTTTTAAGATCCTTCTATGAGGTGGCCTTCTTTCCGTGCTGTGCCTGACAACACTAACTTTTTGTAGCTAAGAGCAATGGGCAAGCCCAGAGAAAGGACTCCAGGGGAAGCTTTCACTTATGCCTAATCTATCATCCCACTCTGTCTGCTCCCCCGCCTCCTTCATTTTAGCATCAACCCTAAACTTTCCAATGTTTATGAACTCTGCTTGGTGAGACGTATTTCCCTTTTTGATGTAAAATGATACAGGGTGACTATACATTTTTGTCCACCACCCAAAACAGAGGTGATTAAGAAAGGCATCTGCCCACCTAATGGGGCATTTTCACAGCCCATCAGGCAAGAAGGCTCATACCCTTGGGCAGATCTGGGGTCTTTACAGCTATTGGAGATGGATGCTTAGTTTGAATCAAATTGGGAGTCCCATAACACCATAGTCATCTTCCAGGAGAGTGGTAGGTCTTAAAGAATCCTTAAGGCAGAAAACCTCTCTTCTCTATGGAAACTTTAATTCTCTCGGGAGAGTTTAGTTTCTGTTGGAAATCCAAGACTTTGCAAGTAAGCATGATAAGACCTTCCAAAGTCACAAGGTGAATATAATGAGTGTAGCCCTTTGAATACTTACATGGGGGTAGGGGGAAGGGTGGGAACTGGGGTAAGTGTTCCCTTTCATTAGCGTCTCCATAGGTAGTGATTCCCTACTTAACCAAAGCAAAGCAATGCAAGCAGCCTCCCCTCCACCTATTAAAAGGACAAGCATGGGTATCTTTAACTGAAAGCAAGCCATCACAAAATTCTTTAATTATAGGCTCAAAGGGGTTTCGAGCTCATCTTGTATCTCCTTGGTTTTCAGCAGGACAGCATTAAATCTTCCTAAAAAGATAAGACTCAACCTATTTTTAAACATACCCAAAGAGGGCATTCTAGTCTTTTGTTCCTTTGTTAGGGAACTTTTTTTTTTTTTTTTTTTTTTTGTCCTTTCTAACCTCACCACAGGTGAACTTTTGCTATTACTAACCTGAAGTCTTCACATTAGAGTTTGGCTTGGTTTGCTCAGTGGAAATGGTGAACAGCTGGTCACCATTAGCCTTGTCTATACTGTACTTCTTTGTGTCCATCAGTCTGAAATTATAACAATTAATTAGGCTATTTGGGTTTAAATCAATAAATTTGGAGTTACGTGCCAAACGAATCACTCACTGAACACAGACTGCCATCCTTCTTCTCCTCATACCTTGCTTTCTCAATCCCAAAGCTAACATCTCTCCCTTCCCTATCTCTCTTCCAACACTGTCCCCACCCCCACTCCAACAAATGCGCATACTGACACTGGTAAATTTTTTTGTTAACTCTCTTAAAGTTTTTATTTATTTATTTTTGAGAGAGAGCAGGAGAGGGGCACAGAGAGAGGGAGAGACAGCAAATCCCAAGCAGGCTCCGCACTGTGAATGCAGAGCCCGATGCCAGTCTGGAACTCCCAAACCGTGAGATCATGACCCGAGCCGAAAACAAGAGTCAGAGGCTTAGCTTAACCCACTGAGCTACCCAGGCACCCTGACACTGGTAAATTTTTTAAAACATCCTTTAAACAGCCAGTCAACATTCCCTATTGGTCCTATTACCCCAACAAGGGGTAATAATAGTTAAGAGCACAGACTTTGGAGCCCACTTGTGCTTATATCTTGGGTCTGGGAGCATAGGCACATTTTTGAAATCTCTCTACATATCTATTTTCTCATCTGTAGAATGGAGACAATAATAGTATCTACCTGACAAGGTTGTGGGAAAAATTAATGAGTTCATACATTAAAAGCCCCTTAGTGTAGTTTCTGGTTCTCTAATTGTAAATGCCACATAGTTGTTAGCTATTGTTATACCCTCCTTGCAGCAAATATTAAACTATGTCTCATATTCCAGAAGGTGAGAATCTGAGAAGAGGAGTAGGACTCAGGTTTTAAAGGAAGTGGATAAGCAAGAAGAGTTATCAAGGGGGGCGCCTGGGTGGCGCAGTCGGTTAAGCGTCCGACTTCAGCCAGGTCACGATCTCGCGGTCCGTGAGTTCGAGCCCCGCATCGGGCTCTGGGCTGATGGCTCAGAGCCTGGAGCCTGTTTCCGATTCTGTGTCTCCCTCTCTCTCTGCCCCTCCCCCGTTCATGCTCTGTCTCTCTCTGTCCCAAAAATAAATAAACGTTAAAAAAAATAAATTAAAAATAAATTAAAAATAAAAAATAAAAGCACTAGGATGGGGGCGCCTGGGTGGCGCAGTCGGTTAAGCGTCCGACTTCAGCCAGGTCACGATCTCGCGGTCCGTGAGTTCGAGCCCCGCGTCGGGCTCTGGGCTGATGGCTCAGAGCCTGGAGCCTGCTTCTGATTCTGTGTCTCCCTCTCTCTCTGCCCCTCCCCCGTTCATGCTCTGTCTCTCTCTGTCCCAAAAAAAAAAAAAAAAAAAAAAGAGTTATCAAGGTGAATGGTTAAAGAAAAAAAAAAAAGGCCAATAAGAGATAAAAGAAAAACTGTAAAGGAGAAAAAACAGATATTTCATGGGGAAAAGGTAGGAAGAGGAAGACATAAGGGAAAAGAAAAGAAAAAGGGAAATGAGTAAAATGGTGGGCATGGAAAGGAAAGACAGAAGAAACGGAAAACTGAGAATAACAAAGGAAACCAAAAATTAGAAATGACTGCATTCACAGTTTGGGCTGGGTATCAGAAAGAGAAAGGAATGGAAGAGAAAACAAAAATGTGTACAGAAGTAGGGAAGCTTGGGACAGGATGATGGGGAGAGGAGATCAAAGTAATAACACAAAAGGCTTCATTTGCAGCAACAGGCTTCTATGTCTTCAAATTATGAGAAGTGTACATCCAAAATTAACACACCCATGATCCACTAGTCTTCTTTCCCTTTCCCTCCTGTTCTCCCCCCCCAACCCCCGCCCTTTTCCTCCTGTTCTAAGTTGCTTTAGAGTCCTCCCCAGAATTAGTCCCTAAGGTTTGCCCTAGTCAGACGTCTGCCTTGTGTCTTGTCTGCTCTACCAACAAGGCCAAGATGAAGTGATCCAGTCTTTATTTTATTTTCACTAAATACTCCAGCTATGCTTTTCAAGTGAAAATTTAGCTGTGGAGCAAATATTTATACCCTCTTCCTACTTCAAACATTTACAAACCTATAAGGGGAGGTTTCATCTTAAAGGCATCCTCCCCAACCACTCCCCAACCCCCGTTTTTTGGCCAATTTAGAACAAGAGGATAGCACTGCAAGGATACGCCGCTCTTAGTGCATCAAATTGCCCTCCCCATTAAAGAGAATTAACTACCCAATGACTTGGAAACGAGAGAGATTGGATGGAGGTTTAAGATAAAGGCAGTATTTAAACATTATTTAAGTGTTATCATTATAAAAATTGTCTGTTTGATGCAAACTACGTCCGCCTATTTGAGGAAGTCGAGAGACCTTAAAGGGCTCTCTACACAGATGAAGTGGACAGACCGCGAGCGTCTCCTCTTGCCGGGGTGAGCCTGGGCCGCCGCCGCCGCCGCAGCCGCGGGAGTCACGAAGCCAGACGCGGCGCGTCTCCGCCCAGGACTCTGGAGACTGCAGCAGCGCGCGCGGCGGCCGCGGCCCGGGCGGCTCCTGGAGGCTGGGAGGAGACGCGACTCCCGCAGACACGTGACCTCCTCCCAGCCGCCGCTTCCCGCGACCCAGATCCGTCCCCGGAACCCGCGCTCTGCGGGGCGGGCCGGGGCCAGGGGTAGGGTTGGGGGGAGGGGGGGGACACGTAGCGACGGCCCCGGTCCCTGCTGCGCCCGGGTGCGTGCGCTTTCGCCGTACTTCTCCCCTTGGTTCACGTGCCGTTGGCAGTGATGAAGGTTTCGGGGATAACCCAGAATGTGAATCTTACGTTTGCTGCAGGAAGGAAAGACTTTTGGTTTTATGTCTTTCTACTTATATAAGAGAGATCAACATATATTCTCTCTATCCACCCCCAGCAGAGCCGAGTAGCGGCAGCAGCGGGGCGGGAGCCCTGGGAGTCCCGTAGGACGAGCTTGCCCGTGGCCTCCAAGGCCCCTGGCCGCCCGCTGCGTCGGGCGGCGTGGGCAGTGCGCATCTCCGGGCACCTCTCGGTAACTCTCGATAGCAGTGAGTCATGCTCCCGGGATGGCTCTGGGGATAGGTAACCCGGCTCGTGCTGGCTTGTGCTTCCCAGCACCGGGCGCCGCCGCTCCAGGGCGAGCGCGCGCGCGCGCACGGGTTCCCCGCGCAGTGATGTGGCAGCAGCGGCAGGTCGGATCACGTTGCTGGCCCTGTGCTGGTACCCGTTTGAGACAGGATTAAGGAGGGAGGCTTTGGAGGTGCCAGCGGTAGTAAACGTGGGTTCTGCACACTCCCAGCGTCGCTTATCCCGGGGGGGGGGCGTGGGGAGGAGAAGCACGCAGCACCACCCGAGGCGATGAGGGGCGACGGAGTTTAGCTGGCGAGTGATAAAGCTGCATTGCTTTTCCGCGGTAGCCCCTCTCGTCCTCTCCTCCCCCCTCTCTCCCGCCGCGTTCCTCTGGGAGCACCAGAGGCCCCAAACGTCGTCATCTGCTTCTGTGATTAGTGGCACCGCAATTCCGGCTCCTGCGGGAAGTTTGGGTGGCCCAGGGACACCGTGTCGCCGAAAGACACTTGGATTGCGACATTCTGACCCAGTGACTACATTTCCATTTATCTTAAATCCTTCAGGGAGCGGATTTCAAGTTGCCCCATTAGGGGGCCACCTCCAACCTGGGCCAGCCCGCCCCCCAGGCCACTGAGCGGTGAGCAAACAAGTCTCCAAATTTTCCTTCGGGACTGAAGTTTACCCACCGCGAATTCTCTTTCTCTTTCCTTTCTCTGGTCCAAACCAACAGCGCAGTCGGTGGCGAAGCAAAAAGCCACGTTCACGTTCCTGCACCGTAATGACGGGCGAATTGAAGGAGTAGCATTTCCAAGCCCAGGAAGCCCTGGCTGCCCCGCACCCCCGGCGTCCCCTCCCCCTCCCCCAGCTGACTGCAACGCCTTTGGGAAGATGAATAGCTTGGCTGAAGTTGTTTTTCCTTTCCGGTGGCCCTGATCAGGTGTCCCCGCCCCCTCCTGCCGTTCGCCCTCCCTCGCAGCCTGCTCCCGACACCCCCCCGCCCCGGCCCGGCCCCTCCTCCCCCGCCCCCCTCCGGGCTGGACCGCGGATGGTACGTTCCGCACGTGAGCTGGGTGCTGGTCTGGCCGGCGACGCGCGTGCCCTGTGGCCAAACACTGCCCGGAGTGAGACCAAACTACCAGCGCAGTGGGGCCGGCGCGAGTGTGCGTGCGTGTGTGTGCGTGTGTGCGAGAGAGCGAGCGCGGTGGGAGGGGGGGGGGAACCAACTGCTTCACACTTTCAACACTGCACTGAAGAAGGGAGAGAGAGAGAGAGAGACTGGAGACGCACAGATCCCCCCAAGATCTCCCAAAGCTATCGTCCCACAGATTATAAAACAGAACCCCAAAAATCGAAACAGAGGAAACGGACAGCGGTTGAACATGGACGAAGGAATTCCTCATTTGCAAGAGAGACAGTTACTGGAACATAGAGATTTTATAGGGTAAGGTGCACGCACCCTTGCGAATATCTGTCTAGGCTTCAGTTTGATTTTTTTTTTTTTTTTCCTTCTCCAGAAAGTGGTATGGAGCGGGCAACGGCAGTGCCCCTCCCCGAATGGGTGCCTGATGCTGATTTCTGTTTTGCAGACTGGACTATTCCTCTTTGTATATGTGTAAGCCCAAAAGGAGCATGAAGCGAGACGATAGCAAGGTAAGTGTAAGTTTCCGATGTTTCCCCATAACCTGCCTGGATAGTTAATTAGGGCCATTGATTTCACAGCGAAGCTCTGCCCGCAAATATATTCCAGCCCTTGAGCTTCCCCAACTGTGAATTTTAAGTGGTTTGCTGGATACTCTCAGGGGGAGATTAAACATCATACCTGAATTCAAATTGCATTTCAGAACAGTCCAAAGGAAAAGCTTTCTTGGCATAGTTTATCACATAATATGGGGGTTTTGGGGAGGGGTATTGTTTTATCCAATAAATGTTTAGCTTATTGTTTTCTCTTTTCCATGATTGTCGTATATTAAGGATACCTACAAATTACCGCACAGATTAATAGAAAAGAAAAGAAGAGATCGAATTAATGAATGCATTGCTCAGCTGAAAGATTTACTGCCTGAACATCTGAAGTTGACAGTAAGATGTACATTTTCATTCTTTGCTGCTCTCCAAGGGCGTGTTAATAGCTTGGTACTACTCCCAGAGATACAAGAATAAATGTAAATATCATATGCCTTACGACTTGGGCTGTAGTGTAGAGTTTCCCACAAACTCAAGAGTAGGTGCTCACAACTGAAGGCAAGAAATCATTTATAACTCGTCTTCTGGAAAGCTTAAGAAGTATAGGAATAGTACTTCTTTCAAAGTGTTTGCTTAAGTTGCTGTGCTGAGTGGAGAGCCGATTGAGCCAAATGTGTGTTTTTAAGTAACCAAAGTGCCCCCTTTCTTTTTTGCACCACTGCAGACTCTGGGGCATCTGGAGAAAGCGGTAGTATTGGAATTAACTTTGAAACACTTAAAAGCTTTAACAGCCTTAACCGAGCAGCAGCATCAGAAGATAATTGCTTTACAGAATGGTAAGTCAGTTCAGGGAGGCCAACCCACCCTGATGAAGCCGGGTAGCCCACAGAGGGGCAGTGTTAGGACTCTTCCCCCACCCCCTCCTCCTTCCTTGGGCCCATGAGCGCAGTCTCATTTGTTAAATTGCTTATACTTTCCCTTCATTGGAAAGTGCCCATTTCCCGAAGCATCCTAGAGGCTTTCAGCAGAACTCAGATTTTTATTTAAAGTGGCGTTTGCGCTCTCCACTTTGGTTTTTCAGCTGGGAGTAGAGCGCCCCCCTGCTCCCCACCCCCCCCCCCCCCGCCCGGCAACCAGTGGATTATATCACCCGAATACAGAGGAAAAACCGAGATCACTTTAGTCAATGTAGGGCCCACGTGATAAGCAGATGTTTTAACGTCGGTATTTTTCTTCTTGCCTCCATTCCTCTGCCCCCCCCCCCACCCCTTCCTCATCCTAGGGGAGCGATCTCTGAAATCGCCCATTCAGTCCGACTTGGATGCGTTCCACTCCGGATTTCAAACATGCGCCAAAGAAGTCTTGCAATACCTCTCCCGGTTTGAGAGCTGGACGCCCAGGGAGCAGCGGTGTGTCCAGCTGATCAACCACTTGCACGCCGTGGCCACCCAGTTCTTGCCCACCCCTCAGCTGTTGACTCAACAGGTTCCTCTGAGCAAAGGCACTGGCGCGCCCTCGGCCGCCGCCCCCGCAGGGTCTGCGGCCGCCCCCTGCCTGGAGCGCGCCGGGCAGAAGCTTGAGCCCCTCGCCCACTGCGTCCCGGTCATCCAGCGGACTCAGCCCAGCGCCGAGCTCGCCGCCGAGAACGACACGGACACCGACAGCGGCTACGGCGGCGAGGCCGAGGCTCGGCCGGACCGCGAGAAGGGCAAAGGCGCCGGGGCGAGCCGCGTCACTATCAAGCAGGAGCCCCCCGGGGAGGAC
>NW_024412407.1:22531831-22674728 GCF_014898765.1 Herpailurus yagouaroundi
CGCTGGTGGCTTTCGGCGGAGGCGGGGGCGCGCCCTTCGCGCAGCCCGCGGCCGCCGCGGCCGCCGCGGCCCCCTTCTGCCTGCCCTTCTACTTCCTCTCGCCTTCGGCGGCCGCCGCCTACGTGCAGCCCTTCCTGGACAAGAGCGGCCTGGAGAAGTACCTGTATCCGGCGGCGGCCGCCGCCCCGTTCCCACTACTGTACCCCGGCATCCCCGCGCCGGCAGCCGCCGCCGCCGCCGCCGCCGCAGCCGCCGCCGCCGCCGCCTTCCCCTGCCTGTCCTCGGTGTTGTCGCCCCCTCCCGAGAAGGCCGGCGCCGCCGCCGCGACCCTCCTGCCGCACGAGGTGGCGCCCCCTGGGGCGCTGCACCCCCCGCACCCGCACGGCCGCACCCACCTGTCCTTCGCTGGCGCCCGTGAGCCCGGGAACCCGGAGAGCTCTGCTCAGGAAGATCCCTCGCAGCCAGGAAAGGAGACCCCCTGAATCCTCGCCCTCTTTCTTAGGCAGGACGAGGGTTCACGCGGAATAATAATATTAATAAGTTAAAACACCCTTAACGTTTTTAAGGGAGGAAGTGTAATAGATGCACGACAGGCTTTTAAAACAACAACAACAACACAGGTGTTTTGTGTACATTTGGAGTTCCTGTTTTGCTCATCCCTCACCACCCCACCCTCCGCACACTAACATCCTTTTCTTCCCCCACCGGCTCTAAAAGATCCTCTGCGGTATTGATACTTTATTCTTTAAAGAATTTCCCCCCAAATAAGTTTTGCCTTCCTTTAGGCCATGTTCCATTGTTTTTTAAAAATACAGAACCTAATTCTGGAGGAAGTGAGAAGGGTCTGCTGTGTGGGTGAGCTAATTGAACCAGGGGAGGAGCAAGGTGGCCCAGGAGTTGACCTGAAAGGCAGGTAGGCAGTTGTTATCTGCCTGCCTCATTTGTGTCCTGCCTGCTTCAGGAGGCTTTCCACAAACAGTGAGGACCTTTTAGAACTGAATTTACTCTTCAGTATTTTATAATGTTCAGCTTTTTAAAAGGTATATATTTTTCAAAGAGGAAGAAGTGAGGATGCAGTCACTTGCGTTGCAACCTATTCTGAAGTGGTTTGAATGGTATCCCCTAGTAACTTGCTCTTGTTTAAAGAGACACGGAGTTGGGCCATTGTCAGAACTAAGTCAGGGAAGGAGATGGATGAGGAAGGCCGGAATCATTCTTGGTACATTTACTAGCACTTTATTGAGAAATTGACCGTGAATCAGTTGACTTGTCTTAATTTCATATATATATCTATATATCTATATATATATATATATATAGATATATATATATAGATATATATATCTATACATCTGTATCTATCTATCTATAGATATATACAAACACATATGTGTATATATATAGATATATATAGATATATATATTGCATCTATTCCCACCTTGTCATTATTTAATCCATCAGGTTCCTAAGTTTTTATAATATTGCTGTAAAAAAAAAAAAGGAATGTGCACTGAACTTAAAAACAAAAAAGAAAACAAGTCCAAGATGATTTATCCTATATTCTTTCTGTTAAATAACAAAAGTGGAGAAAAGCATTAAACTGGTCAGTTTTGAGTGAAAATGCTGTAAAGATGTGGAATGAAGCCCTGTGTGGCCTTCCTATCTCCAAGTCTATGTATTTTCTGGAGACCAAACCAGATACCAGATAATCACAAAGAAAAGCTTTTTTTAATAAGGCTTAAACCAAGACCTTGTCTAGATATTTTTAGTTTGTTGCCAAGGTAGCACTGTGAGAAATCTCACTTGAATGTTATGTAAGGGGTGAGACACAACAGTCTGACTATAAGTGAAGAAAATATCTGGGTCTTTTAGTCAGTTTGGTGCATTTGCTGCTGCTGTTGCTACTGTTTGCCTCAAACGCTGTGTTTAAACAACGTTAAACTCTTAGCCTACAAGGTGGCTCTTATGTACATAGTTGTTAATACATCCAATTAATGATGTCTGACATGCTATTTTTGTAGGGAGAAACTATGTGCTAATGATATTTTGAGTTAAATATCTTTTGGGGAGGATTTGCTGAAAAGTTGCACTTTTGTTACAATGCTTATGCTTGGTACAAGCTTATGCTGTCTTAAATTATTAAAAAAAAAATAAATACTGTCTGCAAGAAACCAGCTGGTTTAGAAAGTTTTAGTATGTGAAGATAAACTAGAAATTATCTTTATATTCTAGTATTTTCAGCACTCCATAAATTCTATTACCTAAATATTGCCACACTATTTTGTGATTTTAAAATTCTTACTAAGGAATAAAAACTTTAATATACGACATGAGATTGTCTAATAATTAAAAAGACATACTGCTCAATTAGTTTTAAGATATCTATGAATTTAGGGATGAAAGCTATTAATGTTCTAAGATAAAGAAAGAACTTTGTCATTGGCTTGATATCACACGTTTCCAATTTCTTGCAAGCCTCCAGGCTCTCGCTGTGTCTACCTACTTATTTCCAGTGTATCTCAATGAAAAGTGCAAAAGAAAAACCTACCAATCACTTGCGTGGTCTGTTGATGTCAGACCCAATTTGCTAATGTTTTTACGATTGATGTATTTTTCATTTCTCATCTTGACACCAGATAGGCCTGGTGTTTCTCCGGTGTAAACACACTGTCATATAGGAGAGCTTAATTTCTCCATACACTTTTAGCTCTTTAATCTTTATAAAATAATTTTACTGTGGAACTTCATCATAGAATTCAAGGAAAAGAAATAATTATCTTTAGACTTGTCTCAAATTCATAATCAAATTTGTGATTTACTATAAACTGTGTGAAGGATTGTCAATTTTTAGTTTCAGTAATGTTCTTCACAAACCCTTTGATTTTTGAAAGGTGTTGAAAGAATAGTCAAAATTTATGAGATGTAGAAAAAGTGCTCCCTCTGCTGACTTACGGCAAAGAAACTCCAAGTCATTGAATGTGGAGTCAAAGGAATCTCAGAGATCAGTTTGTCCAGCCCCCTGCATTTTATAATATGAGGGAAATGAAGCCCAAAGATATCATATATCCTCCTAAGATCAAACTGCTAGCTGGAGGTATCACAAGAGGCCTGAACTATTGTATCCCCCCAGTCAGTAAACTACCTCCCACTGGAAGTATCTTCAACCACTTAAACTGAAATTGACTGGGTAGCATTCGTGAACCATCATAAATAAACCACAAGAACAAAGGAAATAAAAATGACCATTAGGAAACCAGGTAGGATTTTTGAGCACCATAATTTATCGAACTTTAGAAAGATATTGTCTATACCAGAATAATGGGATAAAGCAGCATTTTAAATATTTTGAGCTATATTTTAATGTCCTATTGTAATCATACTACTTTCAGAACCAAAAATGATGCAGAGTAAATCAGAGAACAGTAAAATGTTTTTGCATTTGTATAATTTTGGTATAATAGAGTAAAAAACCTTAGGGTTGGGCCAGATTTTATAGGTCAGTTATTTAGTCCAAATGTCTATATACTTATATGGTAATATAAAGTTAGGACAGCTGCACAATAATATTGTCTATATGGCATCTGAAAATTATTATTTTTGTAATTGATTTATTTTATGAATTAAAACACTAGAGTAATGACTCCAGTAATAATTTACCAAGGATGGTCCTGTACCTGCAGTGGTGAAATTTTACCCAAAATGTTTTGTAGTATATGTGATTTTTCAGTCTAAGACAGACATGAATCTTGAGTTAGTAATGCTTTTATACATATAGTATTATGCCACTTAATTTTATGTACATATGTATTTCTCAGCAAACTTCATATTGAATTGATAAGTGGCCTTTCCCCCGACAAAGAGCTAAGGCACTAGAAACTACATTTTAATAGCTATTTAAAGTATGACTGGAGTTTTAGTTCCTATCATTGTGAAAATTATTTTTCATTTAGTTCACTGTTATTGGCCATGCAGGCCATAAGTTTGGTTATTGCTCATCAACTGAGATTGGTTCAAAAGTATGTAAAAGAAGGCCTCAGCCAATTTCTGAATATGTCACAGGTCAATTTTGAACCTCTCCATGGAAGGTGATTGCCGGTTGAGATCCTTGGAAGACAAGGCTGGGCAAACAGACTAAGGCCTTTTCCTTTAAAGAGAAATGAACAGAGGCCTCGTGAACCAATTAAGGCTGTTATAATGCCAAAACCTGGCTGTACTATTGTGATAATAGTATTTTACTTCAATCTGATGTTTTTCTCGTTAAACAAAATCTATTGGACCCTCAGATCAATACTTACTGTTCTGTGTTGTTTTATGTAAGTTCAAAATGGATATACAGTGCATGTTAAAGTCCAATGTAAGTTCTAGTTTTTCACATTATTTAATAGGAGATTGACAAGGAAAATTATCACATATTTCTTGTGATTAGGATGAGATTTATACTAAAAAGCATGTGCAGCATGTGCTTAAAAATAGGCTCCTAGAAAGGAGTTGGACATTTGTCTTAAAATTGGGTTTCTTTCCCTACTTCAGTGATTACTTCAGTGATTACCATATTGAAAACTCCAAACAAATGTAAAACTATACCTTTTTCAAAGTTGATATTTTAAAATTATGAACTTAGTGATACCCAATTTATGTGGCTTCAAGGAATGACACATGCCCCATGAAAGAATGATTCAGAAAACTGAAGGTTCTATGTTTAAGTTTATTCGTTTATCTTTTCTTTTTTTCCTTAACATTTTAGTGAAAAGCTTCCTAAAAGATATTACACAGGTCCTCTATACTGTCTTGTACACGTCTTAGAAATAAATATCCTATCCATAGTTATCCATTCTCCATAATTCAGGGTCAACCTTATAAATACCACTTTTGCACTATGCATGTCATCTGGGAGTATTAGCATCTGCACTAAATACTTTCTGAGTTCTTATATCTGCTTTTTATAGGTTTGTCAATCTCTTTACTCACGATCAGGCTGCCAGCTGTCACTTCTTGATGTGTCAGAGTCCTTGCCTCTAACTCTTATCTAATTTGCTATCTCTGACTTACTGAGACCTGGGAAACCATTCGACAAAAACCACACCCATTTGAAATGTGCCTAAAATTAGAATAAATAGGCTCTAACAGAAGTACCTAGGACCACTTTTCTAAACTGTGTGAGCTTATAGAATCAGTAACATGTTTCTCCCCTAACGCTTTTTTCTTCATTTCTTTTACTTTTCACATTCTTGGCAATGTTCCTATCAGAACACTTATGCAAAAGCCCTCAGATATTTTATATATTTTTTGATCATCTTATTAAGTAAAAAAGCAGCTTGCTAATGGCTTTATTCCACAGCTAACCACAAAATAATGACATTTTCATGCCAGAAACAAATTATTTTATCTGATGAACATTTTTCTCTCAGACTGATAGGAGTAGAGCACCAAGGGTCGTTAGTAAAAACTGATTCAGCATTTTGATTCATGGATGACCCTGGCCCTGCTTCTGCTGTGTAATCACCCCCACCTCTGGGTTTTAGAAATCTTGAGTGGCACATCCAGCAAAAACATTCTGGGGAACTGGCAGGGAGGTGTGTGGGCCCAGATGCTGCCTCTGAACTTAGACACACCCATTGGAGAGCTTCTGGTAAGAGGTTTCAGACTTCCTACTGATTGCAACACACTCCTTAGCTCAGTGAGCCTATAGATTGAACAAACGGTGGGCCTGGGGATACAGGCATCTGGTTTGACCCTACTATATGTAAGGTGCTGTGACAGTGCAGGAGAATCAAAGATTAATAATCTCTGAAGATCTCAAAGTCTAGTGGGAGTGACAAACCAACACTAAAAGAACTTAATGCAACATAGTAGGTGCTATAAAGAGGTGAATACTAGGGGGTGATGGTTGCTACCTTCATCTGAGTAAGTCTGAGACAGCCTAGAATAGTAGTAGCTGGTTTTCACAGAACGAGCAGGTGAATGAGTCCATGGGGCTCTCTCCAAGAAGGTTCTGATATACTCTGGTCCTGTGCTGAGTACCAGGAGTTTAGTTGGCTATATTTGACTAAGGTCTGAGCAAGGATTTCCTAATTTCTTAGTCTCTTTAGAACCTGACTGCTGTACTCTCTCACCATCATCTCCTCTTGAGGACCTGAACCATGAGCTGGGACTGAGTGGTCATAACATTTCCTACTGCAAAAGAGAACATTCATTGCATGATAATCTGTAATGCAGCAGAGGGGTAAAAACCTAGTACCTCACAAGCAGCCTCTGTCTCACCTCAACCTTTGATCTTTCTTACAGAAGAAACTAAGGGTGACTTCTTTCCCTTCACGTAAGGGCATGATGATCCATGTTCTCCACTCAGCACCGGAGAGGGGGAAATGAGAGAGATAGAGAGGAGTCCTAAAGGGAAACAAGGATTCCTTAGGTCTATTTTTCAAAACATCCAGGAGGAAGCTGAGGCAAACAACTAGTCCAAGGTCATGTAGCTCAGTAAGTAGCAGAATGAGGACTGGAACCAGATTTTTTGGTTCTGAGTCCACTGCTCTTTAAGCTATTACCCCATAGCAATAGTAATGAGGAGGGGAAAGCCTGACTTTTGCTCATGACATGAGTGGAGCTAGTCCACGTGAGGTCCTAACAGGCAAGAATATATAGTTGGTGGTGGAGAAGGAAAGATGGCCAGACAACCCCTTCCCAAAACATGGAATAGAGCATGCAATAACTGAAGATAGAGAAATTCTGGAGACACAATAGTCAAGGTCCTCTACAAAGAACCATACAGTTTTTCTGTCTACTAAATTTGGAGACATCCAGAAATGTGCCCTCCTTTGTTTGGAAGTCCCCACATGATCTGGTGAGCGCTCCACCTTTGCCTCTACGCCTCCTACCTACGTGGTCTGGTTGAACTCTAAAGATTCTCCATGGAAGAAGGGATCAAAGCAAACTACGAATCTGGACAAAAGGAACATTTAGATTTGAGGAAGTAGGAAAGAGGGCGATTTGCTACAGTTTTTACATGGGGTATTTTTAGGATGTTGTAAACTTTAGCTACAGTTCCAATTTGAAGCCTTTTACATATTGCTATGCACATGTGTATACCTAGAATATCAAATGTTTCACAACGAGGTATTCAGTATCCACCACACATTCCTGTAGTAAACTTTGATTCCACATGCAGCTTTACAGGTTCAGTATTGCGTTTAGGAAATTAGTTTCCATGGGGCGCCTGGGTGGCTCAGTCGGTTAAGCCTGCGACTTCAGCTCAGGTCATGATCTCGCAGTCCTGAGTTCGGCCCACGACCGGCTCTGTGCTGACAGCTCCCAGGCTGGAGCCTGTTTCAGATTCTGTGTCTCCCTCTCTCTCTGCCCCTCCCCCGCTCACGCTCTGTCTCTGAAAACTGAATAAACCCTAAAAAGAAAAAAAAAAAAAAAAAAAAAGAAAAAACAAAGTAGTTTTCACAGGGGAACTCCACCCTGGATCCTGTTCCTGCAGACTTTCTGTTACTTAGGGTAATCAGAAAATTCCTTTATAATACGACACTTTAAAGACACTGGCTTCTCTTTCCATACTACCTTAAGCAGGGCTCGGTTTTCGAGTATGTATTATGTTGAACGAAACTCATCTGCGGAGCTATAACGCAGCTGGGTGATCCGCACGTGACCCAACAGGTGAAGAAACCGGACTATACGCCTGCATCCCTGGAGAGCAATGTGGGCGCGATGAAGGAGCCATTTCTGAGGTCTGTTTGAAACGCACTCATTTAAACACTGGTAAGCCAACTCTAGCTCCTTAAATCTCCCTACGAGCGCTTCTTGGTGGAGAATTAAAGCGGGGAGGGGAGGGGGGAATAATATCATCAGCCTTGAGATCTTCAAGGAGCCCTAGGATTGGAAAGAGAGAAGCATTCTTAGGTTGCCTAGCGATAAATCTGACGATGATATCATTCTCCCGGAGGCCGGCCTCCCCCTCCGGTCCCCTCCCGGCCGGCTTTCCTTCCCCACCCCCCCTTCTCCCTCCCACGCCGGGGTTCAAAGTACAGCCGTGCGGGGTAAAGGAGCAGAAGCCGGACGCGGCGCTGTCACGTGTGTCCGCACATGCCCGGGCGCACGCTGCGCGGCACGTGAGAGGGGGCGGGGCGGGGGCGGGGAGGCGCCTGCTCGCGACTTTCCGCGCGTGCGCTCTGGACCCCGCGCCCACCACCGCCTAGACGCGGCCTCTGGGAGCGGGCGGCCAGCTGGCTGGCGGGGTGGAGGGCTTGCGGGGCCGCGGGCGGGGCGGCCGGGTGGGGCTGAGGACGCACCCTCCCAACAGCTGCGACACAGTCTTCCCTGCTGAGTCTGAGCGGGCCGGCCCTAGGTAGTCATTCCTCCCGAATTAAAGCTGGCTCTGACTCCGGGCTCCTCGAACCGTTCTGACACAGCAGTTTCCGTGCAGCCTTTCTGGGCGCGGGTTAGAGGAAGGTCGACAGCCGCCTAGGGAGGGCCTTGGGGCGGAGACTTCAAGCCTGGGCTGGCCGGGGGAAGTGACAGGTCGGGAGAGGCGGACGGGGATGGGGGAGGGAGGTGGCTGACACACCCGGCGGCGCCGGGTCTGGGGCCAGACCCCGTCCTGCCCTGGTCCCAGGGCCACGTCCTCCTGGAGAAACCCCGGGCGGTCGGTGGGAGACCTGAGCAAACCCGGCGTCGATGTTACCGGCTGGTGGAGTCGTTGTAGCTTTCAGTAGTCTCAGTTTTACAAATTGAATTCCCACTGATTAGGGGATTTAGTTATGATAAAATTTATTGGGACTTTCTATGAAAGGTTTAAAGTAAGTGATTTTGTGGCAGTAACGGATTCTGCATGGTGCAGTAAAGTGAAGGAAATTAATGTAGTCAGTGGCTGAAAGATGTTTTTTTTTTTAATTAAAAAATATTTACAAGTCGATTCAGAAAAAATGATCAAATCTCACACTCACTTTTCGAAGTGATCACCATATTTGATTTTTTGTAAAACTCCTAGAAACATGCATGCTTGTAAATGATCTAATATCAGTAATTAGCGTGGAGGAATTTGGAATTCATGATGCCCTTTAGATAACCGAGAATACCCAGCAGTGTAACAAAAGTAGGGAAGCACCATTACCTCCCGCAACTATGTTTTTGGTCTTGTGATGGAAAGCGATCTCCAACGTTGCCAGTAATATTTGGACAGGTCAGGTGCCAGTATTTGCAAAGACATCATAGAGCGGTTGTGTACCGTCAGGTGGAAAGGGTACAGCGAGTGCCACCCTGGAGACAGACTGCTATAAGCTAACAGACATTCACAAAGCACAAGACGACTTCATTGTTGTCCGCTTTTTAATAATATGTATGAATAATGTCCTGGACAGCTTAGTTATTAATAATATCCAGAAAGTTTAAAAAGCAAAGATAGACTTCAAATATGCAGTCAACAAATTTATATTGAGCTCTCACTATGTGCCAAGCATTGGGGATATAGCAGTGATCCATACTGACAAATTCATCACCCATCATGGTGCTCAAAACCTGTAATAAAGCCTCAAGTTGTCAGGCACTTGCCAATCGATTATTATTGCTACAACCAGTGATCAATACCCCTCTGCACCGGATTCTTTTTCACTTGGCACTTGCCAGGTGAAAGGACTACATCTCCTGTCTCATCAGTGCCCATATCCTTTCTCCTATTTCTTTTCCCCTTCTCCCACCCCCTTTGGATCCATACTTGTCTAGCCTTCTAAGAGGGTAAGTTTGATCCTTACCCAGAATATTTGTACTTGCTCATCCATCTGCCTTAAACATTCAGCCCCAGATGTCTGGATAGCTAATTCCAGCCCCCCAACCCCCACCTTTTTATAGATCTCTGTTCAAATGCCACTTCTTGAGAGAGGCCCTATCTGAGCAGCCCAAAGGCAATATATAAAATACCAGTTCCCCCTATCATTCTTTACTTTTATTCTACTTTTTTTTTCACAGTGTGTATCACCCCTGACATAGTGTGTGTGCATACTGGTATATGTGTCTACACACAACACACACACACGTAATTTGTTTATTGCTTGTCTGTCTCATTAGAATGAACAGGGACTTTGTTTTGTTCATTCCTGTTTGTCCATTGCCAAGAATGGTACCTGGCAGTAAATAGGTAACTATTTGCCTTTTATAAATAAACATGTATCAATTCTCAATAAATATTTGCTGGATGAATGAGTGAACATCTCTGGCAAGTGCTTTAGCTTGATTGTCTCACCAAAGACCATAGCACAGGCCCTCTCAAAGTGTCTTTTCATATTATGAATCCATTTTCTCAACACTTACTAAGCACCTGCTATGTTCCAGGTACTGTGTGCCATGGAGATGTCAGCAAGGAGTCAAAGGCAGTTAATGTCCTATAATTGTAAATGGGAAAAGAGTGTGGTCTGGAAGCTGATTGAATTTGTCACAACAAAATGATAACATATGTTATTAAAGCATTAAGATACAGCATTAAAGCATTAATTGAGTTCCCCTAACAAGATAATTAATCTCAATTTAATCTTATTCTAAATGATTGCAATTTATTGTGTTAAAAAATTATTTGCTTAACTGAAATACCTTCTTTGAAATTAAAATATATTCTGATAACTTCTCCATTTCCTGAGTCAAAGAGAACAAGCTACAATAGCCCTGTAGTAGAAGGAGTAAATTTCAAAACAGGGTGTATCTCAGCTCTCAGATCGCTCTTGAACCTGTGTAGAACTGAGTGAGAGCCTCTGAATTCCACCCATGATGGAATACACAACACATATGACTAGGGCTTGATGATCCCGGATGCTTTAGCTCTTCACTGGCTCTTCCAGGTGTGGTAACCTTTGTTCCTTGGTGAATGACCGTCTTCAAGGCAAGAGCTAGTATCATCTATTTATCAGTGTGTGCTCAGCACCAAGCACAATACCTGGCACACAGTAAGCACTCAATAAATGGCTGTTGAAATCCAAATCCTCCTCTCCATTCCCACAATCACTGTTCTAGTTCCAAGCTTTATCATCTCTCACCTGCATTATTGCAAGAATCTGCTCAGTGGCCTTTGTCCAGTCTTCCTTTCCCCACGCACAGGCCACACTGCCAGGAAATCCTATACCAGGGACTCCCCACTACAGGAAGCAGGCATGAAGGCTTAAACCTTCCCTTCTCGTTTCACCCCCCTTTATTCTAGCTCCTCTCCTGTTTTCCCCAACCAGAAATGGGCATCTAGTGCCCTAGCTGCACTCAACTACCACGGGTCC
The DNA here is from genome assembly GCF_014898765.1 of Herpailurus yagouaroundi. Taxonomy (NCBI): domain Eukaryota; kingdom Metazoa; phylum Chordata; class Mammalia; order Carnivora; family Felidae; genus Herpailurus; species Herpailurus yagouaroundi. Next base: position 22,543,082 of record NW_024412407.1, read on the forward strand.
CCGAATATGCTTTCTACTCTCAAATGTTTGTCTTTGAGTAGAATAGCCTTTATTTGGAGGCCTCCTACTCATGCTTCAACACACAGCTCAAATTAAATCTCCTCTGTGAAAACTTCCAAAACTATGGTAGTCAAAACTTAACCTCACCCACTCCTTTGCTTTCTGTTCTCTTAGCCCTTTCTTTAAATCTCCACTTGGGTGTTTAAAATCTTATTTTACAAACGTGTGTGTGTGTGCAAGAAGTAATGTGTGTTCTTGTTTTCTGTCAGTTGAAACTTCAAGCTACCTCCCCAAAGGCTGGTGGAAAACAATCCTGTCACTGTGAGCTCTCCTACTCCTACCCACTTCAGGATTTCACAAGGACCTGGGATACCATGATTACAGAGGAAGAACCCCTTTATTTTCAGACTGTCCTAGATAACTGTCATGTCCCTGCATGCTGCCTGGTATCCCTAGCTTCTCTGGGTCTTTCTAGGTAGGAATCTTTGCCAAGGATGGGTGAGCTACACCTTAGGAGCATTGGGTCCCCATTCTCCTCTGTGTCTTTGACACACTAAGGAAAGTGAAGAACTGCGACCCCACAGGCCTTAATGCTTCTTCCTCTACTTCTTCCTCCTAACATCCCTCCAACTTGAGAGAGGTTCTAGAGACAGGCAGTTAACCTACATTAGTCATGTTGGCTAAGTGTAAGACCATAGGGAACCGAAGGGACCCCAGGGAACTGGGGTTGTAACCTCTTAAAAGAGGCAGACATTACTCAGTTCCAACTAATTGTTATCAGATGAAAATGCTGCCTAGCATTGCCAGGTCATCCAGTTTTTCCAGGAGAGGCTGGAATCTACATTTTAAGGTAAAATCTACTTTCAAATGTTTCCAACTATTTTTTAAAAACTTCAGAAACACTGTTCATTACAAATGAGGCATACCTGTAAAAGTATTAGTCTGGAGAAGGTCACTTCAAGACCTCTGTTTTAGAAGAAGCCTGGCAGGAGGCTTTCCTTCAAGCATTTAACCCCAAACGTCCCTGACACAAATAGCCCCGAAGTCATTCTTGAACATAGGTAGAGGGGAAAATGCAATGACAGTAGACACAGATTAATGTCTCAATAAATTACCCTGTCACACTGGGACTCTTCACATTTTCTTGTAAGTAATTGTGTGTGTCTCCCACAGCTGGTCACCCACACCCCCGTCACTCATGCTAGCACCACCTCCAGCCTCCACTTGGCGCTTGGCCCTGGCTGCTGTGTGTCAGACTGTTTACTTGTTCTTAGCTCCTTCTTGAGTTTCTTTAATGACCCTCCCAGACCTCTGTCTCCCATTTACCTCAAGGCCTCTGCTTGCCTCCAGACTCTCAGGAAAACCCCCACTTCATCAAGAGAATTCAGCCGATCCAGCATAATATCCCCAAACTCTCTACTCTTCCTACTTACCTACCCACACCCTCCCACACCCTCACTTCCCTTCCTACCACTGCAGAGGGTAAGGTGGCCCTCCTACTCAGAGCCAGCCCTTCTATTTGCATCAGCGGTAGCATATCAAAACTATTTTTTAAAGCTCTGCCATCCTTTCCGTGCAGTGAGTCTGGATCTCTGTTAAGGGAGTTCTGTTACTAACTCATCATTGTATTCCTGGAACCTAGCAAACTACTAGGGACAGGGCAGATGCCCACTAAACATATATTAAATAAATTCCTTTTTTTTTTTATTATCAGGGGGCCGTACCACAGTTCCTAAACAATTGTCTAGAGGCGTAAGACTGCTGCCGACACCTGATGCTTTGTAGGTGGTTCATCTAGAGAAAGTAGTTTCCCCTGACTCTGAACGTGGGCTAAATTTGGAGGAGATAATCCAGGAGGGAACGTAGCTGGCAGGCGAGGGAGTTTCTCCTGGGTCACGTTGGTGCCATCCAGCTGTGAGTTTGCTGTATTAATACCTCCTATCTGTCTTCTCTGATTACTGCTGGTGAGGCTCTCCTTTGGCACTTGCTGAGGGGAGCAAAGGGGAAGCCTCCGTGACCAAGGTCTCACATTGCTCTCTATCCCCTAAGGTTCCACCTGAAGACACCACTGCTTCACCAGCAGAGTGTTTCTTGGGGAAAGACAATAAGCACCAAGACTTCTCACTCCTTGTTACATTTCAAAAACAGTTTTTCTCTTCTCTTTTCCTCTAACTTGCCACCTTTTAATTTTATAAATATTCTGGTGGTATATTTATGTAAATCATCTAATTATATTTCTCTTTAATCCCACTCTCATGTTGTAAACAAGTATCTCATATCCTATTTTATATCTTCCTTATTAAGCTGTTGGCTTTCAGTCTTTTCTTATTTTGAGTTTTATCCATTTACAATTATTTTAGAACTGACTTCATTTTTATTTTAATTTTAGAAACTACTTTAACCTTCTCGTTTCCTTTTGAATTTTATTTTCTTTCTCTAACCTTCCTTCAGCTTATTTTATAGCCGATGTTGTACTTTTGTCTTACGAGTTTTTATAATCCTCCTGGTTTAAAATCTTGCCTTATTGTTTCTTTAAGATTTTCTTATTTCTCAGTTTTCAGCTTTTAATTGGTTATAAGTCTTTCAGAATCCTTTAGCATCACATTTTAACTTTTAGTTTCTCTTCCCTTTCTTGACACTATAACTTTATTATCTTTTTTCTTATTTATTATGTCAATTAATCATGACCTTTAAGAAACACATTGAAATTAGGAAAACTTCTCTGCCCTTGACCCCCTTCTTACCAGCCATTATTGTAAGTACGTTTTGTTTTTGTTTTTGTTTTTGTTTTGCATTTATGTTGTTTTTTGACATAGGATTTCATGCAATCTTTATTTTTATATTGTATATTTTAAAATCTATGGTCTAATTGTTTTAAGAAATTTCATTTGGTTGCAAGGAACAAACTAATTCCAGTTACCTCAACTGATGATTATTTTATTGTAGGAATGAATGTGTGAAAGGGGAAACAGAAATCTCAGTTACTATGCAGGCCAGGTATTGTGCCAATCCTATGGGAAATCCTCAGGAAGAGTTGGAACTGATGTGGTTTTGGGCCTCACAGGCACTAAAACAAACAAAAGCTCAGAAACAAATGCAATGTCAGTGTGGGAATCTTTATTCTCTACTTTGTTAATACGTGTGACAGAACTAAATCTGGATTTCAAAGATTGAAAAGAGAATCACATGGACATCCAGGAAGAAGAATCCAGCCACCCAAAAGTGGGGGAAAAGTTAAGTTGAGATAACTCTAGATTCTTCCATAGCAATATTCTGTACAGAAGACACAGGAGTAAGGCTTATACCTTTACTATTCAGAAGTGTGATTCATGAACCAGCAGCATTGGTATCACTTAGGAGCTTATGAGCAATGCAGAATCTCAGTGCCATTTCATATCTACTGATCAGAGTCTGTATGTGGCCAGATTTTTAGGTGATTCCCATACATCTTAGATTCTGAGGAAACAAAAGTGTGATACAATTGTTAAAGGCCCACCCAAGGAGTCTATAGTATAGAGACAACAAATTCTCAAATCTGAAGGAATAAAGTAGTGATTCTCACTCAACCCAGGTGATTCCCTTGACCCTTGTTTACAGCTTCCTTTGGCCTTTTTTCTCCCCCACCTCTCCCAGGAGAGCATGTTAATGTAATTTCTCTGAGATTGGAAATATTCACTTTTCTGCACATTAGAACCATCTGAGATTTTTAAAAAATACTGTTGCATGGATCATACTCTTAGAGAACCTGATTGAATTGGTCTGGAATAATAGCCCAAGTCAGTAGTTTCTCACATCCTCTCAAGGTCATTGCAATAGGCAGCCAAGGTTGAGAATCATTGACTCAAGGGAAAACAAACCCATGAGCCTTCCTCGAAAGAACTACTGAAAGATGGACACCAGACAACCAAGAAATGAATCAACATAAAGAGCTTAGGAATGAAGAGGCTGCAGTGAGAGGTCATTATTTAATTGATTGAAAAATAAAACTACAGTTAAATAACTTGGCATTTTGGTTACAGAATATAATGGTCGGAGCTCTCAGGAGGCAAGTATGCTATTGTCTACCCCCTAAATTTCTGTTGATGTTGGGTGCAGTCTCTCACCAAATCCATTATTTTTTTAGTTTTATGTTACTAGTTCTCAGAGTTTCACACAGTGTTGTTCCTCCACGTCCCTCCTTCTGCTCATTTTACTGCTGGCAAGCTTTTCCTCAGCCAGGAGGCTTGACAGTGACAATGGTGACTCACCTTGCCAGTCTGCTCTCACGCTGAGTTTCTAGAAGAGAGCCAGAGATATGAAATAGGAGAAGACCAGGGAAAGCCTAATGATACTGGATCAGAATTTGAAGTATCAGTATAAACTCATGATTATATTTATAAAAATTGCAAAGCTCCTGCCTCTCGGGGGCCTTGCCTTTCAGATTCCAGTGCTTCATTTGTCCCAGACTCTGATCTTTTCCTCTGCAGCTCAGAGGGACTGCCCTTCTCTGCTTGGATTCCAGATCACTACACTGCAATCAGGAAATTTTCCCCAGGCAGGGAATCATGTTCTTCATGAGGTTCACCTCTTATATTTCCCTGCCTTCAGGGATGGATTGCAGTCTTGCATTGCCTGCTCTGCCTTGTGTTGCTTATTCTCCAATGTCTGAAAATACTTGCCTCAGACATTGTGTCTAATCTTATAGCTAAGACAAGAGAGCTAGTACCAGATACTCCGTCACAGACAAAAGCAGAAATGCTGGGCTACATATTCGACAATAGTATTTCATTAATGTTAAAGTTCCTGAAATTGATCATTACATTGATCATGAAAGAATTCCTTGACTATGGGTTATGGAAGCACTCCTTGTTCTTAGACTACATGCTGAAATTCTTGGGATAGAGGATTACGTTGTCTATGATTTACCCGCGAATGGTTCAGTGAAAAGAATAATAATTTGAATAGCAGTAATATGTATTTTGTAGATGGAGCAAGAGAAAGAAATTAATAAGGTATATATGGAAAATGCTATCAGTGATGAATCTAGATGAAATGTATGTGTGGGTTTATCACACTGCTTTGTATCCTTCTCAGAAGTTTGAAATGTTTTCAAAATAAATAGTAAACAAAACATTCCTTGGATGTGGACTGGACTTAGTGATTCACATCCAAAGTTAGAGTTTGGAAAGAAAAAAATACGTAACTTTACAATGAAGAAACCTGGCAAACACCACTTTACCCAAGTGATTAAGGCTAATATCACCAGTGGTAAGTCATGTAGATATCATGTACCCGCTGATTTGTGATAAGGTTTTCTCGCTCAACATTTATAACCCAAATTAAGAATTAATGAGTATCTTTAAATACACCTTTCTTAAATACCTTTCCAAATTGGGTAAATATTGGCCATTTCATTTTGTGTCTACCTAGCTTAAGTAGAATCCATCTCTAGAGAAATGATCATGTGTATTCATTTATCAATTTTATTATAATTTTATAGTCCAGAGAAATCTATGACATTTGTATAAAACAGTGACTTTTTAAGTGTAGTTCTGCTTTAATCCAAATGCCAGTATTACTGAATTAATGTCATTCATAACATTTGAATGACATTTAGGATATCTTTATTTGAAATAATATTTAAAATATTACATTTACATACATTTTAAAATATACACATATATACTTCCTGTCATTAAGAAAGGAAGGAAGAAGGAAGTTTTCATTAAAAAAATATATATTTGACTTCTCTGGGATCATTCCATCCCAGTTAGAAGGCAATAAGAGGAGTGTGGGCTTTGGAGACTGACTATCTGGGTTCATCTGTTGGGTTTAGTAGGAGTGCCTTCATCATAGGGTATTGTGAGTATTGACACACATGTATGCATTACATATGGGCAAATTTCGCTCACAGAGTAGAGGTCAATAGGGAGCTATACAAGCCTGGCACACAACAACAAATTTTGGAAAATATTAGTTATCTCATGTTTGTCCATTATTTTTAGATCTTGTTTACTCAAGTCAAAGAATCATTAGACTGGTGGCCCTTTGGATAAAGTGTCCTCCCTACTCCAGTCGGCTCTGACTATGAGAAAAGATCACAGATATTTAGCATAGCTGCCCCCCAGCATCAACTGTTGGGATCAGAGGAGTTTTCATTAGAGGCCTTGGGCTTAGGAAGGATGGTCACTGACACATATAATACTTGAGGTACATGTTGCATTTTGTTTTAGGTAAACTGATCACAGGAAAAGGTGGATAATCCTGAATTAGGTTTTTAAACAAAGTTATTTGTTCTCTTCCTGGATAACTCTACTAAATTGTTATTTTAATTTAAAACTCTTAATTTTAAACATGGTTAATATCCCCCCCCAAAGATATTCATGCCCTAATCCCTGAATCCTGTGAGTATGTTACCTTTCATTGCAAAAGAAGCTTTGCAGATGTAATATGATGAGATTATCCTGGATTACCCAGGTATGCCCAATATAATCACATAAAATATTAAAAGTGGAGAGTCTTTTCTGGTTCAGTGAAAGAAAAGAGAAAAAAGAAGAAAAAGGAAAGCCTTGAAGTAGGAGAGGGACCTAACCTGTCATTGCTGGCTTTGAAGACGGAGGCAGGGGGCCATGCTAAAGGATGTGAGAAGCCTCTAGAAGTGGGGAAAAGGCCCTTAACTGAAAGCCAGCAAGGAAACAGGGACTTCTACAATCACAAGGACCTAAATTCTGTCAACAACCCAAATGAGTAGGAAATGGATCCTCCCCAGAACCTTCAGAAGGAGCACAGACCACCAACACCATGATTTGAGTTGAGTGCTACTCATACTAAGCTTCCAACCAACAAAATGATAGATAATAAATTTGTGTTGTTTTAAGTCACTATGTTTTTGGTAATTTGTTATAGAAGCCAAATTAAATGAATACAATAGACCTCATTGAGAAGGTAAAATTCCAGCAAAGGCTTGAAGGAAGTGAGAGAGGGAGCCACGAAGAAACTTGGAGGGAGAGCATTCAGGGGCAGGGAGCAGCAAGTACAAGGGACTTGAGTTAGGAACCCGTGCAGCATGTCTGAGGGACAGCAAGGAGGCCAGCATGCCTCATAGAGAGTGAGCAAGGAGGAGGATGATAGGAGATAACCTCAGATCAGAGGGCTTGCCTTCTCTGTTGTGAAATCAGGCTGACTGCACTTCCTGCCTGAATTTAGAGAAAGATAACCATCTTGACCTTTTCCTGATTGAGAAATTAGGCCTGGGCCACTCCAAACTACCCAATTCCATTTGTCTGAGTGGTAGTTTGGAGCACCCTCGTTGTTTGGTGCGCCTCATTTTCATGTCAGTGAGGGCTCATTCTTGTACAGTTGACCTGGCTAGAAATCCCCAGGTTGCCCAATTTCAGGGAACTGGTTATCAGGCTTGATGAGTTGGTTTGTCATGGTCGTGGCCACTTTGAAAGTCAGTGTCGTTTTATCCCTTTATCACCAGTAAACTCTGACACCTGCCTATGGAGGCTAGGTTTCCTTTCCTGGAGAGTTGGCTGTGGTCAGAACCCTGATGTGCTGGTTTTCCTCACAGGATTTGGCATCAGTCTGCAAGACATCTCAAAATTTTAATACTCAAAATTCCCCTCCTCACAGTCATGGCTTCAGTCATTTTATCTTTCTGGCTGTTAGGAAATATGTATTTTGGCAGAGGTAAATGTGAATTGCTCAACTTTACGTCTGTCAAGCTCCAAAGCACTATTATCAGGCATCCAAGGCCATGTTTCAGGAATCTTTTTCATTCAATTTTGGTCTAGGTCTACAATAAATTGTATGTGATTTGTCTTAACAATAACAGTTTCTGCCCAAGGCACGTTTGGGTGGTTTGGAGTGTATGATACCCCTCTCCTCTCCCAGTGGGAGAATATGTGCACTCTAGCTCACACAGAGGACAAAGTGATTAAGCCAGAATAGGGGGGGAAAAAAGCCTGCTAATTAGTATTTTTTATTTTTTCCCCAAAGTCTCCATTTAGGATACTTCTGATATACGTGCATTTCTCCTCCTCCTCCTCTTCCTCCTCCTCCTTCCTCCTCCTCCTCCTTCTTCTTTTTTAAGTAACCCCTCCCCCACCATGGGGCTCAAACTCATGACCCTGAGATCAAGAGTCTCATGCTCTATCGACTGAGCCAGCCAGGCACCCCATACTTACTTTTCTTAATCCTGCTCATGAAATTATATTGATTGTATTGATGTCCAGTGTGGCTTATTGGGCTTTATTTAATTATTAATCTGGGTATTCCCAGTACCTAGTACCATGCCTCACATTCAGTAAGTATTTTAAAAATTCATTCATTCACCCATCACTCATTCACTCATAAAATTAATGGCCCTTCTAAACTTTTTGTTTCTACTATCAGAAATAGGTAAAATTTGGTGGTACTGACAGCTTATTCTGTAGTTGAGGAAAAAGTAGCGTTACCTTTTATTTCATGGAGTGAAAAAAAATTTTTTTAAGTTTATTTATTTACTTTGAGTGAGAAAGAGTGAATGCCTGTGTGTGTGTGCCGGGGAGGAGCAGAGAGAGAGGTAGAGAAAGAATCTCAAGCAAGCTCTGAACTGTCAGCATGGAGCCTGACATGGGGCTCTATCCCCTGAACCTTGAGATCATGACCTGAGCCCAAATCAAGAGTTGGACACTCAACTGACCGAGCCACCCAGGTGCCCCAAAAATATTCTTGAGGAAGTTTTATCTCATGACAACAATATACTCTATTTTTATTATAAATTGACAACAAATTAAGTAGAGAAAGTTAAATAAATTTTATAATTGAACCTAAAGGGATTAATTGATTAAACATTTTATTTTATAACTGAAAAAAACAAAAACAAAAGCCAGTTCTCTAGATGAACAGATTCAGTACCTCTGTAGTGGGGAAAATGTGGTACAATGGGTGTGAGGTAACTGATCCCAGTAACTCGCTTCTACCTTTAGTCTTGAGGCCTCCTCCAAATGATTGCAGGTATCACCAAGCTCACAAAACTTGTTCAGGATGCCTGCCAGCATTTTGAGACCCAGCAGCACAGCGTCTCAAGACCAGCTCATGGGAGTAATCTTTGACAGAGATCTATAACAGGTTATTTCCTTTCTCACACAGAACAATGTCCTATTGATTCAGCTACCTTCCCTTCACCAGGCCTTCTGAAATCTGTAATAAGTAACAGGTTATTAGAGAAAAGTAATGGAGTAAGCCTGGAAATGCCATTTTCTCCAAAATTCAGAGATGTTTGTCCTCCAGAGGGAAGGAAGGTTCTCATCTTGTGGTGGTCCTCTAGCTCTAGGCATTCGGGACGATTAGTATTTGCTTATTAATCTAGGGGGGACTTACATAGGGTATTGACACGTTACTTTAAGGATATTGCTTAAATCTAAAAGTGCTCTCTTGAAAACTCATCTTCAACAGAAAAGACATTACCAGATTATACAAGTCCTACATACCATCTAGAGAAAGGGAGTAGAGCCCTCAAATGTACAGATACAGTCATCAGGATGCAGAATTAGATGATAATTCTAATTCTATTCATGTAAAAGCATTGTCTGGGGAGATAGCAAAGACAAGAATAGACTGAGGTCCTGACCTCAGAATCTTTCCTCTTCCGTGGGGTGCTCAACATAGCTTATCCCATTCTTTCTGAACACTCTACCTGTAAATTCTACTTAGATTTAAAGACCAGGGATGCCTCCACTAGCTAATTGTGTAAATTTGGGAAAATCAGTTACACATCGTTTTGTCTGTTTCCTTATCTACATGATGGAGAGTATGGTGCTGTCATGGAGAGGCCCACGAGGGTTTGGAGCCTCCTGAGTGTTAAAACACTAAACATTTATCATAATTGGTTCCATGGAGGTAGTCTAGCATAGAGGTCGGGAGCGTGGGATTTAGAGTGAGGCAGCCTGGTGTGTCAGTTATCAGCATTGTGACCTTAAGTGTTACTTGTCTGAATCTATGTTTCCCTTCCCTATCCCTAAAGGGGACAGATTTAGGGAGATAGGATAGTTCTGAGGACTAAATGACATAATCTAAAATCTTTGCATTTCTTCCTGGGTGGTTTGGTAGTTATGCGATGCTGTGGGAAGACGGACGCAGCTTCCAGCCGGTGTAATAGGCATGCCCCAGCTGCATTTGGCCCTTTCTGGGGCTGCAGAGCTGCCCAGAGACCCGGAACCCATCCCCATGCAGTGTATTCTGAGAAGATGCCCCCTGTGAAGTGCAGTGGCTCTGCCTTTCCTGCTTCCCCCACCCCACAATTCCACCAACCTTTAGCCACCTGATAGGTTGTAAAACTAGTTTTCCTGGTGTCTTGCCACCTAATCAGTTCTCACGTGAGATTTTTTTTTTCTTTTTCTTTTTTCTGGGTCAGAGGATCACGAGTTCTCTGGTTCACTGGGCTCAGAGTCTACAGCCACCAATCAGGAAGTTGCTTCGCTTATGAGATAATTCAGAATTTCTTCAGGAACTTCAATCTGTTGCTGGATAACAAACTTGAAATTGAAATCTGCACAGATTTTCTATTTTTCTAACTAGAACAACTGAATACAGCTTAGTCAGGAACACCCTAGGATTCCTCGGCTGTCAAACACTAAATTACATTTGGATTCTTTGGCATCTCTCACATCTGGAGCCCTGAAGTTCTAAGCAAGTCATGTCACGTGACTGTCTAGCCAGGTCAAGATGGCCCTTCCTAAATTAAGCAGATGTTTCCACTAACAGCCTTTGTTTCTGGTTTTGGAAAAGAGATAATGATTATGCTGTCTGCTAGGTGCCTCTTACTATAAATGTTGGGCACTGTTCTAAGCACATAATATGTACTAATTCATTTAATACGGTGCTACAATATAAGGAACCCTAGGCACTGAGAAGTCAGGTGACTTGCTCCTAGTCAGATAGCCTGTTGCCTTTGTCTATTCCACACTTGATTTTAGCAATCGGCCAGAGGAAAGAAGAAAGCTCCTTAATAACATTTGCTTCTAATAATTACAAAGGACTATTTCTTTCTATTACTAAATTTACTATAAAGAGTTTTGTTGCAGCCATACAAAAGAGCTTTAAAAAATACACTAATCTCACAGTCATGTAATTCTAATTCTTAAAAAAAATGTATATTTGGGTCAAATATAAGAAGAGTCTCACCCTTTTATCATATTTTAACTTTTTTAAAAATTTGCTCTATCTCTTATCATGTGGTATTTTTTAAGATTTAGCTTGATTTTTTTTCTTGCAATTCTATTCTGATTTGGTTTATTGGGACCTAACCTGCCTATAATGGATGGATACATACTAAAATGTTTCCAAAATATCCAGTTAAAAATTTTACCCAATCAATTCCTTTGCAACCTATTGTAATATCCTTTTTAAATCCCTGTTGGGGGGACACCTAGGTGGCTCAGTCAGTTAAGCATCTGACTTCGGCTCAGGTTTTTATGATCTCACCGTCTGTGAGTTTGAGCCCTGTTGGGCTCTGTGCTGACAGCTAGACAGCCTGGAACCTGCTTTGGATTGTGTCCCCTTCTCTCTCTGCCCCTCCCTGTTCCCACTCTGTCTCTCTCTCAAAAATAAATACACATTAAAAAAATTTTTTTTAAAGCCCAATTGATTTGTTTCCAGAAAGAGATTTTCCTTAGGGTAGCAATGATTTGGGGGCTATTTGGACACAGTCTGTTTATTAGCAAAATGCTTTACACCTAGTATAGTATTTAGTAATACTTCCTGAATGAAACAATATGTACTTTTGACAATGCTATATTTATATCCATATCATATAAGAATGCTCAACTTTCAACTGCCTATTTAGTTAATTTTAATAGAATAAAATTTTCATCACAGGCTAGCTACTAACCATTTCTTGTTACTGCCCATTTCCTTCTGTGCAAGTGGCAGGAATAGGGTGGGGAAAAGGAATGGTGAGGTAGCTGCATGTGGGAGGAAAACCCCTAGAGCCTTGGCTTTTGAACGTATGAGACCAAAAGCCCCTTTTATGACAAATATTTTGTTTTGTTCCTTTACTACTCTGAAATGAAATCCATAGAAAATATAGTCTATAAGACACATAATTAAAATTATACACACACACACACACACACACACACACACACACACACATACAATGCCTTAACTGCAATACAAAGGAAAAATGAAAGGAAAGAAATATATATTTAAATATGGAAATGCACAGATACAGCTATACTGAAAAACATAATGAGGTGGTCATATGCCTACACTGATTATGAGTACGCTGGAATTTAAGTGATGCAGGAAAATCTTCAACTTGATTCTTCTTTTTAGATATGACATTTTTATTTTTATTTATTTATTTATTTATTTATTTATTTATTTATTTTTAAATTTCTATTTGGATTTTATTTATTTATTTATTTTTTAATATATGAAATTTATTGTCAAATTGGTTTCCATACAACACCCAGTGCTCATCCCAAAAGATGCCCTCTTCAATACCCATCACCCACCCTCCCTTCCCTCCCACCCCCCATCAGCCCTCAGTTTGTTCTCAGTTTTTAAGAGTCTCTTATGCTTTGGCTCTCTCCCACTCTAACCTCTTTTTTTTTTTTTTTTCCTTCCCCTCCCCCTTGGGTTTCTGTTAAGTTTATCAGGATCCACGTAAGAGTGAAAACATATGGTATCTGTCTTTCTCTGTATGGCTTATTTCACTTAGCTTTACACTCTCCAGTTCCATCCACGTTGCTACAAAGGGCCATATTTCATTCTTTCTCATTGCCACGTAGTACTCCATTGTGTATATAAACCACAATTTCTTTATCCATTCATCAGTTGATGGACATTTAGGCTTTTTCCACAATTTGCCTATTGTTGAGAGTGCTGCTATAAACATTGGGGTACAAGTGTCCCTATGCATCAGTACTCCTGTATCCCTTGGGTAAATTTCTAGCAGTGTTATTGCTGGGTCATAGGGTAGGTCTATTTTTAATTTTTTGAGGAACCTCCACACTGTTTTCCAGAGTGGCTGCACCAGTTTGCATTTTTTAAATGTTTATTTACATTTGAGAGAGAGAGAGAGAGCGCGCGCATGCACACAAGAAGGGGAGGGGCACGGGGGGGGGGGAATCCTAAGCAGGCTCTGCACTGTCAGTGCAGAGCCCGAGGTGGGGCTTGAACTCAGGAACCATGAGACATGAGCTGAAATCAAGATTCAGTCACTTAACCAACTGAGCCACCCAGGTGCCTGAAAAAGGTATATTTAAACAAGCACTTAGAACCACCATGAATCAAGAGCTACAAAGGAGGACTGTTGCCAGTGTGTTCTATTGGTGACTTGGGTCTACCAGGTGCTGCTGGTGCCACGATCCTCAGAGATGGTTACAACTCTTGGTCAAGTTCTGAATTAAATAAAGCACAATTTTCCCTTGACTTACCTGGTACTTATATTCCAGAACACTGAATTTTATTAAAACCATGCTACAAGTGATTTGTGCTCATACGTAAAACAGACTTAGTTTCTAAGAAACAGAAGATTTTCATCTGTAAAATTAAGGCAGGACATATGCATTGTAGGAGTTATTGTCCCTGACTCTCCAACTATACTAAAAGGACGTAGTGCCTCCATTCCCTGGGACCACCAGAAATACCCCTGCAAAGTTCTAAATGCCCCTACTGGATAGAACTGCCTCTATTGAGAAGCACTGCCCTGGACGTTTGTGATAAGCTGGGATAAAAGGAACTCTTTAAAATTTAAGTCTTTCCAGAGAGTCAAATTCACAACAGTGGTTTCTTAACCTATTGTTTCATAGAACTTTCAATCCACTTTTTACAAAATTTTCATTTAGAAAATCTTGTGGCAGCCAGTGAATACAATACTGCAAGCTATGTTTGAGCCAGCTTATCTGTAGGGCAATGCTTTTCTCACCTTAATGCTAACTGAATGGCTTTCTATTTGTTGGCAAATATAGTGACCTTTGCAAATTTTTTCCTTTAAAAGATGGACTTTTAGGTTCTTGTTCTGTTCAGGACATTCTGATTCCTCAACAATTCCAGCCAAGTTGAGTGACTGAGTGTAGATTTTTTAAGTGGTTTTCTAAACTTTTGGCTTGGCAGTTTGCCTCTGAAATCTGTACATGCTTCATGATTACAAATTGTTATCACTTGATAGCTGCTACATGGGCTCAGTGAAATGAATTTTTCCTTTTGATCAAATCCATAGTAGATAAAAATGTCCAATTACTACCAAGTTGTACAGAGAAACTAAGTTTAAAATGATCTTTCAGACTGTTACTTCTCACTTTAGAAATGAGTCACAGAGTGTGAACAGATAAAAACATGTTCACTGCTACTTCATTTTTGGCAAAGAAACACCTCAAGTCCGTGTAAGAAGCCCATCGTCTTTCAGAAACAATGCAGCAGAGCAAACCAACATAGAGATAAACAACAGACTTCTTAGGTGGTCAGTATCTCTTCATTCCCTCAGTCTCTTCAAGTAAGGAATCAGGAATCCTGGGCTGTGGAGGCCCAGAGGGCTGGCAGGCGGTAGCTGCTGCCCCCTAGTGTAGCGCTCATTGTTACTGCAGACTTCGGATTGACAAATGCGTTAGAAATAAAGGTGCTCTGTTTAAATGATGCAGATAATGGGGAACTTTTTAGTATACCATTCCTTCGGAATGAGTAACTATAACACTTTTTTTTTGGTAACTTCCTGAAGAAATAGTCATTTAAATATTTTCCTGTCACTGGTTCAAGTTTGACTTTCTCATCATTTTCTGCTTTTCCTGTCGAGGCTGGCTACATAATTTGCAGTGCCCAAGCTAAATGAAAATGTGGGTCTAAGAATCAGGAAAAGAGTGCCATTAAAGGTACAAAAATGCCTTTTCCTTTATTCTGCAATCTCTCGCTTGACTTGTCATGGTGTTTTTTAATTTGCTATTTAAGTTGTCGTTCTAAAGTAAAGAACAATTTAAGATCTTAATTACCAAAATGAATTTTATCATTCCTCTTTATATTGTGCAATGCAAATTGTAAGTGCAACCATCAGAACAAATGTAATTGTACCAAGTGCAAATATAACTTATACTGAAATTACACAATGTATATTTTGTGCCTCATACATGCATATGTATTTTGTTCTTCCCATAACAGTGGAAATACTGAACAAAGGTACTTCAATTGTTTTTATTTCACTTCATGATTCATGCACATTCAACCAACACCCTCTGCCTTTGGCTTGCTGATGAGTAAATAAGAACTGAAAGGAAAAGGGGCTTATGGATTGTCTTATTTTTCCTTTTTCTTCTATGCCAAATATGCACAGTAAGTGGTTGGCTAAGTAACATGAGTAAGAAAGGATATTATAGGATTTCTTGGTCATTTGTGTTTCTTAGAACACCAGTGGCTTCTAGTTGCATTAGAAGAAATTATGGTAAAAGAAAAGGATGACCTCCCAGGGCTCTCAGTTCTCGCATTTAGACAGAACACACTTATCTTGCACTTTCTTTGAGTCTTGCTGAAGTCCTTCGCATTGTGGGTCCCAGACTTCTGTGTTCATGGGACACTGTGATGCCCTATGTGGAGGGGAAGGTGAGGAGTAATGGACATGCTTGGTGAGTGGATCGCCTCTGCTCACACGCACATTCCATTGTGCCAGCTGACATCACACAAGTTCAAAACCAGAATTACTAAGTACTTCATGACAGTGACAGCAGAGCATTAAAGCAAGCCCAGGGCCCTTCTGTGTGCGGGGGGTGGGGTGGGGGGGGAGGGGTGGCCTGTGTGGCTGCACAGATTGAATACCCATGAACCTGGCCATGTGTAACCTTAATCAGTTCTGCAAAATTACAACCAAAATCTGTTTTGCTTGTGTGGATTTCCAACAGTTCTGAATGGGAATGTACAATTTAGACTCTGGAAGAATGTGGAGGGATTTTTCTTAGTATACAACCGCTGGCCAACAGGTACTCCTGGCCGGGACAGCTAAATGGGATTCTGTGGCTGGAGCCACATGTTAGGTCAGTGGCCTCTGGACTACCGTGATTTGCAGTCTGGTTTGTGTTCAGGCCTATAGTTTCAAAGTGAGGATAAAGATTACTAATGTAGGAATCACGAAAGAATGTTCAACAGCTAATGGGGGCATATCTAAGAGACTAGAAGTATATTTGCTGTAGAGCAATCAGAAAAAGTCTTCCTGACTCCTCAGCATAGCCATGTGACAAGAGGCAAAATTAACGTCACTTTTAAAACTTCATAGTATTTAAAAATAGACAAGTGCTAGGGTTTCTTCAGCTTAACCTTTCAAAAGGGGTGGCTAAATCCTTTCAAAAGGGGTAGCTAAATAAGCCTGGCAGGAGGACTGAATTTTAGCTGAAAATTTATAAATGAATGCATCAAAGATTCAATCAGAACACATGTGTTCTGGGTGTGCCATGCTTAAAGTACGTACCCAGAGGGAAAACAGAAGGGGGGGGTCCAGAGGCAGAAGGCAGAGTTTCTGCCAACCAGGACCCAACTGTAGCCATGACATTATCAGAAAGTAGTATAAGGTCCAAATAAAAGAATTTTTACTAGTCTAGAAATGAAATTTTATTTTACTCCATTTAGACACAGATTTCTTACAGACATATCTCACTTTCTTGCCTATGCAAAGGGTATCTTGAATCTGATTTGATTTTTTTTCTAGATGGCCAACATGCATTGGCATTATTAGAATTTTAAAATTATGTCTTCTTCTCCCCTCTTTCTCCTCCTCTGATAAATTTTCTTTTTCTTGTTTTCTTCCCTGGGTGTAGGGTTATTAGCTGAATAATCAGTGTATCTGTTTCTACCAGACCTTCTACTCTCCATTTCTTCACTTGCTGCCTCTGATCTGCTGAGGCTGGAACACCAGTTAATGAAATTTGCATCCATGTAAAGCTCTTTACTCCTTTGTGGAGATCCGTATTTCCAACTGGTATCATTCTCTGTCCAAAGGACTTCCTTTAACATTTCTCATAGTGCAGGTCTTCTGGTGAAGAATTTTTTCAACTTTATTTCACATTTATTTTGAAAGATAATAACAATCATCCAGAGATGAGATTTATTTTTGAATGTAGGTGCCCCTGTTTATTTAAAAAAAAATTTTTTTTTCAACATTTTTTATTTATTTTTGGGACAGAGAGAGACAAAGCATGAACGGGGGAGGGGCAGAGAGAGAGGGAGACACAGAATCGGAAA
This sequence comes from Herpailurus yagouaroundi, assembly GCF_014898765.1. Lineage (NCBI taxonomy): Eukaryota > Metazoa > Chordata > Mammalia > Carnivora > Felidae > Herpailurus > Herpailurus yagouaroundi. The sequence goes on from NW_024412407.1 coordinate 22,560,269, forward strand.
CAGGCTCCAGGCTCCGAGCCATCAGCCCAGAGCCCGACGCGGGGCTCGAACTCACGGACCGCGAGATCGTGACCTGGCTGAAGTCGGACGCTTAACCGACTGCGCCACCCAGGTGCCCCGGTGCCCCTGTTTTAAAGTGAGTTTTTATTCCACTGGTCTTGTGGCCTTGACCCATTAGTCTACTGCCATAGATAAATAGAATGACTGGATAGATATTTAGTTTTCCTCCAATGGAAGCTTTCCTACAATGGAAGTTTTCTTACAGTGGAAGATTCCATGGATTTTGCTTCATTTCTGCTAGTCTTTATGAAGAAGTAAAGTCCCGAGTCTTAATTATTGAAGGCATTATACAATTGAACTTGATATCTAAACCACAGGCCTATAAGAAAGTGAAATCTTAGAATCATGAATTCCAATCACTGTCCCAAGTCTACAATTTTTTTTTTTTTTTTTTTTTTTTTTTACAGATAGAGAAGCTGAGGCAATTGGTAGGAATTAAGTTCATTTGCCAACCATGTACACAGCAGAAGCCATATTCAGTGTATGAAGATCATGTTCCTCTGCCTTAGATTATTTGTTCATGTCAGTGGCTTTTCAGTATGATTTCCCTGAAGTCAGTTTTGGGACACAGCAGGAATGGTGAGGAGTTGGCAGGAGCGCATTAACTTCTAGACATATAGGAACATCTTCTCTTAGCCTTAATTTACAAGGTCCAGGGTTTGTCTGTTTTTGTATTTGTAGCACATAGCAGAATACCTGACTCATAGTAGGTACTTACTCAATAAGTTTATTGTTGGATGATAGAGATTATTAACTATTATCCCTGGCTAAAACACTGATGCTGGAAACCAAAGAATCTACAGAGTGAAGAAACATTGAATTTAAAAATAATTTGGAAAGAAAACACTCTTGGGCACCTGGGTGGCTCAGTTGGTTAAGCATCTGACTCTTAGTTTCAGCTCAGGTCATGATCTTGGGGTTTCATGGGTTCAAACCCTGCACTGGGCTCTGTGCTGGCAGTGGAGCCTGCTTGGGATTCTCTGTCTCCCTCTCTCTCTGCCCCTCCTCTACTCATGCTGTCTCTGTCTCTTGTCTCTCTCAAAATACATAAACAAAAAAAAAAAAAAAAAAAAAAAAAAAGAAAAGAAAAAAAAGAAAAGAAAAGAAAAGAAAAGAAACCACTCTTAAAATTTAAAACCATGACCACAATGACTGTGTCATTTTTTTTCTCAAAAGATCTAGTGTAAAATCATCAATGTCTGTTTAAAGGATATAGCTAATGCAACAGAGGCCATTAAAAGGCACAAAAGGTAGGAAGTAAAACTAATTTATATGACCTTTTAGAAAGGCGATAAATATTAGCAGAGAAGGGTGACCCAGGTGTATGCATAAGGTGATTAATTTTCAGAGCCGGAAGAAAACTTGGGAATCATACTGGTCAACCCTTTAATTTTACAAAAGATAACACTAAAGACCAGCGGGGTGAAATGGCTTTTCAAGGCATTACAGTAAATAACAGAAAATTAGGCCTAGAACCCAGCTCGTTTCTCACGACAATGCTTTCTGCTCTTCATCTCAGCCTGCTCGAAATGTTTTCCTTGCAGTATGAAGGATCAAATCAAAATACAGACTAAAATATATGGTAGGGATCCAGAACAAAGGAAAAACAAAAAGGGATTTGGTTTTATATGCCAAGAAATTTTTGAAGTAAATTAAAATCGAAATACTAATATCTGTATCAGACCTTCCCTCCAAATTTGAAACTCTTTCAAGCACCAGAGGTTTTTAATGTAGATAGATTTTTGTGTGTGTGTGTGAAATTCAGTAGCATGAAAACAAATCTCCAACTTTAAACGGATGGGAATTTGTGGGGGTAATTACAGGTAATATGCACAGTGTCACAAGATCAAGCTCTGGCTTTGTAAAGACTGTTAAAAGCATTCTGGATACAACAAAGCCAAAATAGAGTCCTCCTGCAGAGGGCACCGGATGACCAGGCAGGGAGCACACAGCTGTGGTTCAGTCCATCACCCTGGTAGGGGAGACCCATTTTAGTCGCGCTCTGATAGAAAACTGGAGAATGCCGGTGGCAACTGGAGAAGAAGGAAAGATGCCGAGTCAGGCTTTAACTGTGTATTCCATGTGGGCAAACTTTCAGACTCCACACACATTCTCTGCACTGTGGGCTGGTTTGGGGAAAGTTAGGCTTTTTTTTTTTTTTTTTTTTTTTTTTTTAAGTCAAAAAACTGAACAGAGGCTGAGGAAAGTCTTTTGAGGATGTATTTTCTCTGTGTTGTGATAAATAGAACAAACAAGTAAAAGACTCATTAAAAAGTACTTTGAGCCATTCAGATTTTGAGAACTTGCTTTGATGACATTATAAGGTGAAGAAAGATAGTTCTTCAAATGGAAGTAATTTCCATTTGGGCAGGACTGTGTTTATTCTGCTTATCTTAAATCAGAGGTATTAAGCCTAATGGATTTTAAGGAAATAATTCAGTGAGAGGGAGCTGTGGGCAGGGAAGAGTGGGGGAGGTAGGCAGATACAGCAGATGGAGTGGACATGTTGAGGAGTGTAGCTCTGGGCAAGACAAAGGAATGGAGCAAAGGACACCTGGGCTCTGGAAATGGACCTACAGCTTGGCATGGTGGATCAAGGGCTGACCTCAGATTATATAACCCAAGTATCTGGGCCAGAGATAAAATTGCTGCATTAAGGATGAGAGATGATCCCACATCGAGTCCACTGGAGAAATACAAATACCATGTATTTCTAATTTGAGTGTTTGCATACTGGCATCCAAGATACAGATGAAGGTGAATGAGAGAGGAGAGGTCATGGTTCTGAATATTTCACTATGCTCCTCCACATGAGGGCAAGGGCCATATATGTAAGACCTTCTGCAAACAGGCAGACTTCTTTCAAGCAGGTTCCGAGTTCATATTCATAAAGTATATACCGAGCACTGGCAAGCACGCGGAGAAAGGGCAAGTGAGGAGGGACCGGGTGTGCGGCAATATACCCTCAGCTCTGCGTCTGCTTCTCCCTCATCACTTCCTCCTGCACCAGTGCTACTGCCAGGAGGCTGAAGTCCAGGAGAGACACGAGGAGGCCACCCAAAGTGGACGATGGGTATGCTGTGGAGCCAGTGAGAACGCATCCATGATTTTGTTATCTCACTTATTAGCGATTTGACTTTCTTAATGAGACTTCATCTTCTCATAAGCAAGATGAAATACATTAATTAACTTTTCCTTCAATTAATATTTATTGAATGCATACCATATGCCATGTGCTGGAAATAGAGGGGTAACAAAACAGGCAGTGTAGTAAAAATGGACATTAAATAACCAGACAAACCAGTCTCTATGATAACTGCTGTGATAGTAAGTCAAGGATGCTATTAGCACATAATAGGTGAACCTAAAGAGTGGGAAAGGGGGAGGAGAGGGGAAATGTTAGGTCAAGTTTTTTAGCTAAAACCTATAGGGCAGATGTGAAGATTGACAACACAGGGGGCTCTTCATGCAGGTTCAGCCTTTAAGAGCAACAGGCAGCCTAATATACAAGGACACTGTCGTGAGCATGTGGGAGGAGGTAAGTTTTAGCCAGAGGAGGCTCTGTCAAGCCACACTGATTGGGAAGACTGGATCTCCGTCTTGTGTGTTAGGAGTTAGTGACCTCTTTTCAGTCTGCCTCCCTCTTACCAATTGTCTTCCCTGGCTGTCCATATTGTGGACAATGTTCAGTAACAAACTTCAAAAAGATTAAATTGACAAATTTAGTAGCTGCTGTATTCGTGATTCATGTTCTTAATCTTCAAGACTTTTGGACATTTTAATATATACTGTCTTTGTTACACATCATTGATTGTGGGGGCCAGAGCTGGAAAACAGTGAGGAATCATCTCATCTCATCTCTTCATATTACAGAAGTGGAAACTGAGGCCCAGAGAAAGTCAATGACTTGCCCAATGTCATATGGCTGTTACGAAATAGAGATGGTGTTAGAACTGAGTCTCCAGGCTCATCTGCATTTTCTACCCTTATGCTTGTTTTTCCTTTAATAAGTATCTGACAGAGTCAGGAAATGGGAAATTCAAGAAAACATAATCGTAACCTATTAGACACCATTTTCAATAAAATTTCTCTGAAATGAAGCAACTCTGGCAATAGAGGGTAAAGGAAATGAAAAAGGCATCACATTTGTTCTTTTTCCTAATTACATACAATGTCAGTCAATTATCGGCACTTTCCCTACCCTCCTTCTTTGCCCCACTTTGGAAGCACAAGCCCCTGGACTTCTATAATTCAGGAAAAAAGGAGTGGCTTGGTTCCCAGCCTTTGTTGAGGGTGAAGCATTTGAAGGTAGCCAGCTCTGGTGCTGACCTCCACACCCACAGCCATGCCCCCCAGCAGAGCTCAGCACTGCGGTGATGCCACAGAGACTATGCAGATGGCTCTGATGCCTAGAACTTTCACCCCCTCCTTCAGTCCTGGGCAATCTCATTTCTAGCTGTGACATTACTCCCCTACTGAGCTGTTGCCCCTCAGGTCCAATCCAGCCTATTCCTTGTTTTTTTTTTTTTTTTTTTTTTTTTTTTCTTTTTGCCTGTTACCATTAAACCATAAAGATTATTTGCAGGGCCATTTACTCCCATTTCAAAAATCTCTTCACTTAGCCGAAATCACTCACATACAAAAAGCAATTTGCCATCCTAAGAGGTAAGAAGAGTCCAGATGTCTGGATCTTTTCTCCTTTCAGGGCATGGAGGTCAGAGGAGCAGAGAAAGAGAATGCTGTTAATATTGTCTAGAAAATCTGGAGTTGCTAAAAACAAAAACACTAAAAACTAAAAGACATTGGTTACTTTCATCCTCATCCCACCCCATTACCTAAGTAGAATTCTGTTTAGACAAATGTTCCATCCACCTGCTTGTTGGCAATGACCCTTCTGACATTTTCAGCTTCTGATTCCTCATGGTCCCCCTCTCTGGTCTCCTGTGTGTTGGCCTTATAAATGCAGAGGTTCCTCCAGCTCCTGTCCTTGCCCTTCTTCTTGGTGTACTTCAGCACTTCTCCAAGTTGAATGTACTTATAAATAATGTGGCATCTTGCTGAAGCACAAATTCAAATTCATTATGTCCAGAGTGGGGCCTGAGACTCTAAATTTCTAACCAGTTCTTGGTGACACTGAGGCTGCTAAGTACCAGATGTTTATCCTTCTGAGAAAATTTATTTCTTCATTTAAAAACATATTTGAATGTTTTTAAGGGGGTTTTCCTGCGGTGTTTTCAACTATTGCCTCAGTGAGGTTTCTATATGTCCATCTTCAGCTTTATTTCCTTCTCAAGCTTCAGACCTTCATATTCAAATACTTTCTGGATCCTATCAGCATCTTGACAGGACAAGTGCAAAACCTGACTCACCATCCTCTAAACAGCTCCTTCCTGGTGGATCCCACTTGCATTAAAAATATCACAAAGTAGGGGTGCCTAGGTGGCTCAATTGGTTAAGCGTCCAGCTTCGGCTTAGGTCATGATCTCATGGTTTATGGGTCCGAGCCGCGCGTAGGGCTCTGTGCTGACAGCTCAGGGCCTAGAGCCTGCTTTAGAATCTATCTCCCTCTCTGTCTGCCCATCCCCCGCTCATGCTCTGTCTCTCTCTGTCTCTCAATAAATAAAACATTAAAAAAAAATTTAAAAAGATATCACAAAGTGGTAGAATTTCAGAATAATGTCCACCAGCTCCCCAATGCCCTAAATGGATCCCTAAAACATGCCATATGTTTGTTGATTTGGAAAAATCAAGGATATAACTTTGAGGCAATAGCAAATGAAAGAAAGTGAAAACCTGGTTTGGAAGCACTCTCTCATATTTGCTTGTGCCATAAAAGAAACTGCCAAGGCAGCAAGCCACTATGGTTAGATATGAACTGGTTCCTATGCAACAGATTTTCAAGAACTTGCCCAGACTCCATTTGAAGTTCCATTTACCACATTGCAGAGGGAAGCCCTCCATGAGTATTTGCTCAGAGAAGACCCCATAAAGAGCTGATCCTCTGTTTTCTCTAAATCTCATAAATTTTGTGTGAGCTCTTGGTAGGAGAGATATGGTCAAATAGCAATAGCAATAAAGCAATTCCAGTGGTTACCTTTAGATGAATACCGGAGAGTTTGTGTACAATGGTACACAAAAAAGAAAGGTTTTTATTTGGCTATTGTATGTATTATAATATAAATACTGTGTATATATAACATAAGGCACATATTATATACATATATAGATCTATATGTATACATATACATATGTATATATATATACATACACACACATACATATATACCTACATACTGTGATGGTTAATTTTTATGTGTCAATGTGACAGGGCCTTAAGCCAGATGACAGGCTTTGGAATTTTTCTATGCCATTGTTTGAGTAATCTCTCTGTATCTGTTCTTGGATGGCAGAGTCTAGGAATTGTCCATTCAGGTCCACCTGGGGTTTCTTCACGGGCTATGCTAGATATATTTTCAGGGCAAAATGGCGACACAAGGTGAAAAGTTGTCACTGCTGTTTATCAGAGAATTTGGTAGGGATGGAAGATCAGGGAAGTTTTCATAAAAGTGTAACATTTATGCAGATCTATTACAACTGCTTCCCAGGGGCTGTCCCCAATACCGATCTCTTCCTGCTGCAGCCCAATAACTGCAACATCGCCACAGTAAGCTTTCTAAAAATTAAGTCTAATCTTAAGGCGCCTTTGAATTCATTTGGCTCTACACTACCCACCTGATGAAATTCAAAGTTCTTCATAGTATGGTTCCATCTTCCTCCTTACCTTCCACCCTGCTCAGTGCGCACTCTAATTTTCCACAAGCCCCCAAATGTCTGTATTAGGAGTCTCTACACAATGTGTCTCTGAAACCTTTCCTGGGAGTCCATGGAACTCAAATTACAGTTCCCTTCCATAAACATAGACTGTAACATTGATCATCATATGGCAGAGTACCTGAAAATGGCTTGTTTTTGTTTAATATCTTGGAACTGAAAAACATGTATCTTTTAAGTTATAAAGCTGCATTAAATTTGGGAGGGATGCCTAGCAAAATACAGCATCATTAGATATAAAAGTATTCCTTTAGCCACTATTTTGAAAAATAGAGGTCAAATGTAAGTCTATGCATAGGACATTTTACTTCTGAATTTAAATTTGGAAAGGATTAAGAGTAATTAAATTCAGATTTCAAACTTTTAAAATATCTTTAAAATATCTTTTCCCTTCACTTACTTAGATTTGAGAGGATTGATTGAACGAATAATTGGGAGGAGTTAACTGGCTCATAGCCAGAAAGAGGCCTATGCATTCTGAGTCAGTTGCTTGGAAACAGAGAGCCAGACTCCACAGGCTTCTCAGGCAGCTTCTGCCTTTCTCACAGAAGCCTAACGGGGGTTATAGAGCCTAGATACCTCCTCTTCATTTTTGCAGGTGTGCTGGCACCACTTCTATGTGTTTACTCCAACATCACCTTTTAAGAGAGGCCTCAGGCAACCTCTATAAAATTGCAATTTTTTCCCCAACTTCTGGTACTTCCTATTGCTTTTACTGCTTTGTTATTTTTCTCTTTAGCTCTTTTCACAATAAAAAAAAATGCTAATATATTTGGGGCACCTGGGTGGCTCAGATGGTTAAGCATCTGACTTTGATTTTGGCTCAGGTCGTCATCTCATCACAGTTTTTGAGTTCAACCCCCACTTCAGGCTCTGTGCTGACAGCGCACGGAGCCTGCTTGGGATTCCGTCTCTCTCTCTCTTCCTGCTCCTACCCACTTGCTCTCTGTATCTCTCTCAAAATAAATTAAAGTAAAAATCTAAAAAAATACTACATATTTTACTTCTTTGTTCTTCTGTCTTTCCTTCTAGCATATTAAGCTCCAAGTGAACAGGGATTTTGGCCTTTTTGTTCACTGCTGTATCTCTAGTGCCTACCACATAGTAGGCATTCAGTAAGTATGAGTGAAAGCCTATTCACTCTTCAAGAGCCCATTTCAGGAGCCTAAACCCCCTCCATGGTGCCTTTCCTGATTTTCCCACTCACCTCCTGTATGCTCCTATAGTACTCTGTCCTCAACCAAAGTATCATCATTATCTATCTGACATTAAAGGTCACATCTTCCTTCTGGAATTTATTACTTTCAAAGTGTTTAGAGATTATAAGTATTTTGATAAACTAAAATTCTGCATATGCATCCTAAAACTCAACCACACATACAAGTTAGGAAAGATTTCACTGACAGCAGGAAAAGGGCTTTGGCAAACTATCAATCAGTCCAATGACTTATTTTTCTTTGCACATTAAAAATTTATTTTTGTTTTTTTTAACATATTAATGATTTCAGCAATAGAATTTAGTGATTCATCACCTACATATAACACCCAATGCTCAACCCAACAAGCGTCCTCCTTAATGCCCATCTCCCGTTTAGCCTATACCCCCCACCCAACACCCCACCAGCAACCCTCAGTTTGTTCCCTGTATTTAAGAGTCTCTTATGGTTTGTCTCCCTGTTTTATTTTTGCTTCCCTTCGCCTATGTTCATCTGTTTTGTGTCTTAAATTCCTCATATGACTGAAGTCATATATTTGTCTTCCTCTAAGTTTGCTTAGCATAATATCCTCTAGTTCCATTCATGTAGTTGCAAATGGCAAGATTTCATTCTTTTTAATTGCTGAGTAATACTCCATTGTGTGTGTGTGTGTGTGTGTGTGTGTGTGTGTGTATATATATACCACATCCTCTTTATCCATTCATCCATCGATGGACATTTGGGCTCTTTCCATACTTTGGCTATTGTCGATAGTGCTGCTATAAAATATTGGGGTGCATGTACTTCTTTGAATCAGCATTTTTGTATCCTTTGAATAAGGATAGTAGTAGTGCCATTGCTGAGTTGTAGGGCAGTTCTATTTTTAATTTTTAAAAAAAAAATTTTTTTTTTCAACGTTTATTTATTTTTGGGACAGAGAGAGACAGAGCATGAACGGGGGAGGGGCAGAGAGAGAGGGAGACACAGAATCGGAAACAGGCTCCAGGCTCTGAGCCATCAGCCCAGAGCCCGACGCGGGGCTCGAACTCACAGACCGCGAGATCGTGACCTGGCCGAAGTCGGATGCTTAACCGACTGCGCCACCCAGGCGCCCCATATTTTTAATTTTTTGAGGAACGTCCATACTATTTCTCAGAGTGGTTGTACCAGTTTGCATTCCCACCAGCAGTGCAAAAGGGTTCCTCTTTCTCTCATCCTCACCAACATGTTGTTGTTTGAGTTGTTAATGTTAGTCATTCTGACTGGTGTGAGGTGGTATCTCATGGTGGTTTTGATTTGTATTTCCCTGATGATGAGTGATGTTGAGCATTTTTTCATGTTGCAGCTGGCCATCTGGATGTCTTCTTTGGAAAAGTGTCTAGTCATGTCTTTTGCCCATTTCTTAACTGGATTATTTGTTTTTTGGGTGTTGAGTTTGATAAGTTCTTTATAGATTTTGGATACTAACCCTTTATCTGATATGTCATTTGCAAATATCTTCTCCCATTCTGTCGGTTGCCTTTTAGTTTGGCTGATTGTTGTCTTTGCTGTGCAGAAGCTTTTTATCTTGATGAGGTCCCAATAGTTCATTTTTGCTTTTGTTTCCCTTGCCTCTGGAGACATGGGGTCAAAGAGGTTGTTGGCTGTTTTCTTTTCTAGGATTTTGATGGCTTCCTGTCTTACATTTAAGTCTTTCATCCATTTTGTTTCTTTTTGTGTATGGTGTAAGAAAGTGGCTCCGGGTTCAGTCTTCTGCATGTTGCATGTTCCCAACACCATTTGCTGAAGAGACTGTCTTTTCCATTGATATTCTCTTCTGCTTTGTCAAAGAGTAGTTGGCCATATGTTTGTGGGTCCATTTCTGGGTTCTCTATTCTGTTCCATTGATCTGAGTGTCTGTTCTTGTGCCAGTACCATACTGTCTTGATGATTACAGCTTTGTAATAAAGTTTGAAGTCTGGAATGGTGATGCCTCCAGTTTTGGTTTTCCTTTTCCAACATTACTTTCGCTATTTGGGGTCTCTTCTGGTTGCATACAAATTTTAGAATTGTTTGTTCTAGCTCTGTGAAGAATGCTGGTGTTATTTTGATATTGCATTGAATATGTAGATTGCTTTGGGTAGTATTGACATTTTAACAGTATTTGTTCTTCCAATCCATGAGCATGGAATATTTTTCCATTCTTTGGTGTCTCCTTCAATTTCTTTCATAAGCTCTCTATAGCTTTCAGTGTATACATTTTTCACCTCTTTGGTTAGATTTATTCCTAGGTGTTTTATGTTTTTTGGTGCAATTGTAAATGGGATTGATTCTTTGATTTCTCTTTCCACTACTTCATTATTGGTGTATAGAAATGTAACCGGTTTCTGTACATTGGTTTCATATCCTGTGACATTGCTGAATTCATGTATCAGTTCTAGCAGTTTTTTGGTGGAATATTTTGGGTTTTCCACATAAGAGTATCATGTCATCTGCAGAGTGAACGTTTGACTTCCTTCTTGCTGATTTGGATGCCTTTTATTTTTTTGTGTTGTCTGATTGCTGAGGGTAGGAATTCCAACACTATGTTGAATAGCAGTGGTGAGAGTAGTGGTGAGAGTGGACATCCCTGTCGTGTTCCTGACCTTAGGGGGAAAGCTCTGTTTCTCCCCATTGAGGATGATATTATATGTGGGTCTTTTGTATATGGCCTTTATGATCTTGAGGTATGATCCTTCTATCCCTACATTCTTGAGCGTTTTTAGCAAGAAAGGATGCTGTATTTTGTCAAGTGCTTTTTCTGCATCTATTGAGAAGATCATGAGGTTCTTATACTTTCTTTTATTAATGTGATGTATCACATTGATTGATTTGTAGATATTGAACCAGCTCTCCATCCCAGGAATAAAGCTCACTAGATTATGGTGAATAATTCTTTTAATGTACTGTTGGATCTGGTTTGCTAGTAAGTTCAATGATTTAATAGCGAGGGGAGGTTCACAAAAAGCTTAATACCAATAAAATAAACCATTTAATTTTAGTTTTAGGCTGCACAACAATGAATCAAGTTCTTGTGTTGACCTGATCAAATCACAAATGGAATTTTGTGATTAGTTCTGGCTGCCACATTCAAGAGTGTCTACAGCATGTTCAAAAGAGAGGAGACTGGAAATTATACTACTTGAAAGAATTGGGAATTCAGAAAGAGAATAGTAGGAGACATAATAGATGCCTTCAATATCTGAAGTGTTGTCATATTGGTGGGAAACTGTTCTGTGTGGTTTTAAGAAAGGTTGTGAATTACAAGGAAATCTATTTTGGCTTAATGAAAGGGAGAGATTTTTGGCCTGTTGAGGTGACCCAGGATGGTAGTCCTTGAAGGTTCTAATGCAGGCTGGGTTTAGTAGGGATGTTATGTTATGGTATGGAAGATGGTCACAGCTCAGTGACTGCCACAACTGGCACCGTCTTGGCTTAGTGGGTGGCTCCTGGTGAGCATCTTGCTCAAGTTCCTGCTCTCCCCAGCCTCTGTTTGCATGCTACCTGTTGCCACACAGCATTTTAGCTCACCGTGTTCTTTGGTTACAGTGTCACTGATTTGTTGTATGCTTTAAAAAAATCATTTGTTACTTAGGTATTCCAATCATTTATTTGATTTTCACACTGCTAGCAGTTGCAGGAAACTTGTAAATATTGGCTTGGCATAGACAGAGACAAGTTTGTATTGTCCACCCTCTTCACTTACTTTCACTTTGGACCATGGTCAGACCCTTCTAACGTCTTGGACACATATTCATGGCAGATGAATAAAAGTGGCCTATATAGAACACAAAGTAATGCTGGGAAAACAGGATTCCAACATACCAGATGAGGAGACTGATGGTTACATCTGGTGCTACAGAGAGAGAGAACTTTTCCCCAAATCCACACCATCCTCACAGGAAAGGCTGCATGGGCTCTATATAAGGGGGAGGTTCATTGGAAGATCACTTCTCAAGTACATATTCTTCAGGTCTCTATTCTCTCTTCCCTTCCTCCTCTCCCAATCTTTCACCCCCAGCACACAGAACAGAGTATCTGTGACTACTCATCATTACGAAACTCACAGCACCATTACTACCAGCCATTTAAGGCTGTGTGTAGCTGTCAAACACTTGGAGTTTCCTGGATTCCTTTATTTTGCCCCCACCATTTGAACACCATATCCTTTTGCTACTGTTTACTTAGAATGTCTATAACTTGTTTGGTTCTCTTCTTCCTGGCACAAAGTAGGTGCTCAATAAACATTTGTTATCAAATAAAGCCCAAATTCTTACTTTCTTAGTTCAAGTTACTATTACCTCTGCCTGAGACTCCTGGAGACACCTCAAGTGGTCTTTCTTGCTTTCAGGCCTGACCTTCTCCAGTCAGTCCTCCACAATGCCAGCAAGGATGATCTTCTTAATATGCTAGTCTGATCATTTCACTGCCATGCCAAATTCCTTCATAGCTCTAAGGATAAAGTCCTTCCTTACCATGGCAACCAAAGCCCTTCAGGATGCAGACGACCTTCCCTCTTAGCCCTCCAGACCTTTTCACTGTGGTCACAGCCCCACAGGCTCTACATCTTCCCATCTGTAAGTCTGTGCCAGATAATCTTCCCCAGTTTATATTCTCTTCTCCAGGGTGTGCCAACACTCTGGACCAGAGCTAAGCCCTTCTGGTGCATTTCCATGGCACTCTATCCTTGTTCCTTTAACGGTGATCATTAGACTGTAACCTCCTTGAGGTGCAAAGCAAATCATACTAATTTCAGTACAATGTCTGACCAACAATAAAGGCTCATGAAATGGCAACAGACGGCGAGAATGTGTCCAGCAAGTTTCTGCTTGTTTTAATAGCTAGGACTCTGCTGGCCCTTCCTAAGAGGCAGCACAAATAGGTGAAGTGGGCAGCAGGTGAAGAATCAAGTGAAGAAAGGTTATTTCTTGCTCTGCCATTAACTAAACAAACGTCTATAGAGGAGGACATGATAATTAAGATTTTTAAATTCCCTCAAAGTAGGCCAAAAATAATTTGTATTTTGCATTATTTTGTTAATAATTTGCCATTGTTTTTAAACATACTATTGTTCGTATGTATAATTTCTTGGTCAAGATATAATTTATACAGACTATAAAAATGACAATTTATGTACTTTCACATTAAAAAACAGAAACTGACCATTATAAAGCTTGTGTAGTTTGTCATGGAATATAGAAAAGTACTTTGGTATCAGAAAGGTCTAAGTTCAAGTGCCCTGTAAATTACTCATTAGTTGTATGATTTGGAGGAGTTTCCCTGCATGGCTCAATGTGTCTCCTATTATTGTACTGGGTACATAGTAGGTATTTAATTGTTCCCCTCATTTATGGTTTTAAAGAAATCTGAGAATACAGAGGTTCATTAAGATACAATTTTTTCCTTTTGCTTTTGAAATAAAAGGGAGGCATTAATTTCTTAAGTAAGTTTCACTTTGATAAAACAGCTACCTTATCTAGCAATTGGTAATTCTTTTAACATTACTTTCAGAGAAATGTAATTTTATGTCACGGTTATGCAGACCTTTTCTCTTTAGTATCTTTTAAAGAAAACAAACTCATATTTTGAAATATTAAACACATAAGAAACAAACCAGCAACTGTAATGCCCCAATGAATCCTGAAAATTTATTACTTGGGAGAATATCAGATACTGATCCTTTGTTTTACAGCTCATGATAATAATCAGAAAATATACATTTTGAAATGAAAGTAAAAAAAAAAAAGAATTACATATCATACATATTACAGATATTTTATTGGTACATAAGCAAAGCAGTACTAAAAGCATATTTATGTGTCCACAGTAGTGAACGTGGCAATTATCTGTTTAAAGCTGCAGCAACTCAAATCCTCCTTGGGTCAATACCAAAAGACAGATTGGAAATATATTTAGGGCTATCACCATGTCTGGCTGTAAACCTATTTTTTTAATCTTTTCCTCCCCCCATATATATATGTATATACTTTATTGCCTTTATATTTCTGCTGGTTTAATATAATTAGTATACTAAATAGTTATCTGCATGTATTTGGTTTCTAAAAATATATAAAATGCATTGGAAGAGAGCTCCTGCAGCTTTCAAGCAGTCACTGTCCTGGCATAGAAAGCTTATTCTGGAAACGTAAAGCAGCAATACTGAATAAATAGTGATTGTTTTGTCTTCTCCACACAGCTGATGGCCTTCACCCAAAACTTAAAAATACTGTAGCAAATAGTATAAACATGCAACAAAATGGACATAATATAAAAGTAACACTTATGAGCTAAATTTTAATACAATATGGATTAATAAAGACAACTTTAGGTAGAAGAGGGATGTGAACACAGCACTGTTATATACATATAAATTAAGGCCCAATTTTTCAAAGGCAATGCACACAGGGAAATGCCCATCTGCCCACATCCTTTGCACACCTGAAATCAAGAGTTTTTGCCTTTTCCGTATTATTTCCTCAATCCATTATTATAGTTCTAACTTGGAAAGATGTTCACAGAAATGGCTTTAAATGAAGTTTCTTTACTCTAAAGACCGTTTTTCTCTTATTCACAAAGAAAATGTTCTTTTAATGCAGGTACAAAATTTATTTATGCTCTGGAAGCAAGTGTTTTGTTCTTGAACACTGTTAATAATCACACTTCACATCATAAATTCTGCATCTTTACTGTTTTAGCTCTAGTTTATGATTTATTTGAACTATGGGAATTGATGATTATTCAGGGATGACTGAGGGAATTAAATAGGTAACTACTATTAATACTAACCAAAGTCTCACATATCAATTCCCTGTGCATCAGGACAAAACAAAACAAAACAAAACATGCTACTCAACCAAAATATCTCATAAGGAAAAAAAAAAAAGGACTGAGGCAACCAACTAGGGATCATTCTCTGAAGATGCTAGACATTCTAAAGGGTCAAATATACCAGTGCTATTTCAAATCGTTCCTTGGTAAGAAAAAAATATCTTCTAATGTACTTAATACAGGAAATCTTAATAAAACAACAACTTAAAGTATAATAATAATAATAAAAACCTTATAATCTAGTTTAGTATTTAGAACCTGAATATTCCCCCAGATGCAAAATTTTATATTTGGTATTTTTTGTATATCATTGCCCACTGCCCCCCTCCGAAATGTATCCAAAAGATGTGGCACTTAATCTAACTCATCTATATTCACAATAGATAAAAATGATCAGGAATAGACTACAATATTTTTAAGATGTTCTAGGGAAATGAGTTTTCTTTCTTCTATTTTAAAAAAAGACTTAGAAAATATTTCTTAGAGATGTTCTTCCAGAAGTAATATAACTGATTAAAAAGTATAGCTGCTCAATGTATTTATCAAATTCACATTTATATATTCTTCTCACCTAGGAAATAGTATTTCTATCTATAATTAGGTACATAAAGATTACCTGGCATTTGAAAATTCAGATAAAGTTGTCACAATGCTGCCAGTCTTTCTTTAAAGTTATTAGGTTAATGCTGATAATAATTTACAACAATTAAGTTGGATATTGACTTCGTGTTTTTGATGGCACACCAAGGCATCTTTGCAATTACAAACTGCAAAGTTTAATATATCTTCAGTTTAACATTTTGATTTAAATAGGATGTGATCAATTTATAAAAATGTTTTTCTTTGTGAATAAGATCTTAATTTCTCTGAACAACAATAACAAAATGACTCTTGGTATAGGATGGAACCCTTTAAAAATAAGGCATATATTGGGCATACATAAATCATTGCTGTCACAAAATCTACAAATTATTTTGATTTTTTTAATTCTCCTAATTTTTAAATATATGTAGATATGAAATAACTATTATAAATTGAGAGCAAATGTGTACAGACTGTAGTTATTTAGGTAAGAATAACTTATTTATCAAGTTATTTGCAAAATAGTATAATGGCACAGTCAACTTGATAACTCCAAGAACCCAAAGAAAACAATATCTTTAGTTGAGGTCTGCCATTTAGCTGGACTAGAAAAGGCAACTCTGCATTATTACTTTCAGTTCTCTAGAAGCTTCTATATATTTTCATAGCCATTCTTAAAAGTTTTCATTGGAAACCTAAATGCAGCATTCTCAGCATTCATTAAACCAAAAATAAGTCAAATGTGTTAAAACATCCAAAGTTGCCCTCATGCATAAGATATAACTTACATCTTTTTATTGTTACCATGGCATTAATATACTAATCCACTTTTACTTTGTTGCATGTAATACAGAGAATATATTTTCCTCAGAATTAAAAACTACTTTAAATTTCAGTTTAAAGTCTTAATTATACTGTACCAAATTTTGATCAGAGGGAATGTAAAAATGGCTAAATGGTATCTGACCACATCCATCCAGATATTACTTGTGAATCTTAGTTAAGTCACCACTCATGGGAGAGGTATTGACTCATTTTTGGTTTTATAAATAGAGAAAATATATGTACAAATGGAGACTCATGTCCTACATGTAAAAGTCAAGCTCAAAAATGGGGGAAAAAAAAAAGATTAACTTAATTTCCTTTGCAAAAAGTACCTAACTCCAACATACTTTCTCTCTAAGCAATTGGAGAACTAGCAATAGTTCATAAAGTACAGAGTAAATTATGTGCAAGCAAAAGCTTGCCCATGGGTGCTTACACCAACAGATCATACATATGAAGTGGGTCATTTTAAAAATGTATCACTTAAAGTAACCTTTCTGAAGCAGACCCACCAGGTATCTCTAACTTATGTATTATGGCAACTCTTGAGGACCCATGAGATTAAAGTGATTAAGGCAGGGCAGAAACAAAACACATAATGTATCAGGAAACCCCACACCTGTTTGGATAGTCAACAGTTACATGTTTGTTTGTTAAAGATACAATTAACCTCATGAAAATATTTCTATTCTGCTATGTGGTCATTCATGTACTGGAAATATTGTAAAGAAAAGATTAAAGTCCATATTAAAAAGAAAACCTGAATGACTGGATCTAATTAAGCAATGGTTAGGACAGGTACACAAAATAAATACAAGTGGGTTCTTAAAGACTTAGTTTTGATGGTGGAGCACCCTATGACACCTGTAGAGCTGTAAATTGGCAATGTATGGATGGAGTCTGGCAACCTGCACACAGTCATAATCACACCATATATAATGTAATTAGGTCACAGGATAAGTATTAATAAAAAATATTAAAACATCAACATTTACCCATTAATCGATTATATGGAATAAATTAAACTAAGCCAGTCATGTATTTCTCTTCACTCTTGTCATGGTTTTATTTATGTATACACACAGTATAATACCTTCCTAATGCTCTCAAAATGCTACAAATAAAAATGAAGGCTTTGCATTACAGCTGCTGGACAAAAACGTCAACACTGTTGATGTGTGAAAACACAGTTTCTTTGTTCTTTAGCATCAGTGCACAGGGTATGGCTCCAAGTGGTATGCAATTTAGGACAGAAAAAAGATACGGTGGCTTGTGAAATATATCCTCTGTTCATCATTGGCACAAATCAAAGAAGGAATTTTCACTGTCCTTGGTACCTTCATTGGGTCTCTCCCCTGAAGACAGATAATGTTATACATATATGCCTTCAGGATTAAAACCAGATGAGATAGGATTCTGTAGAATACGGAGATTACTGGGGAGCTGCCGAGATGAACCGGGCCGCTTCAGGGACCCGGACTGGAATGGTGCCTCTACACAGAAAACAAAGAAAGCCATTTTGTGGACTCAGCAACTCGAAGGACTTAGCAACGTGAAAAATTAGAATTTTTTCTGCCTGAAGAGCCAACTAACATTACACTATAAAACTGTAGTCCCCCGTGGGGTCTGGGGTACGAGGAGAAGGCTAAGTCTTCTTGACCCTCTCAGTGATAAAAACAGTTTTCAGTGGTTTCAACAGTTAATGATCTTTGTAAAAAGGTGAGCATTTTGCTTCTCTTTCTTGGTTGTTTGGATGATACATATCTTTTAAATATCAGCACAAATTAATAATAAAGACTTTTAGGAGAGGAGGAAGGGGTGTCAGAAACAGAAGCTAAAATTTGACTCATACGTCAGGAAAAAGTTTCTTAAAGAAGCAGTTTAAAACAAATGACAGAAGATTTGGGGATTACATGCTTTTCTAAGTAAATTAAATAACCTAACTATTATTGATTTTCCCCAGAAACAGGACGTACATCAACTTTTTTTTAAGTGGCCCAAGCTTTGAGTGGCAGGTTAACGTTTTAACTGAATGCGAGTAGTTTATTCAAAGTTAACCAGTGAGAATAAAGGGAAAAGAGCAGATTTCTCAACACCTTACCCCTTTCTATGTCTGCATGTGAGGCCTCTACTTCGATGGGCTCCGCTGGCAAAACGGTAACTTTTGTCCCTGTCTGTTGGATAAACTGCTGGAGATTGACTTGACGCAGCTCTTTAGTCAACTGCTCCAGTTCTTGTTCTTTGTCCTAGATGGAAGTTAAAATTTTTCTTTTTATTGGAGGAGTCACTATTGGCCAGCTAAAGACATCCTGATGATAGTCCATCTGCTTGTGGGGGCTGTGTGTGCGATACTTGCTTGCACAAGAACACAGTCAACAAATCTGTGTTAAATTTGCTAAAAAGAGGCTAAAAAGAGGTCATTTTTGTTCTGTGGCACAGGCCAAAAAGTAAGCAAATAAAGAAGAGCTTCTTTAGTCTGTCCTTTTAAATGTGATGCTTTCCTCTGTTAGGAATTCACTATACACCTGATGAAATAAATCTATATCTATAGACTTTCATCAATAAATACCGGTTTCCATCCATCCCAGTGTTTATAGCAATGTTGCTATAAGCTGTTCACAAATAAATTTCCCTATTATTTACTTCAAAACCGACTGTAAAATTCATAGTCATTTGGTCTGTGAGACTCAGAAAAGTTCTTGTATTTGGTGGACTGTTCAAGTGTTCATGGGATCCGTTATTGAGATTTATATTAGAGCATGAGGAAAGCAAAGTTCCCACAAGATTTTCACTGTGGGGTTCTAATTAAATCCTTGGCAAAGACAGATCTGAGAACCGAAGATCTTTAAAGAAAGGAGATCAAGTTTGGACAGCCAGAAAGCTCAAAAAACAAGGAAAGGCATTGATGAAGTTCTCTTTCTCTCCTTTACTGCACTATAGGGAAAAGTGGCAAGGACTCATCCAGGTTGAATCTGTTTGATGAACCTGGCAGGGGTAGGGGAGAGATACCAGAAATGAGTGGTTGCTTCCTCCACTTACTTTGAGCGTAGCAGGTACTTGGAGATATGTTAGTTTGATTATGAAATATTTTTCAATGGGTGGTGAGATTTACTAGTAATGGCTGTCAAGAATTAGTGTTTCCTGTAGATAATAGCAAAGGCAACACAACTTCCAATTGTACCCTTTTTAAGGGTCAAAGTGAATCCAAATAGTAGAATACTGACAAATCAGAGGTTAACAACTTTCCACTGCATGAGAAATTCTCAATTTTCAAAATTTTGGTGGCAGTTTTCTTTCTCACTATGGTTAGTGGCACAGAAAGGAAATCATGAAAGTTCTTTCTGAAAGCTCAGCTTTCTCTGCTGATAAAACTGTTGATATTCCAGTTGAGAAATTCTTCTCAAACTTCCACATGCGTAGGCACTATCTGGACACCTTATTACAAATATAGATTCTGAATTTTTAACAAATGTCTCCTGAACTGCATGGATCACTCTGAATAGCAAGCTTCTTAACCAGCACTGATCAATAATACAGCAACCACTAGGCATGTGCCACAGAGCATTTGAAATGTGGCCAAATGTAACAAAAATCAGAAAT
This sequence comes from Herpailurus yagouaroundi, assembly GCF_014898765.1. Classification (NCBI taxonomy): domain Eukaryota; kingdom Metazoa; phylum Chordata; class Mammalia; order Carnivora; family Felidae; genus Herpailurus; species Herpailurus yagouaroundi. The sequence goes on from NW_024412407.1 coordinate 22,580,209, forward strand.
GTGAATTTACGTACTATTTAAGCTTTTATTTAATATTAATATTTAATATTTTAACTATTATTTATTTTTAATACCTCTTTTGTAATTCTCCTAACATCATCACATTTTCTTTTCAAGAACGGGTGTCTAAGAAATTTAAGTTGAGTAATCAGCACCTAATGGCAAAATATAAATATTCTCGTATGTGAACCAGAGAGTGGAAAATCAGAGAGGAACCTCTGTGTCCCTCTCCTCAGGAAAGCAAAGGAGAATAAGTAATGTGGAGAGAAGGGAACTATTTACATCTCAAGAAAGATGGGGTTAGCAACAATGGAGAAGTAATAGATAAGCAGTTAACTAGCCACACAGTCCCTGGCAAACCAATCTGCAGTAATCTCTTTTGCACTGGATTCCTTATCTTTAAAAGGAGTGAAGGTCAGATTCACTATCTCATCATTAGTGTCCATTCCAGCTCTGAGGTTCTATTCTCTGTATCCAATTACCTAATGTTACAACTGACACACAGTAAGAAACCTGTTGCCATGGAACAAAGATCAGTGTGGCTTTAGCGCTCATCTCTGTTTTGGTCTCACATCTTAGCTTGGTCGTAAGTCACAGAAATTCTAAGAAACTTATAAGCCAAGATAGCTTTCTAACTTTCAATATAAGAGAAAATGGACAATCATTAAAGAAAATGCCAAGAATATATTAATTCTTTTAAACAGACGAAACATCCTTTTTATAAAAATGTTCTTACCTGTAATCGTTTGGTGGCTTGTCCAAGAGACCTCTCTACAGCTTTAATGCCATTTTCCAGCCTCAGACTCTGTTGGCCTTGAATGTCAATTTCTCCTTTGACCTTACCAATCTTTCCTTTAACCTCTTCTTCATTGATTTGTGCCTCCTGAACTTCCCGTTGTAATTTTTCTGCTTCAAGACCACTTTCCATAGTCTGGATCTGAGCCAAATAGTCCTTTAATTTGCTCTCACATTCTGTTATTTTCTGTCTTATTTCTTGAAGTTGATCCTTCAGCTGTTTTTCATTTTCCTGTTCAATCTGCAATTCATTTTCCCAAAATTCTTCCTCTTCAATTTCTACATCATTTCTTTTGATCTTTTGCTCCAGGCGGACAATTTCCTCTTCAAGGTTAGAATTATACTTTTGCTCCCAAAACTGTATTTCGATTTCATTTGATTCTAGCTCTTTCTCAATGGATTGAAGCTTCTCTGTCTGTAGCCGAATCAGCTTCTTTAACTCATCTGCTGTTGTTTTGCAGTTATTCAGCACCTTTTGCTTAAATTCAGTTTCTTTACCCTTTCCAAAAATGTCCATTAATCCTTTGGCACCTCCTGTAAATGTTAATGATTTCCTTTTAGGTTCTCTCCTTTTGATTGATTTGTCAATCTGAGGCCTCAGTTTGGCTAAAGGGGGCAAACTCTGCCTGTATAAAGTTCTTTCAGGAATTCGAGCCACACTGTCTGAAGTGGGTCGCTCACTAAGAGATGGCCCAGTTCGACGTAAAATTAGCTGTACATCACTAGCATACTGCCCCCATTTGTTTAAGGATATGATAGGATTTTCATGAGGCGCTAAGTGTCTTTCAGTATCTCTCCATTTTTCTATAAGAGTGTACCTTCCAGTTCGACCTAGATAAAAAAGATAATAACAAACTGTCAAAGTGGCATATGTAATAGCTAAAATAATGCTACAGAGGACACTATTTAATAAATGTGTCTTCTTGATTACCATCAAAGTCTAGTCCATGCTGCTTTTAAAACTTCCCTTGAAGATATGTTAACAGCATAAAATTATGGGATGTGAATTACATATATCCTTCAGATTTGCTTAGAAATTGAACACTTTAAAACTCAGGGAGACTTTTATGCTCTTGTTAAATGCCTGATTCCCTAGACCTTCCTGTGTGGGACAAGACTTCTAGATAAAACAAAGGATGACAGGAGAATGCCCCGCTGGAAGCCATGAGGGCCTGGTCGCAGGAACTAGGTAGAACTTCAAAACTGGAATAAATTTCCTCTTTGTGAATTCCTATGCTTTCTCTGCACATTAGAACTTGGGAAGGTTAGAGGCCCATTTTCCTCCTGAAAGGAGATATTGAGCCAGTGAACAACATGCTACTTAGCTAAGAAGTGGCTGTACAGGTCTTTCCTCTGTTTCTGCATAAGGGCTTGGCCATCCCATAGCTCACACTGCTGGTATCTTTCTGCACACCTGTGGCAAATAAAAATCACTTCAGTGAAAACAACTCTTCAAAATAATTTTGTAAAAAAATAGGGGCTGAAAGAGAAGCCTTCTACAGTTTTGATAGTTGTAGCTTAGAAGCCGATTAAAAAAAAATTTTTAAGGCAAAAATATTAAAAAAAAAGTAATAAAATCATATATAAATAGAAATACTGAACCTAACTAGTAATTACAGAAGATAAAATTTCAGAAGACAGTATAATATCATTAAATTGAACACAGTTTCTAAACATTTTCATTTAAGGTAGGTAGGTCAGATGGATATTTTGTTAAAAATATCCACTACATACCTGAAACTAATATAAATGTTACATGTCAATTACATCTCAATAAAGAAGCATCCATTACTACTTAACATTATTACAAGGAAGAAAAAAACTTATCCTGGCACCTAGTAATTATAATACTGGTCCATACAGCTACTGATTTATCTTCTTTTTGAATTTCATGAGCTTCTGAACCAGTAGTAGTTATTTTCTCAGTTACTAGGTCAATAAATTAAGATCTGGATATACATATTCCTATGTATATGAGTAGCCATGTATGCAGTATAGAGTTAGTACACAAAGAATGATACTGCTTTAAACATATGCATATACTCTCCTTTAAGGACACTGAATCTTGGGTACAGCTGCAAAGTTGAAGCTTGGGAGGCAAACAGACTGGAGTTTTAATCCCAGGTTTTGCTTTTTTGTTTTTTTTCTTGAGAGAGACAGACACAGAGTCAGAGAGGGGAAGGGGGAGAGGGGTGGAGGGGGAGGGAGAGGGAGAGGGAGAATGTTAAACAGGTTTCACGCCCAACATGGAGCCCAACATGGGGCTCCATCTCACCACCATAAGGTCATGACCTGAGCTAAAATCCAGAGTCTGAGGCTTAATAGATTGAGCCACTCAGGCACCTCAGTCCTATGTTTTAATTGCCTACTGGATAAGTAGCATAACCTCACTTCTAAAATAGAGACCGTAGCAGTATGTCACAGGTTCTGGGAGTCAGAGTCAGATATAGTAAGCACCTACAACACTGCCTGGCCCATGGCAGGCATTCAATACATGGTAGCCATTATTAATTTTAAACATTGTTAGTCACATAACAAAAGGGTTGACCAGAGACCTCTTAAAAATGATGTGACATAACAATAATCTGACTTAAAAATCCTTCAGCACCCTTCAACAACTCTCAACTATACAGAGTGGAAAGAGCAAAAAGGCTCTGGAGTCAGAAGGCCTGTGTTCAAGTTTGGCTCTGCCAGCTACTTAAATGATCTGCGTGATGCATTAAATTTCCTTTGGCTTCAGTTTCCTCATCTAAAGGGTGAGAATAGTATTTTCTTACTGATAACTGTTGTGAGTCAAATGAGATGTGAAATATAAAATTTTTTTTCTAAAATTGAAAAGTCCTATACAAATATTAGTTGTTACTATTATCAAAATGCCTGGGCAAACAAGGGGAATGAAGAAGAAAGCCTTAGTACAGTGGATTGGCTTCTTGGAGTAAAAACGTTTCTAGTGACTTTCAGGTTAAAAGTTACTGTAATTACTCCAAGAAAAACCACATGACAAATCTGCAAGGCAAAAACTGTTCCACGTGTACTCACTGCTTCAAAGATCACAGCACTCTGTGTTCTTGGCTTTCCTGCCTGTCAACTACTTTTAGAATCTCACTCTTATCTGGAGCTCTGTGTCCTCATAAGTAATGTGAGGGGTTAGACTAGATCAGCAGAGCCCTCTCTAATTCTACCAGGCCAATGAAGCATCTTGAAAAAGAAAACAGAATCATTACATTATACAAGTTATATTAACAATTTTAAAGACCCTAATTTAGTCATAATTAAATACGAAGCTAATTTTTCCAATGCTTAATGGTACTGCTGCCCTATGAGAATGTCTTGGTAGAAGATTATTTAGAATTACTTTTAATGCCAGTTTTCCCTTTTTTTTGTTAAATAATGCATATTTAGTGCAGTTAGACAAAAAGAAAAAAAATCTATCCAGTAATATAAAAAAGCTTTTATAAAAGGTAAATTAATAGCTTTGATTTTATTATAAAAATTGGGTTTTAGATAGGTTATGTAACAGTTAAATCCCATAATAATTATTTTTAATACCATACTTGGCAAGATCCTAAAGATCCTATTTCATTTGGATAGATTCAAATTCTTCCTGCAAAACTCCTTTGAATGCATTTTATTAAACGGATACACTGAGTTGTACCTTGCATTCCATCTTGATGTACCCCTAAAACTAACAAAAAGTAGTATCTACCTACCTACCTACCTACCTACCTACCTACCTACCTACCTGTAGCATTTGTAGATTAGGCTGTTGTGGCTATTTAGAAATGTGTGCCACAATAATGAATGGTAAATAAAATACTGATTGTACTTTTGGATAGATGAAGCAATTGAGTGTATTCCCAGTATTATATTAACTTCATATAATAAGGAAAATCACATAGAGAGACTTTAATGCATTAGTGGAATCTCACTGGATGATTGACATAAATTAAAAGGAAATAGGATAATAGATTCTTCTCATCTAAGTTAAAGCAGAATAGTATGTAATATGAAGTTTTTGAAAATATACACCAAAACTCAAATATTCAAATATGAGTCACTCAGAAACATTATGCCCTTATTTCAACCACTCAACAACATTGTGTAAATCATTTTTACACAATTTTACACAATTTTAGAAAATTTCTCCAGAAATTTTCTAAATAGAGAAATTTTCTAAATAGAGAGCCAAATAACAAAATCATGATTGAAAAGTCACATCTTGTTATTTAGTCAACAAGTACATATAGAACATCAAATACCTGTCAGAAATAGTGTCAGGCCCTAGGGATATAAATTCTATTGAACACCTTGATCATCAACCCTCTTTGTAAGTTTTAGCTTTAGCTGACATTTGGTTTTTTCTTCAGTTTCAAATCCTTCTTACCCCCAAAATGAATACTATACATTATTCAAAAAAACATGACAGAGAGTTGCATTCATCACTTATGAATTTAATGCTAACAAATCTTCCTGTTTCTGGATATATTAGAAGTGATGTCAGTAAACGTATTCTTTATCATGAATCCTACCGCCCTGAATTTTTCTAATAACAGATACTTTTTGCTCCTTGAGCTATATAAACATTTTGGATTCTTATATAGACTCTAGTTAACATAACCAATCATTCTCATAATGACTTAGAATTCTTACAAGGAACATCTCTGTAAAAGAAATTGTATCATTTTATAGTCTGTTAAATGCTTTTGATGCTGACATACACACACACACACACACACACACATATATAAAACAAAGATATATAAAATATATAAAAATATATTTTACACACAGGCTTAATTGGTTTTGTGAAATAAGCAGTATAGATATGATCCTCAACTTTTCAGTGAAGAAATCAAAGCTTAAAAAATTTAAAGCAATTTATCAATTACATACAACTACTCTGCAAATTTGTCAATGGATTTTCTATAAGTCCTAAGTGTAGCTATTAAGATAATTTTAACCATAGAGTATTTAATTTATAATGACAGTGATATAATGTAAATATCTCTGAATATAACCTGTTGGTCAGCTATAGACAACCCATAGTTAAGTCATTCACAGTATATTTTCCCACAGTGTTGATGAGAATATCATGTAATCTATCGTGTAATCACAGAATCACTGCACATTAATTTAGGAACTATTTAGTATTATATGATGAGTTTACTACTATTAAAAAATAATAAAACCATTAAATTTATTGATTTCATAATGATTTACATTTATTATGCCTCTATTTGCTAGGCACTGTGTTGCTTACTTTGCATAAATACTATTAATCAAAATAAGAGGTAACATTTATCACTATAGACCAGTAATATTTGGGGGGACTTTTTGTTAATGTAGCATAATCTAACCCATCCTGACTGATGCATGTTATGAATTACATGTATTTACATTCATTAAAATAATCTTTTATGGATGTAGAAAATATAGAAAGTACTTAGAATTATGAATGATTACACTATTGTTATAAATATCAAAACTGTAAAAGATAATCTTGGCTACATAAAAGCAGTATAATTTACTATTAAGGACTTTTATTTCTTGTTTCAGTATAATTCAATCAATAACTATACTTTCTAACAGATGTCCACTGAGATTATAGGGGGTATAACCAAAACAGTATACAAGAAGTTAAGAGCAAGGTTCTTGAATTAAGACTACTGGTTTGAATCCCAGTTACCCTCTTACTAGCTCTAGGAGCTTGGGCAAGTTATCTGGTATCTCTGTGCCTTAGCTTGATCATCTATAGAGATAATAGCTGATCCTCATAAGATTTGCGAGGATTAAGTGGAAAATTTAATTCACAATCCAGTAAATGAAAAATAAGACTTTAAAACTATCAAGAATTATGGAGTGAAATCTTTAAACTTATCTAGAGGTACATAAAAGGAGTGTGTATAGTGATTACTTCTAGGAGGCAAGATCGTGAGTGATTTTTAAAATTTTCTTTGTATCTTTTCTGAATTTCAAAAAAGTCTATAATGAATACATCTGTAAAATGGGTAAATTTGTAAATTTCTAAAATTGATAATTTATGCATGACATTAATAAGAATTAAATGTGAGAACATAAAATATTATTTTCCTTATCTTCTAAAGGATCATATACTCTTAGAAATGGATAGGGCATTAGGTGGTCACCTAGTTCAGCCTGTAATTTATAGAAAACTTTAAAAAATTCATTCAGTTATTCACAAATATGTATTGAGTGTCTACTACTTAGGCATGGCTTTAAGCTATGAGAATAGGCAATAAAAAAACAGTAGCAGGCAATATACAGCACACAAATAAATGTAGGTCTACTGTCCATTATCCAACAGCTTTAAGGCCAGATATGCTGAAACTTCAGAACTTTTTGGATTTTAGAAAGGTAACATGGTGCTATCCCTATAGGTCTATAATCAAACATATTACAGTTTACGAAGTAAAATGTATCAACATTCATATCAAATGGAATAAATATAAATTAAAAACAGCCTCATATGGAATCAGAACAGTTTTTAGCACCAGATGAGTTCAAGACATTCCAAGTGTGGCTAACAAATGAAGTATGATAAATTTAAGGCTTTCAGAAATGTTTAGATTTAAAAATGTGTATATGGTCCATATATGTGGCCTACAGGTAATATGTCAGGAGGGGTAAGTGCTATAGAGAAAATTAGAGTATGGCAGATAAAGAGTATGTGAGTGTATGTGCATGTGTGTATGGATATGTGGTCAGGGACATCTTTTGTGGGAAGATATTTAAGCAGAGATCCAAGGGAACTAATTTTGAAGATATCTGGGTGCAGAGTATTCTCAGCAGAGAAAAGAACAGAGGCAAAGACTGAGGCAGAAATATCTTTGGTATAACTAAAGGGACAATCAAAAGTAAGTGGTAGAGAATGAAGTCAGATTGGTGAGGGGGTAAAGTAGAGATTCATTAGTGTCTTGAAGACCACTGTATGGACTTACACACACACACACGCACACACACACACACACACACACACAATGGAATATTACTCAAAAACAAGAATGAAATCTTGCCATGTGCAACAGCATGGAGCTGCAAAGTATTATGCTAAGGGAAATAAGTCAGTCAATGAAAGACAAATACCATATGATTTTACTCATATGTGGAATGTAAGAAATAAAACAAAGGAGCATGGAGGGTGAGGGAGGGGCAAACCAAGAAACAGACTCTTAAGTACAGAGAACAAAGTGATGGTTACCAGAGGGGAGGTGGGTGGAGGGGAGGTAATGAAGCTTAAGGAGGGCACTTGATGATGAGCAACAAGTGTTGTATGTAAGTGTGAAATCACTAAATTGTATGCGTGAAACTAATATTATACTGTATGTTAACTAACTGGAATTTAAATAGAAACTTTAAAAAAAAAAGTATTACTTTAAAAGAAATATGGGATGCCTGGGTGGCTCAGTCAGTTGGGCATCCAACTCCTGATGTCGGCTCAGGTCATGATCTCATGGTTTGTGGGATCCAGTCCTGCACTGGGGTCTGTGCTGACAGTGTAGAGCCTGCTTGGGATTCTCTGTCTCCCTCTCTCTCTGACCCTCCCCCACTTGTGCTCTCTCTTTCTCTGTCTCAAAATAAACAAACATTAAATAAAAGAAATTTGTTAAGAATAGGCTGGAGGGGACCAAGATGATGCAGGGAGATGAGTTGGAAGGCTACAGCAAAAACCTAAGTGAGAAATGATGGTGGCTTACATCAAGTTGTTAACAGTGACTGTGAAGAGAAACAAGATTCTGCATGTATACTGAAGGTAGTACAGGTAGGATTTGTTACTGGATTAGTTGTAAGATATTAGAACAACAACAAAAAATATCACATAAAAGTTTTTGGTCTAATCAATTAAAAGAAAATAGATTTCATTTGTTGAGATAAAGAGAAAGAAGAAATTTGTGGGTGGGCAGCAGCGGAGAAACAGACTTGGGTTCTCTCATTTGAAGTTTGAGATACCAGTTAGTCGTCTTCTAGAACAGTTTACTACAATACCCATTAACCACTAGCCACATTTAAATTTTAATTAAAAATTCATTTCCTCAGTTATACTAGCCACATTTCAAGTACTCAGTAGCTGCATGTGGCTCATGGTTACTATACTGCATAGCACAGATACAGACCATTATTATCCTTGCAGAAAGTTCTACGGGACACCACTGTTTTAGAAACTATGTTTTATTGAATACTTACTTTAGGCAAAGCAATGGTGTAAGAAGAATAAACAAGCAGGATCCCTACTGTAGGGGGACTTCCAGAGAAAAGAAGCGTTGAATAGTTAAATTAGAATTCAGTATAAAATATGCTTGTTTGAAAACTGATCTCGTGGGGCAAACTATATGAAACAAGGCTTCTTAGGAACAGTTCACTCCACCTTGGACCCCAGCCCCATCAATTTGTTTATATTAAATGCTAACTCTGGCCCCAGTTGAAGGAGATATAGGAATAAGATCATTAGAAGTGGGAACAGAGAAAAATTCTAAATCTTTAGTACTTCAAATGGTACCAGGCAACAAAGGAGTGTGAATCAGAAAACTTTTCCCTCAGTCTCCTTGATTTCTTCCTCTTTTCCTCTCTAATCTTTTGTTAGCCATACTTAAGTTCTAAGCTACTTGAGGGCAGAAATACATTCTTTTCATATTTGGGGAATATTGTAAAAGCAAATGCATTTTCTGGACTATAACTTGAAACAGGCTTTCTGTTTCACATACAGATTTGAGAAGCAGTTTGAATTGTGAAATAATGGCATTTCTGGGATAGTTTATGAGAAAAACAAGATAAAATATCTGAAATTGGGACTGTTTCAGAAAGCCCAAGATGTATACAGTGACCAAACACACAGCACGCTGCAGGACAGTTTATCCATCTCATGCCAATTAAATGTTTCAGAGTTATGTTTTTATTTTGTTATTCTGTCTCATTATTCCACCACCTAGATATAACCTGTCAAGGTAGTCACAGATCAGAGTAGAAAGGATTTCTTTCTATACTATTAGATGCATTCAACATCTTTTACCAATTTATGTTCTATTTTTAGCTATTTTCTAATTTGACTCAATTGATTAGCAGCACCAAGTCAAAAAATGTTTGCTGCCCTATATATTTGCAAATTACCAAGTTGTGTAAATATTTTTGTGTCCTGATGGTTTCCTGAAAGTAATTTTAGCTATCCAGAGAATTTCAATAATCCCTAATCAAGAATATATCTATGGTGTTTCCATCCCATGAGGCAAATGTGTGGGTTTGAACCCATGAAGGTATTCTGCAAGTTGCTTCAGTATACATTTTTTAGAAGCATCTGCAGTTTTCTCATTCAGTACATACTCCGCTAACAGGATACCTAAACTTTTACTGTGTTAAACCATAGAATTTCTGGGACTGTATGTCACAGAATTAATTTTCCCCAATTGATAAACCCCTTATTGTTTCTTATAGTGGAAATAAGGTCAAAATAATACTATAAAACTTTCACTTAGTGTTTAAACTTTGAATGCCAATAACCCACATTACAAGACGGATAAATATTTAAGTACGTATCAAAAGCGTACTGCATCTGAAGCTGAGAAAATCTTATGGCACAAGAGAAACAAGGATCAACAGTCCTCGGCTGGTTGCCAGTTGAGTCATCTCTCAGATGAATTCTGAATTTAATGAAGTATTTATGATACAGGAAAAGAGTTGTTTGGCCAAGTCTGGAGAAATATAAAACCTCTATATTCAAGTCATCAACTTTTCAAAACGGTCTGGACTGAGTTACCGAGAAAGCAAAAATGGGGGTAGATTTTAGTTAAAACTTCTTTCTGGCTTGTTCACAAACAGGTACATTACACTGTTTAGTTCAAATTGATAAACACACACCTGGTATATCTGGGCATTTTCCCTTTGAAATTCTGTGTAGAAAATGTGACTATCATATGATATGGACAGATGCAGCTTACTGCACTCCTTAGCCACCCTGTAAAATATACTCATTTTCTTTTAAAACACTGCCCATGGCTTCTTTTTTTTTTTTTTAATATTTATTTATTTTTGAGAGACAGAGAGACACAGAGTGCAAGTGGGGGAGGGACAGAGAGAGATGGAGACACAGAATCTGAAGCAGGCTCCAGGCTCCAGGCTGTCAGCGCAGAGCCCGACACGGGGCTCAAACTACTCACGAACTGTGAGATCATGACCAGAGCCGAAGTTGGATGCTTAACTGACTGAGCCACCCAGGTGCCCCTTATTTTTATTTTTTAAAAATGTTTATTATTGAGAGAGAGAATGAGAACACATGTGAGCGGGGGAGGGGCAGAGAGAGAAGGTGAGAGAGAATCTCAAGCTTAATCTCATGAATTGTGAGATCACGAGCTGAGCTGAAATGAAGACTCAAATGCTTAACTGACTGAGCCACCCCAGGCACCCCTGAATTTTTTATTTTTATTTTAAAGAGAGAGCACACAAGCAAAGAGAGAGAGAGCGAGAGAGAGAGGGAGAGAGAGAGAATCTTAAGCAGGCTCTATGCTCAGCATGGAGCCTTGATGCGGGGCTCTATCACGTGACCCTGGGATCATGACCTGAGCCGGTATCAGGAGTTGGATGCTCGAATGACTGAACCACCCAGGCACCCCAATGTTTTTCTTTTCAAAAAGTAGTCAGAATAAACAGTAAATAGGATTTTTTCCTAATGAGGGGTCTGGGAACTAGGAATCTATGTTTTGGCTCAAGAAAACATCTTTAGTTCTAGAAATCATTGTTTAGGATAAACAATAAGAGAACAGAGACAGTGCAGACTCTGGACTCAAGATCAGTAAATCTGGGAGAAGCCAGAAGACAAGTGTCTTTACAGATTCATTTAAGCATGGGGAACTGTAATAAGTAAAAGTGTGCTCTCGAGTTGTATTATGGAACCAAATAAAAAACTAGAAATCTATATTTAATACAAAAAAACCCCCCAAACAACAAGAGGAAGGATAAACCACTTTGTCTCAGACTCTCAGAGAGTTCACTTACCTATCGCTTGAGCTAAGGCTATTACAACCTCCTGGCAAGTTGTAACTTCGGTGACCCCACAAACAATCCTCTGAACTCCATCCACCCATACTTTAAGTTCCATGGTGCACCAGCCAGTCACCCAAGGGCCCTGAGACTGGTCATCAAGGTGTCAGGTCATGTCGCTGGCTATGGAAATGTGAGGAAGGCAGAGTCTTGTGTAGTCAGCTAAAAAGAGGAAAAAACATTTTTAATAAAATGAGTCTTAAAATTTCTTAAGTATTATGCAAAATAAATTTTAATATCTCATAATCCTACTACCATTAATGACCAAGTACTTACTTATTTCACAGAAGTGAATTCAGCAGCATGAATACAACTATAGCCACCTATTCACGACATTATTTCATATTAGTAAAATTTTCATAATTATAATTTTATTTATTTTTGAGAGAGAGAGCGAGCGATCAAGTAGGGGAGGGGCAGAGAGAGCGAGAGAGAATTCCAAGAATGCTCCATGCTGTCAGTGCAGAGCCTGACATGGACTTGATCCCATGAACCATGAGATCATGACCTGAGCCAAGATCAAGAGTTGGATGCTAAATGGATTGAGCCACCTACATGCCCCATATAATTGTAATTTTAATCATAAAGTAACTCTTCTTTGGGTAAAGAAATCCTACTTACTGGACCAAGCCCTATTGCTCAACATAGAAGCAATTTATTAAAAACACATAAGCTATTTAAAAAAATATATCTCATTAGGATCACTTCTGAGGTTAAAAAAAGATGTTTGTCATTTTTTGAATAATAACTGAACAAGTTTCCACAGCCTTGCTGGCATTTGTAAATGTATCTTCAGAACTCCACTGTATTCCTTTGTTTCATGTGAACCTTGCCTCCCTCTCTTCCCAAAAGGACTGAGAGTGTTGCTTTTACCACAGAAATTCTAACACTAACCATAGTATAATGCATAGGTGTGCAGAAAATATTAGTTGATGGAAATTAATTCTTTTACTTAAGGCTGGCAACTTCCCCATATATGAACTGCTTGACTTTTTCTTATTTATTTCACTGGGGTTTGATAATATTCTTAAATTACAAGTTATTCTAATAATATAAATCTCAATTTTTGTTGTATTTGTGGTGTTTCCTCAATGTTTTTTTTTTGTTTAGTTGCATTTATTCATATGCCATGCAGAAATTTTCAGACTTTCCTACAATCAAACCAAATGTCTTGATTTCTTGTATTGATTAGAATGTTATTAGCTTGCTAAAAATCAATTGCACACAATTCTTTTTCCTGTAGGGTTTTAAAATCCCAGTTCTTCCTGTGTTAAATCTTTAATCAATCTATGATTTGTTCATTGTCCTATGATCTTCCTGTTTTTTGTTGGTTTCTTTGAAAAGAATATTAAAGTTTATGAGATGTAATAAACATTGATTTAATTAATTAAAACAATATTTAAATTTATTTAAAGGTTGACAATGGAACTAGTGTTTCAGCATTAATGACTTATTGAAAAGCTTATTAAAAAAAAAACACTAAAAACTTTTCTAGTAAAACAGCATTTGTTATAAACAGTAACACAGTCCTTATGCATTTTCTTAAAGGACCTAAGATAGTTCTAGGCCACCTGGGTAGATGAGTCAGAACATATGTGAGTGAAGGCAAATAAGCTTATTTGCTTTCTCCAGGGAAGGTGCAAAAATACTTTTTGTTATCCTGAAAACAAGGGAAAGGACTGACAGTTTCCCAGCGTGTTACTTCAGCTCCCTCTGCCTACGCTGCAGTACAGAGGTGGTTTCATCAACCCTCTCTACACCCAGATAAAGGGCTATTTGCCTCTGACAAGCTAAATTGCCATAACTGTGTTCCTTAGTTATGAAATCTCATGAAATAGTGAAGTTTCTGGGTGGAGAAAAGGGCTCCAAAGCCAGAGAAATGTAAGAAATTCTACAAATAAAGTTAAACAAGTTTCTTTACAGTTAGACCACCCTGAGCATTTAATAGGCTGATGTATAGTTGAAATTTCAAATGAGAATTTCAAATATGCTACTGTCCCCAATCCATTTAAAGACGATTTGATGAAAGGAAAAAGAATTCTGACTTTAAAACAAGATATTTTTCGTTTTCTGCCAGACGCTCTACTTATTAAAAATAGAATATGTATTATTCTTTCTTGGAATATAGTTAAGATTAAAAAATTGGCCCAACATTAAGATACTGTATTAAATTAATATAAAAAAATTAAATTACTTTATTAAATAAAAAGCTGAATTTAAAAAACTAAACTGAATTAAAATCTATTTAATACCTAGTCCATTATTTTTCATTAAAATATCTTACACTTGGGGAACCTTGCAAGGAAGACAGCAGATCTCATTAAAGGCCTCCTCCCCCCAAAAGAAACCTGTCATTCAAAATACACTTATGAGGTTCATTTTTAAGTTCTACAAAGATTTTAGTACACTACCACATATTTTCCTATCTTGAATTATCATTGTTTGCCTCAAACTTTTAATCATTAAGAGAATACAAATGAACAAAGAACACATGTACATCTACTAAATATTACAGAGTATAGTAACATTGTGGGAAAACACTGAGCATAAATAGTACTGCTTAGTTTATATAAACTTGCAGGTATTTATCCTCTTGATCAGAGACTTCCTACCACGGCTAATCACAGAGAAGACCAGCATCTGCATTTTTTACACTACTAATATTCTCTTTCAAACTTAAATCCTTAAGGAGGGTAAAAAAAAATGCCTTAATAGATCATGTGGCCCAAAATTTTATTTCTAACAGGGCTATTGTTTTTAGAATATGGCTTCTGTCCAGTTTGGGCTGTACTAACAATCATCCCTAGTTTCCCTAAAAATCATGGTGTTATTCATGGAAGTCATCTGTAGAATCTGTCCCTCTCTAAGCCCTTAGGTACTCCCTTCCAGGATCTGCAACCCTGTTCTATCCTCCAGAGTCTAATTCCTATGGCTCTGTTCCCAGTCCCAGAACTAGACTAGAAGGAAAATAAAGTCCTACACTGTAGGTGCGTTTCGTAGATTGGTCATCCTTGGAACTAAGGACTCGAGAAGCTAAAGGGCTTTGGCATCTCAGCTGGAATTTGGAATACATTTTTCCATGGAAACAATGATGTAGGTAGAAGTAAGGTTCTACTGCAAAAGTATTCTTGTATTATAGTTCAGTTATGGTTTCCACTATAAGGTTTCTATATTCAAACCATGATTTTAATTTTTATAATGAAGAACTAGGTTTATTCAGTAACAAGCTACTGGGAACAAAGTGTTCTTTAGTTAAAAACCATTTACTGTCTTGAAAGCCTATTGGAATTAAGCATCTGCATTTGTGGAGACATATTCCTCCAAGACCAGTACTTTAATAAAGCAATTTCAGTCAATCCTCATTTGTGGGTTCCTTATTTGTGAATTCATCCACTCACTAAATTTGTAACCCCAAAATCAATATTTATGGCACTTTCACAGTCATTCACAGACATGTATACAGCAGTGGAAAATGCAGAGAGGCAATACTCTGCCTTCTTGTTTCAGCTTTCATAACATCAATAAGTTATCTTTTCTCAGTGTTTTTAGTGCCATGTTTTGGCATTTTTATGGTCTTTGTTGGTGATTTCATTGCTGAAAATGGCTCCCAAACACAGTGCAGACACTATCTAGTGTTCCTAAATGCAAGAAGGTTGTGATGCGACTTATGAAGAAAATATGTTCTTAGATAGGTTTGGTTTGGGTGTGAGTTATAGTGCTATTGGTTGTGAGCTCAATGTTAATGAATCAACAATAAATATCAAATAAGGTATCTTTCAAGAGAAAAACACACAAAACAAGGTGATGTCCTGATCAGCGGACAAAACTGTTGTGACCAAAGGCTCTCACAAATAAGTGCTGACTGCATATTTAAAAATGGTGTAAGTTCCTTGTGATGGCTACCACTGAGCTACTGAGCAAATTCCTTTACTCCCTGGACACTAGACACAAACATACAAGCAAGCTTATTGCCAATTTTATCATTTCTTTCATGTCCAGTTTTTGGTTACTGCATATTAAAGCATTCTTTATAGAAACATCATACAGATAAAATGAGTTATAATAAAATCTTTACAATCAAACTAGCTACTTTAAATACTAATGCTACGCACTAGTTTTTTTGGCATCATACAGAAAGAGATTCTGCACAATGAACATGGTATATCCTGAATAATACTTATTGGAATCAATAATAAGATACCCAAATTCTCTTTTGTATAGAAAACTAGTGAAAAAATAAAAACTAAAGGGACTTTAACTTTAGATTACCTTATTCTAAAACTGATTTGATGTGGGAATTTTGAAGTTATGTAGAACAACTGCTACAAACTAAAAAAGGATTAACTTTTTAATGCTCAAATGGTTTTGAGGTAAGGAAAAAAATAGGTACATATTGCCTGTGGGTGATGGGAAAGTAACATAAATTAAAAAAAAAGAAAAACAACCTGGATAACATGAGAGGATGAAGCACAATGTGGGTGGAGAAGGAGAAGAGTGAAAACAGATTAGGAAGGAAGGCGGTGGGTAAGAAAACAGATTTTGGTAGGTACAGGTAACAGGTTCTGGAAAATTGCATCAGATGCCAGTCATAGGTTATCTGCCCCTGAACTGTAGTGTTCAGGTGATGCATGTTTTATAACACTCTGGTTCTGTATTTTGGAAATACAGTTAAATGTTCAGTTGCTTTCAGAAAACCCATTATTTTGCTATAACACAGTTCTGGAAATGGTGTCACAGAGAGTAGGTTGTCATAAAAAGTACAAAATGTTAAAAGTGGGCACTGAGGAAGATGACCTTAGTGATATCAATAAGATCCTTCCCAAATGAAATATTGAGAACAATAGTCCTGTGCACGCACCATAAGGAAATAAGGTTCCCCAGTTTAACAATTTTGGGAAACATTTCAAAATACAGTGTGGAAGACAATGTGCGGCAAGATATCCCACAGTAGAGAAACTGGTTAAACTTTGTTAAACTAGTACTCAGTGACTCAGCATGGAGGGTGAGAGAGTGAAAAAGAGGCATAATGCCTATAAAATATCCCACTGAACTACAGGATACAAAATTACAAACTTTTGAAGATATGCTGTATGTAAAATGAGATTTCTGTTAGCCTTTTAATGTATTTTGAAACACCCAGAAGTGGTGACGGATACAACTATATTGTAGGAATAATATAGAACAAATGAGAAAATTTAATAGCTTTTCTCTATCTCTTATATGAAAAGTCTTAATTGCCATGATTAAGCCATCTCTTCTAAAGATAGGTTTTATATTTTTCTTTTTAGAAAAGTCATAGGATTTTTTCTTTGATATTACATTTTTAAAAATTCACAATGATAAACAATATTTGCATATTAATTATTACATCCAGCAAACCCATGCTCTTCCTTCTACTATTCATTATCCTCAGGTCACAACATTTAAACACATGCAGTGATTTAACATTTTCCAGATTTAACATGTTCAAGTGACCGTTCTGCAACTATGGCAAGGAATGGCCTGAGTACCTACCATCTGGTAAGCACAGTGTATTGTTTCTCATTTATTCCTCACAATACGAGTGAGTTAGGTACCATTAGTCTCATTTTAAGTGAATCTCAGTTTAAATAATTCTCTCAAGGTCACAAACCTAGGAATAGGGGCATATATTCAAAATTGGGATGAATGAAGAAACTAAAGCATGAATAAGGCAGGCCTCTCTAGAAGGATTCAACGTATTCAAATAAATGCTTTTAAAATGTCCTAAGTTACACTAAGAAATCTCATCTATCATCACCTAGAAATTTATTTTTGTCAGTAAGCAAGGATCAGACAACATGTGCATACTGTCCATTTTAGGAGAAAGTAAAGAGTAAACCAACTAAATCATGTTAAGAAACTACAGTTTTAATTCAGAGAACCTATGACAAATAAATACACAAGTCAGCAAAGTGAGTGTCTCATGATTAGGTTCATTTTCAGCACTAACAAATTATTCCTTCAGCTTTTGAAAATTATATCCAGATTTACTTACAGAGTCCAAAATAAATATGTCTGCATATTTGTGATAATTTTTAACTCTTTCCTTAAATACAAAGCAAAGCTTCAGAGATTTCTGGCATTTTTTTTTTTTTTTAAGTTCACACCATTAAAAACTACTTTTTGGAAAAAGCCATTTTTCCCCCCAAGGTAACACTGATTAGTGGAAACAGCATGCACCAAGGTTCAAATCCTGAGTCAATTACTTACTGTGTGACTTAAGTCAAGATGCATAACTTTTCAAGAGGCATTTGTGAGAAATGACATGTCTTTTTAAAATAGACTTAGTGCAGGGCTTGGCACAAAGTATGAATTCAACAAAAGTTAGTTATGGAAATAAATATAGCTTTCAGAAGTTAGAAACTTTTTTACTATATTATAATATTGTAAGTTATTATACTTATTAATATAAAAGAAAAGTTTCAGAAATACTATTATTTTAATAAGAGCATCTAAAAATAAAGACATTTTAGGTTATTATACCATATACTTAAGAGCAGCCAACATTCTTAAAGTTTTTAGATAGAGATTAGAAATGATAATTGGGATTAGCATCCATTTTAGGAAATTTCAACTGCATCTGGTATAAGCAAGATACAAATCAAGTTAAAATTACTGGAACAGAAATATTGATTTTGCTATTAAGAACTACTTTTTATTTTCTTAAAAAACAAACTTTTAAAATAAATATAGCTAGTAACTTTAGTTTTTTATTTAGCATCAAATTTAGTGGTATAAGAGCCATTACCTTCAGTTGAGTTTCCTATTCCAAACCCACCTCCAGAAAGCTTATTGGCAATTATATTTTTCTAAATCATATATAATGTTAAACTGATAATCTATGACTTTGGTATCTCCTATGCCCAGAGATGTTAAGCAAATGTTCATAAAAGAGTATCAAGAAACTTTTGGGAGTATAATACTTCACCAACCTTATTTCTGAACTAAGAATTTGGGTAAACTTTGATCTGTTAATTAAAACTCTAAGCAGGAACACAGGATTTCTATGTAAGAATTATAACTTGGAGAGGAAGCAAAATCTTTGTAATTGCCCATGTGTTTCTAGTAATTAAGGTTAGTCACAAAAGCAAGCTCTGCTTCAGGATAATAATTCCTTCTACCAGTCTAACATACTGACACTACCAGAAAGTCATTTCTTGCCTATTCCCTACAAAATGGTTACCATTTGTAAAATCATTCTAATAATCCATGAAACACAAGGCCATGTTTATTAGACTGAATTCTTCTTTGACTTCTGGTTGACAGAACACTACTAAATCAAGTGTTTTGCTTGGGAATTTAACTTGGAACATCACAGCCTGAAAAGAATCACAAGAGAAGACGCTAGGGAGCTACTGTGGTGGCATGAGACAATGACCACTTGGTAGGTATGTAGGAATATCATAATAGTGATGGAGATGAACTTAGACCAACACACAGAAACAATCCAGTTCAAGTCCTCCAATGGCCCCTATAGCCATCATTGTAAGCCAATTTATAGTTGTCACAGTCTCTCTAGTGGTAGTAGCCCTGAGTGAACTTTAACTGGAATGTCACCATTCCACACAAGTGCCACTAAAATGTCAGCACATGCACCTTCTTTTATTCCTTCCTTTCTACCATCCTACCTTTGCCATATTCTTCTTCCCAAGTCACAAGACAGCCAACAACACCCCAAAATACATTTGGCTCTACTTGGTAAAACTTATAACAAGGAAGCTGTAGATTCCATGCACTGGAGAAATCAGAGAGGGATAGGCACATGATGGTATTTTCTCTCATTTCATAGAGTTCACTGAAACCAAATGGATAAGATATCTTGTCTTTCAGAGCTAGCAACTCACTGGCCATCAACTAGTGTAATCATTTATCTGAACACAAAAGGCTGGGGGCTGGCCAATTACATCATTTGATCAAGGTCACATGAATAGATGTTAGGCAATATTTGGAATAATATTAGTCTGAAAACTGAAATTAAATATATTTACATATACTGAAATAAATTAAATGTCCAGTATAGAAGATGTTGAAGGAGTTGCTCCTATAAAACACTGTAGTTAAAATAGTCAGACCAGGGGCAACTGGGTGGCTCAGTCAGTTAAGTGTCTGACTTTTGGTTTTGGCTCAGGTCATGATCTCACGGTTTGGGAGTTTGAGCCCTGCACTGGGTTCTGCACTAATAGCATGGAGCCTGCTTGGGATCCTTTCTCTCCCTCTCTCTGCCCCTTCCCTGGTCATGCTCTATTTCTCACTCTCAAAATAGATATATACACTTAAAAAAATAATTATAAACAAAATAGACCATTAAATGGTGGTTACCATCGATATAACAGAAGTATGAAAAAATATGTGTTGTCTGTTCTTGCTAATTTTGTTAAATGTTTATGGAAGGTGGAACAGTAGAGGTCCTTGCAACTTGGTTTTACTAGGACAAAATCTCCTAAGAAATATAAAAAATAATATACCACTGGGTTCCATTTCTTGCTGAAGTAATATAAAAAAGAAACATAAAAAGCCATCTGTTTTGTAATTATATCTTCTGTTAGGATCCCAGTCTACTTTGAGGCCCTTTAGAGGTAGTTGGAGGCATGTGTGCAGTGTCAAGATCTGTGATGGCTTAATTCCTGTTAGAGCTCTCAGCCTGGGATGAGGGGTCACACTCTCAAAACTCTTAATGTAAAAGCCCTAAACTCTGGCATCAATTAAATCATGCCTTTTACTATATGTGCTATTTCATGGCTCTCACTCATAATCATTAGAAAACATTGCAGTGAACAAGGCTATAATGTATTTCTAAAAAAATTACTGAAAGAAAGGAGGAGTTAAGTAGTAGGAGGAGGACCTGAAGCTTGTTTGGTCCCTTGAACTAAGCTAGATAAATACCAATTCATTCTGAATGCCCAAGAAGACGATCTAAGGACTGACAGAACTGCACAACTAGAGAGACAGAGAAGAGGGGAATCATGGAAGGCAGGAGGTGCAGAGATGTGATTTGGAAAAGAAGTGGACTGTGGGTGCTACAGAAGGGAGGGATCCTTGGTCACAGAGAAAGGTGAGAGAGAGAGGAGTGCACAGGGGATCACACAAGGAGGAATGTTTCCCCAAAGCCACTGACTAGGAAAATAAGAGGGGCTGATTTTCATGAGTTTTTACAACCAAAGACTGGAGTTGCAGAGGTCCACGGTATGGCAGGTGTGGAGCCCAGTGGACACTGCAGTGCTCCTGTGGAGAAGGAGGGCAGATAATCCAGAGGCAGATGGAAGTGTGATCTGAGATCTCCTGGGACACATTGGGAGAGACAGTTCCCCCTTCCTGGAGCACATCTGAGAGAGGTGGCATTGCCTCTATGGATACAAAGGAGCTGGCGGGTACCATTTATCTCTCCCCGCCCTCAGCATAAACTAACTTCAGTAATCAGCACAGGGTCAACAGTGGCGGTGTAAACTACCAACACCAGGCCCTCCCCCACCCCCATGCTCTGCAGGTGCTGCTTTGCTCAGGTAAGTGTGTCAGAACCAGTGCAGCGGGCCCCACCCACAGAAGACCAGCACAACCCTCCCCCTCCAACCCCCTGCATGCACCAAGTCTACTGACAATTAGAGGTCTGCAAAGGTTCAACTCTAGTATAAAATAGCATCAGGTCTCTTTTAACAAGCAGACCAGACTACACCTAGATAAAATTCGCCACACTCTGGACAAGGTTGAAACACTCCCCGCTGCAGGTAAGGAGAAACTCTGCAGAGGAGTGACGTGAGGGAAACAGCAGCTAAAACACAGCAGCAGAGTGCACATAGCATACACCAGAGACACTTCCTAAAACACCAGGCCCTGGACAGTATATGGCCTCTTCTTTATAAAGCCATTACTCTCAGGAGCAGGAAACATAACAGGCTTTCCTAAGACACAGAAAAGGAAGACAGAAACAGACAAAATGCCAAGATGGAAGAATTTATCCCCCCCAAAAAGAACAAGAAAAGGTCACAGCTAGGGGTCTAATTGAAACACATATAAGTAATATGCTTGATCCAGGATTTAAAGCATTGATCATAAGGATACTAGCTGGGCTTGAGAAAAACATAGAACACCAGAGAGTCCCTTACCACAGACTAAAAACTAGTCAGGCCAAAATAAAAAAAATGCTATAACCAAGATATGAAACCAACTGGATGTAATGACCACAAGGATGGAAGAAGCAGAGGAACAAATAAGTGATATAGAGGACAAAATTATGGAAAATAATTAAGCTGAAAAAAAGAAGGAAAGAAACATATTGGATCCCAAATGCAGACTTAGAGGACTCAGTGACTCCATAAACATTCATATCATAGGAGTCCCAGAAGAAGAGAGGGAAAAAAAGGCAGAAGGTTTATTTAAGCAAATTATACCTGAAAACTTCCCTAATCTGAGAAAGGAAACAGACATCCAAATCCAGGAGGCACAGAGAACTCTTAACAAAATCAACAAAAGCAGGCCAACACCAAGACATACCTTAGTAAAATTTGCAAAATACAGGTAAGGAAAAAATCCTAAAAGTAGCAGGACAAAAGAAATCCCTTAACTTACAAGGGAAGACAAATAAGGTTAGCAGCAGATCTGTCCACAGAAACTTGGCAGACCAAAACGGAGTGGCATGTGCTGAATTCAACTGTGCTGAATGGGAAAAATATGCAGCCAAGAATACTCTATCCAGCAAGGCTGTCATTTTAGGATACAAGGAGAGATAAAAGGAGTTTCCCAGACAAATAAAAAACTCCTGAAAACTTGGTGACATTTTAAATGTAGATGTGAGTGCAAACAGATTTGTGATATTTCTCCTTGAGCAAATGCACTTTAGTACCTTCACTGTAAACCAACCCTTCAAATAAAAACATGTCTTTGTTATAACACAAGAATAATAATAAATAGCTACCTCAGCTCTTACTTTGTGATAGATGAAAAGTTAACTGTTATATTTAATCCTTTTAATACCCATCTATATCTCTATATGATATGAGTTATTATGATACAAATGAAGAAATGGAGGTATAGAGAAATTAGGAACTTGCCCAGACTTAATCAGCCAGTAAGTAGAAAATCCACTCTGATAATGCTTGTAACTACTAAAAAGTTACTTATATTTATGAAATAAAGTTATTAATAAAGTTTTCCAGGACTCTGTAATCACCAGTCTTGGCTCAGGAGAGAAAGTAATCAAGTGGATGTGACCATGGGACATATAAATTCCAATACGACTAAGTTGAGTGATATATTTAGCCTAATCATTGCCATAGAGCTGAGAAGAAGCAAGGAGCTAATATTCAATAATAATCAGACTTAGTAAAGAATACATGACCCCTGAGATTCCTACCAGAAACTGCTCCTCTGATACCTCCCTTGTCTCAGTGAAGCAGGAATAGAGCTTGGGTCTAAATCCAAATGTTATTAGACCTCCAAAGTCTAGATCCTTTCTACTACAACAAACTGTCTGCAAGGCAAAATCATTTTTCTTCTCCACATCTGAATAGATACTGGCTACTTCATTAGTGATTTTTATCCATTTGAATGACAAAATTATGCTGTGACTTTATGGTCATCATTCAGGTATAAAGAATCTATTTCCTGAATTTAGTATTAATGACGTTCTGTGATAAAACCCAATGTTTTACTTAATAGGGGATAAAAACAAATTTATTTTTTATTCATGAAGCCAAGATCACTACAGACTTCTCGTTCATGTTTTCATAAATACTGAGCCCATCAATTCTGACAAGTAAGCCCATTTTTATACTTACAATGAAATAAGTATAAACTTTTCAACAGAACATTGTTTTGACTTACAGTTACAATGGTGACTTCAAATAGCCAAAATTTATATGTCAAAACATGTTTCTCTGAAGGTACAGGAAATTAGTATTTCTAAGCTAAATTAGAATGTAAACATTTGAAAGCCAAAATAAAAGAATTTTGGGAGGAAATACTAATGAAATAAATATATAAAATTAAAGAAAATGTGAGTGCCTGACTCCTGGCTCAAAGTAGTTGCCAGACTATAAAATTTGCACTAAATTCAATTTTAAGATTTAATTAACACAGTATATAAAGTGCAACAGTTCAAATGTTTTCCAAAATTTCATTACTATACTTGCTCAGTTGGTGAAGTACTAAATGCTTTAAGACTACAGAGGCCTGAAATTGTATTTGGCAAAACTAAACATGCATGATCCCTAAGAATCTTTGTTAAAGTGGACTATTTCAATTCAAAAATTTAAAAAGTATGAACAGGGGTACCTGAGTGGCTCAGTTGGTTAAGCCTTCGACTCTTGATTTCAGGTCAGGTCATGATCTCACAGTTCGTGGGTTTGAGTCCCACATATCTCTTTCTTTCCCTGTCTCTGCTCCTCCTGTGCTCTCTCAAAATAAATAAATAAACTTTACATATAAAAAAGTATGAACAATATGAAAAGACAGTTTTCCCATAATCTTTAAAAGTCAAGAAGAGGGGCACTTGGGTGACTCAGTTTGTTGAACACCGGACTATTGACTTCAGTTGAGGTCATGATCTCACAATTCATGAGATCCAGCCCTGTAGCAGGTTCTGTGCTATCAGAGCCCGTATGTTTTTTCTCTCCCTGTCTCTCTCCTCCTCCCCCACTCATGCATGTGCATGTGCACACGCTGTCTCAAAAAAAAAAAAAAGGTAAAAAAAAAACAGTCAAGAAGAATTTTGCTTTTTGTAGAAGACAATCTAAGCCAATTAAATAATTAAATCCCTAGATGATATGCAAAAATAGGTGCATGTTTTGGTTATATTTTAGTAAGTAATAGGTATTTTCCTTCATAGCAAAAATTTAATACCGAGATTATTCAGTGTACCCATAATGCTATTGTTCCAAAGTACCATACTTTATTCCTTACATTATCTTTAGTTTCCATTCTCTTTAAAGAGGTATTATGTGCTGCTCTGCATTCATTTGGGGGAAGTTTTGGAGTTCAAATAATCTATGAAGTATTGCATTGTTTGAGGGGGCATTCAGTCTTATTGGAGAAGACAGATGCTAAGTTTGAGATGTGTGCTATGACATATTGGGGCAAAAGGCATGGTATTTATTATAAATATGATCATTGATGTTGACTAAAGTGGTATTCTACTTGACAATATTCTATTTAAAGAATTGGGCTTAGGCCTAGTTCCTGCCCTTTACTGAAACTAATGGTGCTAGGTGAGGATGGGTGTGACCTGTCAGTCAGTAGGCAGACTGAATGAGGAAAGCTATACACCTAACCTAGAGCACATGAATTAATATAAATGGCTCAACTGTAAGGCACAGCAACTAAAGCAATTAACTGTTAAAAATCCCAAAACACTTTCCAAATTAAACAAGGGGTGGGGATAGGGGGTAGAAACTTAAGTTTTTGTTATGTTTAAATAAATTTATTTACATTTCATTAGTACATCTGATTTCTACAATGTGTTTACATTTCATCAACTCCTATATTTTTAGAGTAAAATGAAAAGCTCAAGTACTGCTAATCTACCAGTTACCTTGGCAAAGTCCCTTGTAGAACTATCACCCAATGGAATGAAATGTGTCAAAAAATATGGCCAAGGATTACTCCAGTAGTGATGCTACGATGAATATTACACTACATTGTAAAATTCCTAAATATTGTATATCTCAAGGTAATATCTATGAAAGGAATACTACTGTTCTAATCTACAATTTGTGGCTTCCATGTGATCTTAAATATTTAATTGAAATAATTTTATGGCTATTAATTTTTAAATGCTCAGTGAAAGGAAGTGTGCAAGAGTAGATAGAAAAGAGTAGATAGAAAAATAACTGTACAAATAATGCCTAATGTTTAGAAATGAAAAAAATATCAGCGTAGTATAAAATTCTGCTGACAGGGCTCTTTCTCAACACCTTATCACTTTAAGCAAAGCTTTTCCCTCCCTAAAAACAGATTAATCAAAATAGGCCAAATGTCTCCAGTTAAAAAGAAAGACATGCTCCACCCTACACACTCAGAGAGTTTTAATAAAAAGAATGTAAGGAATTTAATGAAATCAAAACAAAGGAATTGATAAAGTAAACAGTCCGGACTTCTCAAGCCATTTACAGATTCCGGTTTATAAATGACCTATCTAAATAACTTATCTAAGATTATGAAGACAAATAGACCCATAGATAGACCTGTGGCTAATATTCTTTTCCATTTCAAAGCTTGGGAATACACAGAGTGAACACAACATATGGTCTTTTCCAAAGTGTTCTTTCAAATACATTGTATTCTCTGTAAACAAGTTCTTAAATTGCTATGTTTAGCTTATTTAGGTGCAGAAAAGATAAACTAATCTTTTCTGTAACTATATTATTTAAGAAAAGAATTAAATAAACATGTACTTCATTTTATTATTAAAACTAGACCCTAAAAGTTCCAAAATATTTACAATAACTAGCAATTCATATTCTCAATATGATTTTGCCATAACAAAAGTTTTTAAGTTTTGGATATTTTGAATTTGAAAGAGCAATATTTCTGTAGAGCTGTTCAGCAAAACTAGAAATCTGCATCTGGAACTGAGAAGACAGATCCAACAACATCACAGTATCAGAAAGGTGACATAAAGCCATAAAACACACTCAAGTATACTCTATGCCCTTAAACAGTATCTCCTTAGCATTATTGTACACATTTATATCAGGCTGTCCTGTACTTCCATTGTTAAGACTGATCTAGATTTGCAAATTTGTATTTTAATGTATGTATATGTGTATATATGTGTATACAAACATATTCATACACATACATGTGTGTGCATGTGCATGGATGGACACACACACACACACACACACACACCCCTTCTAATTCCTTAACTGTATTTTAAACTAGAAGTCAGAATTCGTTTCCTTTGTAACACCTAATATTGTGAACAATGTGCAGGCTCATTACATTGATAACAACTGTTTAACTTATACAATCATCCAATGTCAAAGCCAGGAAATCGATGCATTTATGATTGCCTACGTTTCTACAAATCCATAATGATATTAATCCAACTGAGCTCCCAAAGAAGTGAAAGAGTATAGACCTTTGAAGAACAAACTAAACAAT
Organism: Herpailurus yagouaroundi; assembly: GCF_014898765.1. Classification (NCBI taxonomy): domain Eukaryota; kingdom Metazoa; phylum Chordata; class Mammalia; order Carnivora; family Felidae; genus Herpailurus; species Herpailurus yagouaroundi. Next base: position 22,607,167 of record NW_024412407.1, read on the forward strand.
GAAATACTCTAAAAGCTGTACATATGAAAACAAATTTAAGAAATGTCAAAAAACTCATGACTTGTGTTTTAATGTGATGGTAAGCAACATATTCAGGGAAAAAGATTAAGTAAATTATTAAACTTTAGACTATGAAAAAAACTCAGAGACTAAAACCTACATGTGACCAATATTAATATATTAAATTCATGTTAGTTCTATATAAATATATTCAGTGCTCAGAAAATAAGAAGTCTCAGTATAATGAAGAGTCAGCAGTTACCTTACTAATAAAACAGGAATCAAGGATTCAAGGCCTAACATATTTACTATTTAAAAGCCAGTAGATTTAATGTCTAAAACCTGCAGAGGTGGGGGGGGGGGCAGAGAAAGGGACTGAAGAAGGGCATTCAGGAGGTTTCACCACAGTAGCATGGGACAGTAGTTTTTACAGTCAAGAGGTATCTATAGCTAGTTAACTGAAACATTAATAGAAGTATAATTTGAACTTTTGGAAAGTTTTTCCATTGCTCAAAATTTACCTAGAAGTGGCAGAATGACTAAGAGAATGAAATTTTTCATTTTTTAAATTCAAGTCCAAGGAACCAATTATTTGTGCTTAGCTACTGAACCAGAAATCTTATGTTAAGGAGATTAAACAATGTCCTAATTTCCTTTTTTAAAAATCAAAACACTAATATATTTAAAGTTATGATTCAACAACTAAAAAGCAAAAACATTGATATTATTACCAAAATCAAAGCAAAAAGCTACTGTTCAAATGAATCAAATACTCATGAGGATGAGGATGATGCAAGGCCAGAAAATGAAATAATGATTTAATTTTAAATACATCATGTATTGACAAGTGCTAGATAATTTATGAAGTTAGGCAAGCAGTTATCATTTTATAATCCATATAATCTATATTCTCTAACTATATCTCTATAATTTATAATCTATAATACTATCATTTTATAATACTCCCCCCCTCCCACTACCAAAAACAAAACAAAACACCAAATAGTTGAGGTTAGTAGAGTTCAAGAGTTCAAGAGTTAAGGTTAAAAGAGTTAGGTAAAGAACTCAGGTCTCTAATCTTGAGTCCTCTCACACCCAGACTCAACAGAGTCTAGACTGAAATTAGGACTACACCAACTCAGACCCCTAACAGCCTCCCAGATTTATTATAAGTGAACTATCTGCAGCAGATAAAGAGGCCACCTTCCACCTTCCTAAGCAAAACCAAGGAATGGAGATTGTTTTATCTACTTCACAAAACTAATTCTGATGATGATTTCTTTGGAGATGCCATGAAAGTCACCTTAAGAACTCACCTTCTCGGGGCGCCTGGGTGGCGCAGTCGGTTAGGCGTCCGACTTCAGCCAGGTCACTATCTCGCGGTCCGTGAGTTTGAGCCCCGCGTCAGGCTCTGGGCTGATGGCTCAGAGCCTGGAGCCTGTTTCTGATTCTGTGTTTCCCTCTCTCTCTGCCCCTCCCCCGTTCCTGCTCTGTCTCTCTCTGTCCCAAAAATAAATAAACGTTTAAAAAAAAAAAATTAAAAAAAAAAAAAAAAAACTCACCTTCTGATTCTCCCTATTTAAGAGTCTCTTATGTTTTGTCCCCCTCCCTGTTTTTATATTATTTTTGCTTCCCTTTCCTTGTGTTCATCTGTTGTGTCTTAAGGTCCTCATATGAATTAAGTCCTGATATTTGTCTTTCTCTAATTTTTCTTAGCATAATACCCTCTAGTTCCATCCATGTAGTTGCAAATGGCAAGATTTCATTCTTTTTGGTTGCCAAGTAATACTCCATTGTATATATATATACCACATTTTCTTTATCCATTCATCCATCGATGGACATTTGGGTTCTTCCCATACTTTGGCTATTGTTGATAGTGCTGCTATAAACATTGGCGTGCATGTGTCCCTTTGAAACAGCATACCTGTATCCTTGGATAAATACCTAGTAGTGCAACTGCTAGGTCATAGAGTAGTTCTATTTTTAATTTTTTGAGGAACCTCCATAATGTTTTCCAGAGTGGCTGCACCAGCTTGCATTCCCACCAGCAGTGCAAAAGAGATCCTCTTTCTCCTCATCCTCACCAACATCTGTTGTTGCCTGAGTTATTAATGTTAGCCATTCTGACAGGTGTGAGGTGGTATCTCATTGTGGTTTTGATTTGTATTTCCCTGATGATGAGTGATGTTGAGCATTTTTCATGTGTCGGTTGGCCATCTGGATGTCTCCTTTGGAGAAATGTCTATTCACGTCTTTTGCCCATTTCTTCACTGTATTATGTTTTTTTGGGTGCTGAGTTTGATAAGTTCTTTAAGATTTTGGATACTAACCCTTTATCTGATATGTCATTTTAAATATGGAGAACACAGGGTTACTGGAGGGGTGGTGGGAAGGGGGATGGGCTAAATGGGTAAGGGACATTAAGGAATCTACTCCTGAAACCACTGTTGCACCATATGCTAACTAACTTGGATGTAAATTAAAAAAATATGATAAAAAAAATTCACCTTCTGAGCCTGACCACAAGCAGTATGTTAAATTTCATAAGAGGAGGCTCAATGAAACCCACAGCTTTGGATCAGTTCCCTGCCCAATCATGAGGAACAACCACGATATCCCTTCCAGTTATGATTCTAATGCTTCACATTGTGAGTGCCAGTAGAATATACAAATATATTCTAATTTCCGTACATAGATATTTAAATATGTATATACACACATATATGTACACACACACGTGTCTATAGATATATATATATATATATATATGTATATTTTAAAAGACAACTCAAAAACAAACTTGAAAAATATAAACATTTTCTAGGAAAAAAAGAAAAAGTCCTACAATTACGTAGGAAGAATAAACATCTGGGACTGTTCCACAAAGCTCTAAGTAGAAAGGACTGACACAGACCTGAGTGACAGGAAGGATTTGTCTTTGAAAACAAAGGAGTAATTTATCAGGCCAATAAATTCATTGTGAAGACACTAAAGTCAAATTAAATAAAACCAACAAGAGACAAAGCAATGTCCTAGTTTTGTGCACTGGGAGCTGAGGCTTCACTAAGCACTAATTATATCTGGTTGGAAATGAAGCAAATTAAATATGCTCCCTTTTAAATGGTGTTTTTTTTTTTAAACAAGAATTTTAAAGAATAAAGCATTTTAAATTATTTTCCCAAATTAATCTTGGGAGTTAACGAGTAGGTTATGCAAGTGACTTTTTTTCTAATGTGCCCTGGGTAACAATGATGAAGGTGTACACTGAAGATACACTTAAAAGCCAAATATCTAGTTTTATATTTTTGTGGTTTCCAACATGCCTCAGAAGCTTGGGTTCTAAACGCAGAGTATAAAAACAAACAAGTAAGCATGCAGGATCTGTGGTGCTCATAATTGAGAAGCTAAAATACTTTTAGGAAACTATCAAAACCACATTATTTCAGCTTATTTATCTTTGTGGCCTTTACTGTATTTTTTTTTTTTTTTTTTTTACTTCTAGTCAGTTCTATTTCCAAAGCAGCTGAGATGTTCTCCTTTGAGACTTTGATCTTGAAACAAACTTTCACTCTAAAAAATAGGTATAAAACAGCAGAGAAAACATTACAAAGAGAACAAAATATTTTATTACAGTGGTATTAGTTCATCCAAAGCATATACACCACATATAATCTGTGTGCCAAATCCAGAGGTTTACAATCACCATCTGATATGATAACTGATGATGGAGGTATGTACAAGGTAGAAAGACAATAATACACTAGGATGAGGTGAGATCTTAAGCATATGTATATCATAGGTATTGTTCAAGCTCAGTCCCAGAATTGAGCTGAGCTTGGTTTAATACATATCTGCTCTTCTCTCTTTTTTTAAGAAAAACTTTAAGTTGTTTCACATTCCAGATGGCTGGAACATTATTTTCCTTTAGACTCTGACTCTTGGGCAACAAGCATGTTGTGGTGACCTTTAGGGACCAACTCTTGGTTTAAGGACCCTGCTACCCCTCTGAAGCTCTTTCCCCTGCATCCCATTCGTGAATCTCTTTGTGTGCATGTGAACACAGGTGTGCACACACCTCCCCCCCTCCAATGTAGAAGGGTCCACTGAAGTAGTCGTGGTGGTCCATCAGCCATAAAAAAGGCAGTCCATGCTATGAAATATATTTGCTTTTGAAAACACTTACCTAAATTTAGTGCTAATCTGAATAAACTACAAGTGTTACAAGTCTAATAAAACTTTCAGTCTTAAAAGTCTAACAAAAACAAACAAGAAAATTATTAATAAAATACAATTTGGTCACAAAATTTTAAAAAATGGGGTGAAGATTTTGACAAAAGGCAGAATAAAATGGGATACTGGTAGTAAAACATTTTAATCTCTACCCTATTTCTAAAACTACCTCCAAAAAGTATATAAAATACAAAAATTATACAAAATAACATATACAATTTTAAATTTATTTGTAAAGAGTTCACTTTTATAAGAGCATATACCAAAGAGGATAAGGAGTGGGCACTGGCAGCGATCCACTGGAAAGTATTTTATAACTGATATTATTTAATTTGAGACGTTAAAATTGTTTCTTGTCTTTGTTTCCTTTTTATTTTGCTGCCTATTAAAAGGGAATTTAACAAACTCTGGGGAAAACAATGCTAGGCTAAAATGAATTCTGCATCTCTTAACTAGTCTGTTTAGTTTGCTGTACTTCAAAGCTACATTTATAACTCATTGAAATCTACATGCTTTATCACAGGCTCAACTGCTTCTTCCCTTTTTTGTTTTAGGATAATCTCCCATCTACTTTCCTGCAGTACTTCTTTAGTAGCAGTTACATGCATCTGAAAGGATATAGATCCAAAGCCCTTGAAAGGATCTATAGATCATCTAGGTCAGGGACTCTCCATTTGGTCTCCAGCCCTAATACCAGAGAAACAAGACACATATCTTTCATGAACACACTGGTCAGCTGGAAGAGTCATAGCAATGGCTGGGGTATGGGGATGAGAGAAGATATGTCAAAATCCCTGAGTCCACAGGGGCAGGGTGAAATACTCCCATGCCCTATCTAGGATTTTATCGCTCTTAATTTCTGAAATTAAAACTTTTTTTTTTTTTAAGTGGGAATGATCAAACAAATAATCATTTTAAAAAAAAAACCTTTTTTTTTTTTTTTTTTTCTGGCAGGCTAAGTAACTCTTAGTCCTTATCCTCCAGCATTTACTATCCATATTTCAATTAAGGGAACACTGTAGAACTTCCTGCTTCCTACTTCCTTACAAAATGCAGGGGTGAAGAGGGAGAAAACCAAACAAGGTTGGGATAAGGTCCAAATACAGCAAAATTATTTATTATATCTTTTCCACATAATCTATGTATTAAAATCTATGATACTAATTCTTAATTGTTTTTAAAGCCCATCTAACTAAAAAATACCATATAGCAGATTTATAAGCTGCAGAGTTCTTCCAATTGGTTTGTTTTACCTTTCTGGATATTTTCTTTTTATTGCAACCTTTGGTTTTAATTTCCTTTTTTTTAAATGTTTATTTATTTTTGAGAGAGTGCGCGTACACACACGCGTTGGAGAGGGGCAGAGAGAGAGGGAGACACAGAGTCTGAAGCAGCCTCCATCCAGGCTCTGAGCTGTCAGCATAGAGCCTGACATGGGGCTCCAACCCATGATCCATGAGATCATGATCTGAGCACAAGTCGGACGCTTAACCAACTGAGGCACCCAGGTGCCCCTAATTTCTATGTGCATTAGCTGCTATGGAATATATCTTATTTTTGAGATTTATGAAGATTACTCCAGTATTTCCCTATAAATTTTAATGGACATTTTCCCAACTGCCCAATACTACTGATAAAAATTATAACTTCTAAGGGTAAGGTTAATAAACTTCTTCTCTAGGCTGTACTAAGGCACTGACCCCTCTTCTGTGGGCATTACTTCCTAGCTAGTTTAACTCTTGCATAATTAAGTTGTATGGTCTAGTGACAGTCCCTATCTTTATAGGGGGCTAAGAATAATATCACCTGGGCTAGAACTTATTTATACACTTAAAATTTCTTTTTCAAGAAATCCATAACCATCCATAACTTCATTCCTTTAACCATAAGCAGTCTCAACAGCAGACATCATGACAATCTCTTCATTTTAGCTTCTTTTCTCAGTTTAAATCCATCCAAAAGCAACCTAGTTCATTTCTGCATGAATTTATCCACTCAACAATACTATATTCCTGGGCCTCTTCTGCTTAGATCCATGAATGTTCCTCACTGACTTTAGGATAAACTTCCTACCATTGTCCACCTCAGTCCAGCCCGTTCCTCAACTACACTTCCTTTTGTGAGGTAGTCATATCTCTCTGCCCCACCAAGTACTGTTTTCTCTACTTAGAACATCCTCCTCCTTCTTACCCACTGCCCCCAGGAATCAGCTAGTCTCAGTTTGATGAGATGGTGGTGGAAAAGACATATCAGCAGAAGCCACGAGCTTCCTCTATGTCAGCCACGTATACTAACTAAAAATAACGCAAAATGAGTAGAGGCTCTGAAAGGTTAATGGACTAGATACAACTAGTATAACATGAGACAAGGATTTTAATTGAGTCTGACTACAGTCCTTACTCTTAATCTTTACCCAGAGGGTGGGAAAGCCCACAGGGACCAGGCAGGTTTGCATATTAAATGCAAAGAAACAGTTTTCCATGGACAAAGAAACATGCTTAAACACACACACAGCCATAAGTTTCTTTCTTTCGATGAAGATCATTTTATTCAGTTTCATCTTATGTCTATCATAAAAAATCAATAGCACTTCATGTTATTAATTTTCTAAAACAAAACCTGGATAATTATATTAATGTCAATTTCATAGATAAATCATGTATACTCTCTTGAAAATTTTAATGTGCTTTTTAGGATGAAAGAGTGAGATAATAACCTTACTATGCATGAAGGAGGAATGTAGTGGAAATCTATAAAAAGATATAGCATAGTTCACTGTTCTTGTCATTTTCTATTATAAAAATAAAAAATGCTATAAGCAAATTGGTATCTGTTGTGACCTAAAAGATCACAAGTTTTACTTAGAGTTTCAATATTTACATGAGCAGGTATCAGATTCTTTTGATCAAAGGAGTTCCAACAAATTCTGTAATGGCTTAAAAGCTGAACCACATAATTTTGGTAAGAATTTGCTCTCCAATTGATCCTAAGTCTCATTATAGAGTATCTGGGGTCAAACTGAACTCATTAACAACATTTACACTGTCCTTACTTTTTATTTTTTCAGTATATGTGCTACCAAAGTGAGAAGAACACTGTCCTTACTTTTTGCCTTAGAAGAAAAGTCACAATCCAAGGATGGCTGAAGTATGTGATATAATGTATTTAGTTCCTAACAGCTGTGTGCTTTAAAATAAATTCACACACATAAATTGCTCTCTGTAGTACATCTGTGGGTAAGAAGTTCCCTTAACTGGTTATGTAATACTTTAGGTTAGGTAGTAAAGGATCCCAGATGTTTACCCTAACAGCTTTTGTAGACACACAAGATTAATGTTAGACACGTAATCACTGGTTTGGGAACAGGGCCAAAGTGTGTACACATGCTGTTTAATTATGTTGGCACCCCAGGCATTTCAAACATCAACAGAATTTCTCATATTCCTATTACTAATCCTACTTTAAATAACTATAGAAGGGTAAAGAAAACTGGGCATTTCACATGTTAATGAAATCTATCTAACTCCTTTGACTTTCAATAGATTTGGAGGTTTTATGGCTTTAAACATATCTTAGGCTATAAAGAACAGGTAAATAAGATATAAAAATTGCACGGAAATATTTTGTTCAAAATTCTTTGCTGCACACAAGTGTAGCAATTTCCACATCCTTTTTTGTTATTGTCCTCCCTTCTAAAAATCCATGTGTCCCAAGGGAACCTTTGATTAAGCCATGGAAGTTTCCCATGAGTCCTACAACTTGACTTTGGGTTTCTACACCAACAGTGCAAGAAGTTTGTTTTGAATGAACATTCCAAAGTTCCTTACCTAGATGAGTTTGAGAAACCTGCTGAGAATCTAACTGCATACAGACATAGTAGAATTGTTTTTATATTTAATGACTCAAATTTCTCCTACTCCTTTTTAGGAAAAATTAAGCAACAACATACATATTTCCACAAATTTTCCAAAAAGATATTTAAAAGTTTTTAAATTTTTTTTAATGTTTATTTATTTTGAGAGCGAGTGAGCACCAGTGAGGGAGGGGCAGAGGGAGAGGGAGAGAAAGAATACCAAGCAGGCTCAGCACTGTCAGCATAGAGCCTGACGTGAGGCTCAAACCCACAAACCTCGAGATCATGACCTGAGCTGAAGTAGGTTTATCCAACTGAGCCACTCAGACGCCCCAAAAGTTTTTTTTTAATGTTTATTTATTTTTGAGAGGGAGAGAGAAAGAGAAAGAGAGAGAGGGAGAGAGAGAAAGGGAGAGAGAGGGGAAGACAGGGGGAGAGAGGGGGGGGGGGGGGAGGGGGAGAGGGAGACACAGAATCCGAAACAGGTTCCATGCTCTGAGCTGTCAGCACAGAGCCCTATGTGGGGCTTGAACTCACAAACTGTGAGGTCATGCCCTGAGAAGAAGTGGACACTTAACTGACAGAGCCACCCAAGTGCCCCATATTTAAAAGCTTTATGTGTGACAATAAATGAGTAAATCATCACAAAAATAGATGAGCTTGGCCAATAAAGCTACAGACTATCTTAAGAGGAAGGATCTTCTCAAGGGGAAGCAAACTCAATGGAAAAATTCCTAAAACCAGAAGTTTTCCAGCCATAAAATTTCCAAACTTCCCAAAACCATATGTTCGTCACTAGCTCTGCTAGGATATGGGAAGTTTCCTTCCTATGCTGCAGGCTGCTGATATCATGCACCTAAGTTTGAACTAAACACACAGAAACGTACATTTCATTAAAATAGCATGTGATGATGAGAAACTTAAGATATTTTGGTAAATTTATTCGGAATGCATTTATAAGTAAAACATACAGGTCAGATCAAACCACTGAAGCATCTTTTCAGACTTCTTGAATTTCACTGAATAAGGAGTATTTTCAATAATGATAGGAATCGCTGTGGCTTTACATGTACAGTTGATATTGAAATCTCTATTAAACCCTCTTCTCTCAAGCTCTCCCACCCTGACTCTGATCACTCAGATTCCACTTAACAAGCCACTTTCAGAAGCAGACACTCATTTACCAGTTCTCTATTTTAAAATATCTCAATCAACTGCCATTTTCACTGCCAATAGTTCAAAACCCTTATTATTATACAGAATATTTGTATTTTGCACCATCATCTCCATGGTACTGATACTTTGCAAAAACATGTTTGTGATCATTGAGTAACTAGTATGTTCTTTGTATAACCAACTATAGAATATCTGTATTGTTTTATCACTATAGGACACTTAAATACTATGTCCCGATAGGAAAAAATATACCAAAATCATACATGCTTGTGAAATTTAAGATATCTCAGGTTATCAACAGAATAGTGGTTAATGGTCCAAGAATAATTAAGCATAGTCTGGCCTTTGGTAGTACTGTTTTCTTTATGCCATAGTTTGGATATATTTTGTGACACACAACTAACCTTGAAAACTTGTACAGTATGTGAGAAAAAAATGCTTTTTGCATTCTTTGCTTCAGACATTAATCTGGGACTGCTTATTAATTAAAATGTAATTGTGGGAAAAAAGAAGTTCAAAGACACATAATTGGTTTAAAAAGCAGTTAAATATAATTTATTAGAATAATACACTTTTCTACTACATTAGAGTAACACGGTAATTTTTGTTTCATACCAAACACCTCAGCAAAAATGCCTGTGGATTAGTAATAGCTCTGCAGAGCATCACAGGCTGTAAAAATGCATGATAGATGCAAACTCAATACTGGATTACAAAAGAATAGAATCCATCTTATCTAGATAAGTGTTTTTAAAAAGTCATTCTACTGAACTTCACAGAAAGTTCTTTGAAAACAAGTAGAATTCTGTGGAATAGATTAATTTCTGCTTCTTATACTCTCCCTACTCAGGATTATAAAGCATGAGAACGTAGATTTACTGTCACAGAAATAATTTTTTCTTTTCTCCACAATAAAGCATTCTTTTGATCATGGGGAAAAATTACTAAATTATTTTATTATTAAACCCACCCACATTAATCATGATAGCATTTATCAATTACATTTCAGAAAAACAATGGATTAAAATCAGTTTTGATGGGGTGCCTGGGTGGCTCAGTCAGTTAAGTGTCTGACTTCAGCTCAGGTCATATCTCACAGTTCATGGGTTTGAGCCCTGTGTTAGGCTCTGTACTGACAGCTCAGAGCCTGAAGCCTGCTTCTGATTCTGTGTCTCCCTCTCTCTCTACCCCTCCCTCACTCACGCTCTGTCTCTGTCTCTCAAAAAGTAAATAAACATTAAAATTTTTTTAAATCAATTTTGAGAAAATTTAGACATTCTATAGTATAAACTGTGCCCAAGATACTTTTATTTCTTTGCTTCATTTTTATTTAAAATTAATTTTTACCATTTTTATAGTATGCATCTTTGTGAGTTGCCCTAAATCCTTTTTAAACAAAGTGGGACACAAATAACCAAATCAGTGAAGATTGATATGAAAACAAAATGGACAATTCAGTTGCCATTTAGTGACAGACTAAACAAGTAAAGGACAAATATCTCTGAGGAACCAACTGAATTAAATATTGGTTAAAGGGTTGGTTCAAAGATAAACAGTAGCCTGGAGTATGAATCAGACAGCATAGTTGGAGATTGATAGGTTCTTTAACCAGTAGGTAAAACTTTTTTTCTAACTAGAATAATCACTAAAAACTATAATTTAAATAGAAAAGTTTTAAGTTTTAGTACCAAGGAGACAGTCTCGTTAAGAAAATACAATTACATTAATATATCAATTAATTTTAATTGTTAATGTTATTATAGCTATGCAATATATTATGCTATATAACTATATTAAGAAATTAATAATACTTTATTAGTCATAATATTATATATATAATTTTTAGATATATTTACATCAATAATTAAATTAATATATTTTATTAAGAAATATTTTAGATCTTGAATTAAGGTCAATTATGAATTGACAGAGCACAGCTCTGAGTAACAAAAGATGCAGGATTTAAACATGGTGGCAGAAGATACTGATTTACTTGGAATGAGCACATGGAGCATTACAAAAAGTGGCAAAACATGAACATATATACACACAATTTGAGCAGAGATGAGATAATTAAAGCTTTAAGTCTCTTGAATTTGGGGCTTTTTGTTTTAGCCACCAGAGGTCACCCTTCCCCAGAGAGATGAAAAGCAGGGTTTGTGAAACACCACTTATTGTGTGTTTGTTACAAGGATATAAAAAACAACAAAAACAAACAATGCATGTGTTTGCAATTTTATCTCCCCACCCAACCTGAGAAGGGACCCCCTCCTCCATCTTTACCCTTAATGCTGACATACAGGTAATGGAGAACAGGAAAACTGAAAACAGCCTGAGAGGCTAAAATGATCAATGTTAACAGCTGAATCAAGCAGTGAGGGGTAGGTGAAGGGGAATAGGTGATGGAGTTTCTTGAAGAAGAGAGATTTGTGAACAGGTACTTGTGAGAGATAATGGAGGAAACTGGATGAAATTTCAGTTTCAAGAATTTTTACTGTGTATTGTACTACAAATCTAAGCATTCCTGGACATTTTTCAGCTAAAGACTGCAGTAAAGATTTATACTGCTTTTTAAATTAGTTTTGCATGTCAAAATTAACTTTTGTGTGCCAAATCTGGCTTTAAGGAAAAAGTAAATTAGCCAGGGCTTCTTCAGGGTTCAGCATATATATTTACAATTAAAGAGACCCTTAATTTATCATAGTGTCTTACACAAAGTATGTAAACCTTCTTCCCCACTCACGCCATCCCTCATATAAGAAGGCGTGGAAAACCCAAAGTTTCAATCTCTTTTGTTTCTATTACATTAGGTAAGGTAGGGCCCAATTCTCTCCATTTACTGTAAGCCACAGGTAGAAGTAAAATTCAAAGGGTAAAGCAGGTTATTTCATATATGTAGATTAAAGCAGCCAAGAGACAGTTCAGCATAGACCCTTATGATTATATTATAATTTAGAACTTTCTAAAACACAATCTTTCTTATTGTTAAAGTAGCACCAAAGGAAATCCCAAAGCAAAGGTCACTTAGCAGGCCAGTGAAAGTCCTTAGAAGTTTGTAAAATACTTCTTTAGAAAACTGTTTTGTATTTTCAACATATTAGCAAATAAGGCTATTGCACATCATTGCATCTTTTAGATATACAGCAACTTTCTTTTCCAACTACAAAGGTAGAATATGTTCATTAAATGGACAATGGCTCTAGGAAAATAAAATCAACTATGATGCCACAGAATATGGGAAAAAGAATACAGTTCTGAGTGAAATATATTTTTAAGACATTAAAATTTACACATAGCTTCAAATTCTTATAATTCATCTCCATTTACCTCACAAACGCCACTGTAATATGTCCTCCCTTTACCAATGAAATACTTCCAACAAGTTCACCAAGAATCTCATGTTTGGAGGGCCATATCTTTATACTCTGTTTATTCTTTCTTTGTACCTTTTTTCATGTTCTACAGCATTGGCACTACTGACCAAACTGTTGTTTGCAAACACCCTCCTGACCTGATTTCTTACATCCCACTCTCCATGGCTTTTCCCAGTCATCTGGCCATTCTCTAGGAGTCATCATTATGAGCTATTCTTTTTCATGTCAACATTAACTACTGATTTCCTGTCTCTGTCCTCTATGCCACTTATTTACACCTTTTCCCTAAGTGAGCAAAGTCATTCTTGCGGTATCAATTATTAGCTACATGTTGACAGTCAGTAACACACAACAGATGCTCAATGAATGTTTAATTTTATTAATGGCTTAATGAATTTCAATTTAATCTCCAAGAAGTTCTTAGCTCCAAGACCAGAACCACCCAGCTGATGTCTCTTATCCACTATAGCTAGAATAGCAATTGGCTGACTAACTGCAAAAATGGATTAAGCAGTCAATCATAAAAACACATTTAACTTGAATCAAACAAACGTGCAATCATTTGCCAGTATTTTTTGAATCAAGATCACTATATAATGATAATGGGTCAATTTACTAGGAAGACCTAATAATTATACGGAAATCATGGCATCCAAATATATGAAGCAAACATTGACAGAAATGGGAGAAACAGCAATACAATAATAGGGAACTTCAATACCCACTTTCAACAATGGATGGATCATACAGAGCAGATCAATAAAAAAACAAAACTTGAACACTATTGCCCAAATAGATCTAGAAGACAAATTCAGAACATTCTAACCAACAACAAGAGAAAATGTATTCTTCTTAAGTGCACATGAAACATTCTCCAGGACAGATCACGTTAAGTCACAAAAATGTTAGCAAATTTAAGATTGAAATTATAGTATCTTTTTTTTTTAAGTTTATTTATTTATTTATTTTGAGACAGACTTGCTGGGGGCGGGGGGGGGGCGGAGAGGAGGGAGAAGCAGAGAGACAGAGAATATCTCAAGCAGGCTTCACACTGTCAGCAGAGCCTGATGAGGGACTTGAACTCATAACCCTGAGATCATGACCTGAGCCAAATCAAGAATCAGATGCTTAACTGACTAAGTCACCCAGGCGCCCTAGTAAGTGTCATTTCTAACCACGATAGAATTAACCTAGATATCAATAAGAGAAAGAAAACTGGAAAATCCACAAATATATGGAAATTAAATAAAACACTTTTAAAAAAATGTTTTATTTACTTTTGAGAGAGAAAGAGAGCAAGAGAGAGCACAAGAGGGTAAGGGGCAGAGAGAGAGAGGAAGGCAGAGGATCTGAAGCAGGCTCTGTGCTGAAAGTACAGAGCCAGAAGCAGGGCTGGAAGTCATGAATCGTGAGATCCTGACCTGAGCCAAAGTGAGACGTTTAACTGACTGAGCCACCCAGGTTCCCCTAAATAAAGCTCTTGAACAACCAGTGGGTCAACAAGCAAGAAAGAAATGAGAAAATATCTTGAGACAAATGAAAACACAATATATCAAAATTTATGGATGCAGCAAAAATAGTACTAACAGGGTTGTTTATATCAATGAACATCTATATTAAAAAAAGAGGGGTGCCTGGGTGGCGCAGTCGGTTAAGCGTCTGACTTCAGCCAGGTCACAATCTCGCGGTCCGGGAGTTCGAGCCCCGCGTCAGGCTCTGGGCTGATGGCTCAGGGCCTGGAGCTTGTTTCCGATTCTGTGTCTCCCTCTCTCTCTGCCCCTCCCCCGTTCATGCTGTGTCTCTCTCTGTCCCCAAAATAAATAAACATTGAAAAAAAAAATTAAAAAAAAAAAAAAAGAAAGATCTCAAACAGCCTAATTTTACATCTCAAAGAACTAGATGAATAACCTAGGTGCAAAATTAGCAGAAACAAGGGAATAATAAACATTAAAGCAGAAATAAAAGAAATAGAGAACAGAAAAAAAATTTAAATCAAAATACTTTTTAAAGATTAACAAAACTGACAATTTTTTTGCTAGACTAAGCAAAAAAGAGATTAGACTCAAAGTTAGATATTAAAGAAGAGACATTACAACTGATACCAAAGAAATACAAAGAATGAAAGAGTACTATACACAATAACAGACTAACAAATTGGACAATTTAGAAGAAATGGGTACGTTCCTAGAAATATACAACCTACCGAGACTGAATCATGAAGAAACAGAAAATCCAAACAGACCAATTGATTAAAGATTGGTCTTTAATAAAACAGTAGTCAAAGACTGAATCGGTAATCAAATTAAATCAGTAATCAAAAATGTCCCAACAACGAAAACCCAAGGACCAGATGGCTTGAGCGGTATAATTCTATCGAATACTTAAAGAAGAATTAGTGACAATTCTCAGACTCTTTCAAAAAAACTGAAGAACAGGGAGCACATCCAAATTCATTTTATGAGGATAGCATTACCTTGTTATCAAAGTGAGACAAAATCAGTACAAGAAAAGAAAATTATGGCCAATATCCCTGATGAACACAGATGCAAATATCCTCAACAACAAACTAGCAAACCAAATTCAAAAGCACATTAAAAGGATCATACATCATGACCAAGTGGGATTTATCCCTGGTATGCCAAGATGGTTCATAATACAAAAATCAATTAATATGACATCCCACATTAGCAAAATGAAGGATAAAAAAATCATGTGATCATCTCAATAGATGTAAAAAAAAAATCTGACAAAATTAAATACCCTGTCATATTAAAACTCTCAGCAAACTAGGAATCAAAAGAAAATACCTCAACTTATAAAGGTTGTACATGAAAAGCCCCATTTAATAACATTCTCAACAGTTAAAAGTTGAAAGCTTTTCCTCTAAAATCAGGAATTAAGGCAAGGATTCTTACTCTTGCCACTTCTATTCAACATAGGCTTGGAATGGTCTAGCTAGACGATTCGGCAAAAAAAAAAAAAGCATCCAAATTGGGAAGGGAGAGACAAAATTATCTGTTTGCAGATGATACGATCTTGTATGTAGAAACTCCTAAAGAATCCACACATATACACATAGGTACTGTTAGAACTAACAAATGAATTCATAAAATTTCAGGACACAAAATCACAACACAAAAATCAGTTGTCTCTATATACTAATAAGAAACTACCTGAAAAAGAAATTAAAAAAATAAACCCATTTACAGTAGCATCAAAATGAATAAAATACTTAGGAATATGCTAAGCAAGGAGGTGAAAGACTTGTACATTGAGAACAACAAAACACTGATGGAAGAAATTAAAGAATATACAAACAAATGGAAAGAGACCCCATATTCATGTACTGCCAAGCTTAGTATTGTTAAAATGTCTAACCCATCAAAAGCGATCTTCAAATGCAATGCATTCCCTATCAATATCCTGACAGTTTTTATAGAAACAGAGGAAACAATCCTAAAATTCACATGGAACAACAATGACCACAAAGAGCAAAAAGAATCTTAAAAAAGAAGAACAGGGGCGCCTGGGTGGCTCAGTTGGTTAAATGTCCAATTTGGGCTTAGATCATGGTCTCGTGGTTCGTGAGTTGGAGCCCTGGGTTGGGCTCTGTGCTGGCAGCTCAGAGCCTGGAGCCTGCTTCAGATTCTGTGCCTCCCTCCCTCTCTGCCACTCCCCTGCTCACACTCTGTCTCTCAAGAATAAATAAACATTTAAAAAAGTTAAGGAAAAAAAAAAAGAAGAACAAAGCCAAAGGATTAAAGACTTAAATGTAAGACCTAAAACTGTTAAAACTCCTAGATGATAACCTAAGGACAAAGTGTGACATTAGGCTTGGCAATAATTTCTTGGATATGACATCACAATTACAGGCAACAAAAGCAAAAATAGACACAGAGGAGCACATTAAAAAAAATCTTCTGCAGAATAAAGGAAAATGTCAACAGGGTGAAAAGCAACCTACAGAATGGGAGAAAATATTTGCAAACCACGTACAAGGATTTAACATCCAAAATATATAAGGAGCTCTCAGAACTCAGAAAAAAAGAAAAAGCCAGAAAAAGCAAAGAAAAAAACAAAACTAATAACCAAATTTAAAAATGGGCAAAAGACCTGAATAGATATTTTCCTAAAGATGACATACAAATGGCCAACATCATGATATATGAATAATGCTCAACATCACTGGTCAACAGGGAAACAAATATCAAAACTAGATGGAGGTATCACCTCACATCTGTTAGGATGGCTATTGCATAAAACAAACAGCAGAAAATAAGTGCTAGTGAGGATGTGGAGAAACTGGAGCTCTTGTGCACTGTTGGTGGGTGCACTATTGTAAATAAAAACAGTATGGAGTTTCCTCCAAAAATTAAAAATAGAACTATCATATGATCCAGCAATCCCAATTTACATATTTACCCAAAATAACTAAAATCAGGATCCCAAAGAGACATCTGCACTTCCATGTCCATTGCAGCATTATGCACAATAGCCAACACTTGGAAACAAATGTCCAGGAATGGATTAATGCATAAAGAAAATGTATACACATGCAACTATTACTCTGCCATAAAAAAGAAAAAAAATCCTGTCATGCTACAAAGTGGATGAACCTGGAGGACATTATGTTCATAAAATCATCAGGGAATGCCAGTGTCATGTTAGCAAAACTTTGTCTTTTTTTTTAATCTCTGGTAAGATATCTGCCCAGATCTTTGGCTCAACTAATTGCTGGCTGATTGCTCTATTGTTTTAAACAGTGCTTTGGGCATAAGTTGTTTCACAGTCTGATCCAGTTAAATTTGGGCATTGGTAGTTTTTCTGGCTAGTCTTTGAGGTTTGTTCTGACCTCTTCTTAGCTCTTTGCCCAGTTCTCTTTTGTGAACAAGATGGCCTATGGGTTAACTTTTTGCTGCTCTTACTTGCTTAAGAGATCTC
The DNA here is from genome assembly GCF_014898765.1 of Herpailurus yagouaroundi. Taxonomy (NCBI): domain Eukaryota; kingdom Metazoa; phylum Chordata; class Mammalia; order Carnivora; family Felidae; genus Herpailurus; species Herpailurus yagouaroundi. The sequence goes on from NW_024412407.1 coordinate 22,624,744, forward strand.
CATTGTTTTTGAGAGCACCATTAGGTTTTTGTTTCCCCATACTCCATTTCAAGTAAAATGAGTTCCTTCTGGGAGAGCTTAGGTACTACTCTCTGTTCTAATGGACTACCTCTTCCCCTAGGCAAAATCATGGAGCCACTGGTCCAGGGGCTGAGTGGGGGCAGTAGCCTCTGGTCTTCTTGGGCTTGCCTCGCTCTGTATGAAACTTCTGTTTTTCAAGCAAGGTAGAACATGGGCAATTGTGCCCCAGTATTCCAGGTCTGCCACATCTGGAATAGAGTCTTCATAATATCAGTGGGGGCTGTGAGGAGGAAGGGAAACTTTGACATCTTGGCTGTACTCACCAGGAATTTAGCCTCTATAATTTAAAGTTGGAGGGGATGAGAAATGCCGGTAGTCTACCCTCCTCATAAGACATGGTATCTTTTCACTGGGAGATGAAAGAGAGGATACCTGTTTTCTTAGCCACACCTGTTGACAGTCCAGCTATTATAAAACTGAGCTGTTGGAAGTGGCGTAGGGCAGGAACTCGTCATTACTTAACTGCCTTACTGGCTGCCCCTATCAAGTACTAGCAGGTTTTCCTGGATAAATGTTTCTTCAGTTGGTGCAAACCTATAGAACAATATCCAGTGACTTTAATTTTTTAAAAATAGTTTCCACTAGTTATGCTTGTTTTGCTGTGAAGCAGATCACAGAGCTTCTGGAAATGGAGCCCCTCTTCAGTATCTATACCTTAAGTGAAGGAAGAATGAAATAGTTTTTGAAGTAATCAGGTGAACCACTTCCTTAGATTTTAAAATTTTTATTGCAGTATGTTTTAAAAAGACAAAAAAACTAAGTAACATATGTTGCACACTTTAAAACATGCTGGGTGTTGTTTTGAAGGATTAAAAATAATACACACTTAGTCCTCTATAAGGTGCATAGTTTGTTTTATTATCCTCGTTTTATTGATGTGAACAGAGGCCCAAAAAGCTTTAGTAATTTGCCCAAGGTCACACATTTAAGAAGTGGAAAAGCAGGGATTAAAGACATGTCAATTTGCTCCACAGACTGTATTTTTTAATTTTACTTTTCTTTTCCTATAAACAGATACCTACTTAAAATTTAGTTCATAATTTTAAATTTTAAATCATGTTTTTACATAGTATATGGTAATCATATTTTTACCTTAAATATTCTTTGAAAACAGTTTCTAATGGCACCATAATTTTGTTCCAAATTGCCAAATTTCCTTCACTTTCATAGCAGTGTATGATAGTATCTGTCTTATCTAGCGACCATCACTACGTACAATATTTTCTTTTAAAAAAATAGCTATCAATCTCTAAAATATTTTCTCATATGGTTGATTTATCTTATATTTACATTTTATTTTTATATTTGCTTCATTACTAAGTGTCTTAGTTTGGGCTGTTAAAACAAAAGAGCACAGATTAGATGGTTTAAAAAAACATTTATTTCTCCCAGTTCTGGAGTCTGGGATGTCCAAGATCAAGTTGCCAGCAGATCTGGTGTCTAATGAAGGCCCACTTCCTGGTTTGCAGACGGCCACCTGATCTCTTTTTATGAGTGAACTGATCCTATCATATAGGCTCCTGACTTCATCCCAACCTAATTACCTCCCAAAGGTTCCACCTCCAGATATCATCATCACGTTGGAGTTAGTAATTAATTCAACATAAGAATTTTAGGGAGAAACAAAGATTCAGTCCATGCACTAAGTGAATTAGTTTCCTGGAACTGCTATAACATATTACCACAAACTGCTTGGTATGAAAGAACAAAAACTGTTCTCGCACAGTTCTCGGGGCCAGAAATCCAAAACTCAGTTTTGATTTTGCACCAAAATAAAAGTATCAATAGGGCCATGCATACATCACTGGTTCTAGTACAGAATTTTTTCTTTGCTTCTTCAAGCTTCTGGAATGCTCCAGGTATCTTGGCTTGTGACCACATCACTCCAATCTCTCTGCCTCCATGGTCCCACTGCTTCATCATCTTCTGTCTCAAAAACTCTCTCTGCCTCTCTCTTATATTATTGCATTAGGGCCCTCCCAGATAATCCAGGAAAAAGATTTAACATACTTATTTCTTTTGTCATTTAAGGGAATATTCACTCGTATCATGTAAGGTGACAAGTGAGATTCTTATGTTCATTTTCTTCCTGTTACATCTTAGACAAATGTCATAAAGCTGCAAATTTTAAGCTTACAGCCCTGAGGCACTTTCAAAGATATAATTTAAAAAACATTTTCAAACAATGGATATCTAGAAAATTAAATTCCCTCTTATAAGAGAATTCTCTAAAACATCAAAGTTAAAAATGTGGCATTAAGATAATCAGTAGATTTATACCTCATCCAAACATTCCTTTAAAAGAACAATAACTCATTGCCCTTCTGCAAAATGGTAAATCTTTTCCTACATTCAGGAATGTTTTTACAATTCAAAATATCTTATAAACTCAATTTAAAAATACACACACACATACACTCTTCTACATCAGTGAGGCATGAAGACCATTTATATTATTTATTTAGTCTACTCTAGGAGGTAAAAAGTTTGGATTTTGGTGCACCAAAGCTATTACCAGGAGTTATGAGTACAAAGTAAGGAGACATTTTTCTTTAATATAGAATTTCATACTTCACGTGCTGATGGGTACTGTACCCATTAGGGAAGGCAATTTGGGAAATATATACTTACTCATAATTTGCAACTTCTCAAATGGTATTTGTAATTCTTCTTTTAAAAATTTCTTCTGCATCAGTTTATTATACTCCAAAAAGTCTTATTTTTAATGGCCATATTTTCTAAGTATCAGTAGTATTCCTGAACTCACTCATAATTATTATTCACTGAAACTGAGACAGTTACCTCTTATTTTTAAAAATAAAATATGCTGATAGGGCATGTTTTTGTTATTATTAAAATTATTTTAATTATATAATCTTATTATGTTTAATTATTTAAATATATATTAAATTATATTAAGATTATTTTAAAAGAATAATGCTGGTACACTGTAATTTGTAACCAATTTTGACAAGCAGACATGTTGGTCTTACTGGAGACATTCACCAGTGGATAGTTATGACCACTGCAGTCCAACCCTCCAGTCGTCTTTGGCAGTCTACCCCAAGCCACCTCCTATAAATGTTTCAATGATAGCACACTACCGCTATGGCCAAACCAAGCCAGGTAGAAGACAACGGTCTCTACCATGATGTAGACAGCTCCAGGTTTACCAGAGTTGAGTTCAACTCTTGAGAAGGCTTACTGAGCAAATTTGGACATATCTACTGAAGCCACACATGAACTAGTTATTCTATGTAACTGACTACACAGGGGCCAACATTAGTCATCAGGTCTGGGGCCAGACTGAATTTTCCAAATGCAGTGAAAGGCTCTTCTCACAGGGTAGATCAATATCCTTGACTTAGCCCTGTATCCATTCAATATCACTTTTCCTCTGGAAGTGGCACGTTTACAACCAGGGCAACACAGTTTTACCTACAGATACTTTCTGCTACTTCTCCCACAGGACCTACATAATTTCTGGTCAGTAATTTCAAGTTTCAAATAATTTTAAGTGTTTAGTTTGCATACATTTTTAATATTCTCTAAGAAATTAAAATCATGTTCTCTGTTTGGCTACTAATGCTGGGATCCATATTTGGTTTTATAAATTTTTTTTTTTAGTTTTATTATTATTTATTTTTTTAGTAATTTCTATACCCCACCTGGGGCTCAAATTCATGACCCTGATAATCACATGCTCCTCCAAATGAGCCAGCCAGGTGCCCTCTTTTCTTGTTTTTAGTCTAGTTTGTTTTTGTTTTTAGCTCATGAGTTTTGTCAATAAGAAATATTAAAGCAGAATGTCATAAAATTTCAATCTAGTTAGTAACGTCAAGAATTTTAAAATTAAAAAATGGATTTGTTAAGCAAATAACAAGCTTCTACAGCTATTTCAAAAATACTTTTAATCAAGAATAAATTCTTCACAGGTGGCTGCCAACCCCTGTATAACATTTATGTGGATGTTTATAGTGTAATGAATATGGGTCAGAAGCATGATGAAATAAACAATGCTTTTTAAAAAATCATAAAAATTAGCTTTTATAGTGACAAATTCTTAAGGAGCATATGTGCACTAATTATAAAGGATTAATACATTTCACTAGACGTTAAGTAAACTGATATGCCTGACAATTCACATGCCTCTTACATTTTAGTAGAAATGACATCAGGCTATCTCACAGACATGGGAAAGAGAAAATGTTTTTTGTCATGATCTTGCAGGTTGTGTTGGTTATTAAATTATTGCCTCCCAGCTCTAAATTCTTCCCTTTGGCCCACTCTGAAAATGGATCTGGCGCCTTAAGTAGGTTTTCTTGGACAACCGCACCACGTGGAATTTTGTCAAGAGAGGGCACTGGAGAGACACACTAGAGAGGGCAAGAGGAAAGGGTTTTGTTTCCTGGTAGCTCCCCCAGTGCCCAGATCCTACAAGTGTAGAGAGGTCAGCAGAACCAGCAGCTTTCCCAGCACTGGCTTTGGGTGATTTTATACCGGAGTGCCTGTGGTAAGACGCATCCTCAGCAAGTTCCAGGGGGGTTGGATTCTGGGTAAGTTCCATCAACAAGTCAGGCACCACACTGACTTTTCTGCAGAGAGCCACAGCCAGGCCTTGTGCAACAAACTCTGAATCTCAGTCCCATGGGGCCTCTTCTTTGCATACTCAATCTCAGTTTTAGGGTAGAGGCTATTAAGATCATATTATATCTGCTATTCCTATATTCCACAGAATTCTCTTTACCTCGTATCAATCTCTCACTTCATATTCCCTGCCATATTTACAGTCCTCTATTAAATTTTCACTGTTCAAAGGACCATATCTTTCGTCTCTCTTGACTGGGCCCAGATTTGTTCAGCAATGGAAAGCACTGTTTTTCTAATTCTTCTTTGTGTACCTTAGAATAAATACACTTACTAACAATGAACAATACTGATATAATAAAGACAAAAACAATCAGAAAAAAGCTTTTCTGTTAAAATACTTTACTTACCTAATCCTATATGGAATTTCACTCCCATATGAAAAACCAGAGAAAAACAAGTAAGAATGTTCTCATTTACTATTACGTATCTACAGGGGAAACATTCCAGTTGAAAATACTAAAACTGTGAAGCTAAAGCATGCATAAAAAAAGAAAACTTGCCTGGTTTGTGCATAGCAGAGAAATAAAGAATCAAGTCAATTTTACAAATCACTAGAAATGAAAAGAAAAAGGAAAGGTCTTTAAAAGGGAATTAGTCAACTAATGAATGAACTTCAGATAACATTTTAATTATCTATGCTGTCATATTAAAGTAAGTAAAAAAATACAAATGAACATTTATGTAAAAGGATAAATACAAATCAAATAGCATGAAGAAAAAGGGGAAGAAGAAAATATTTTCACACCTTTTAAATGGGCTGACATAGACAACTGTCAGCAAATGACTTTAAAAGCAACTTAAATTCTGAAAATTATTTTTTATATTTTATAACTACCTAAAAACAACTTTCTCACTCAATATAAAAACTGTACAGAACTTTAAACTTTATTTATAAAGCTCTTTCTCATAGGTCCTTATATTTAGATAACATCAATAAAAAAGATCCCTCCTATAATGAACTATCAGAAAGAGAAATTAAGAAACCAATCCCATTTACAATTGTGTCAAAAGGAATAAAATACCTAAGAATAAATTTAACCAAGGAGGGGAATATCTGTATACTGAAAACTATAAGACACTGATAACAAAAATTAAAGACAAATAGATGGAAAGACATTCTATATTCGTGGATTGGAAGAATATTGTCAAAATGACCATACTACCCAAAATGATCTATTAATTCAATGCAATCCCTATCAAAATACCAATGGCATTTTTCACAGAAATACAACAAACAATCCTAAAACTTGTCTGAAAACAAAAAAGATCCCAAACAGCCAAAGCAATCTTGAGAAAGAACAAAGCTAGAGACATGCTCCCTGATTTCAAACTAGATTACAAAGGTACAGTAATCAGAACAGTATAGTACTGGAATAAAAACAGACACATGGATCAATGGAACGGAAAGAGAGCCCAGAACTGAACCAATGCATATGTGGTCAATTAACCACAATTAACAAAGGAGTCAAGAATATACAATGGGGAAAGGAGAGTCTCTTCCATAAATGGTGTTGGGAAAACTGGACTGGACAGTCACATGCAAAAGAGTATTTTATACTATAACACAAAAAACAAAAAAACAAAAAAACCAAAAAAAACCAAAAACCTCAAAATAGATTAAAAAAAGAACTCTAAATATCTTATACTATACAAAACCAACCAACCAACCAACAAACCTTCAAAATGGATTAAAAACTTGAATGGAAGGGGCGCCTGGGTGGCTCAGTCAGTTGAGTGTCTGACTTCGGCTCAGGTCATGATCTCACGGTTGATGAGTTCAAGCCCTGCGTCAGGCTCTGTGCTGACAGCTGGGAGCCTGGAGCCTGCTTAGGATTCTGTGTCTCCCTCTCTCTGTACCCCTCCCCCCCCCCCCCCCCCACACACACTTGTGCCCTGTCTCTGTCTCTCTCTTTCTCAAAAGTAAATAAACATTAAAAAAATTTTTCAAGAAAAAAAAATTTGAATGGAAGACCTGAAACCATAAAACTCCTAGAAGAAAATAGGCAGTAAGCTCCTTGACACTGCTCTTAGAGATGATTTTTCTGGATCTGACTCCAAAAACAAAGGTAACAAAAGCAAAAATTAACAAGTGGGACTAGCTCAAACTAAAAAGCTTCTGTGAAGCAAAGGAAACCATCAATAAAATGAAAAGGCAACCTACTGCACAGGAGAAAATATCTGCAAATCATATATCTGATAAGGGGCTAATATCCAAAATAGATAAAGAGTTCATAAAACTCAACAGCAAAAATACAATTGGATTAAAAAATGTGCAGATGATCTGAACAGGCATTTTTCCAAACAAGACATACAGATAGCCAACAGATACATGAAAAGACACTCAACATCATCAACAATCAGGTAACTGAAAATGAAAACCACAATGGGGGTGGTGCCTGGGTACTTTAGTTGGTTAAGCATCCGACCCTTGATTTTGGATCAGGTCATGATCTCAGGGTTCGTGAGATCGAGCCCCACATCAGGCTGTCCTGACAATGTGGAGACTGCCTGGGATTCTCTCTCTTCCTTTTCCTTCCTTGCTCTTTCTCTCCTTCAAAATAAATTAAAAAATTAAACAAAAACCCCACAATGAGCTATCACCTCACTCATGTTAGAATAGCTATCATCAGAAAGTCAAGAAATAACAAGTGTTAGCAAGGATGTGGAGAAAGGTAACTCTTGTGCCCTGTTGGTAGGAATGTAAGCTGGTGCAGACACTATGGAAAACAGAATAAGTGTTCCTCAAAAAATTAAAAATGGAATTACCATATGATTCAGTAATACTATTTCTGGGTATTTACCCAAAGAAAACAAAAACACTACTAAAAAAGATACATGTACCCCCATGTTCACTGCAGTATTATTTACAATAACCAAGATATGGAAACAACCTAAGTGCTCTCCATCAATGTAAGAATGAATAAAGAAAATGTCACACACACACACACACACACACACACACACACACACACACACGGTGACATATACATAACAGAATATTGTTCAGCCATAAAAAAGAATGAAATGTGGGGTGCCTGGGTGGCTCAGTTGGTTAAGTGTCCAACTTTGGCTCATGTCATCTCACTGCTTGTGAGTTTGAGTCTCACATCAGGCTCTGTGCTGACAGCTTTGAGCCTGGAACCTGCTTCAGATTCTGTCTCTCTGTCTCTCTGCCCTTCCCCTGCTCGTGCTCTCTCTCTCTCTCTCTCAAATATAAAATAAAACATAAAAGAATGAAATGTTATTTGCAACAAGATGGATGGACCTTGAGGGCATTATGCTAAGTGAAATAAGTTAGAGAAACAAATACTGTATGATTTCATTCATATGTGGAATTTAAAACAACAACAACAACAACATCAAGAAAAAAAGCTCACAGATACTGAGAAATGATGGGTAGCTGACAGAGGCAGGAGGCAGGGTGTAGGGTGGGTGAAATGTGCTAAAGGGCTCAAAAAGTACACATTTTTGGTTATAAAATAAGTCATGGGGATGTAATGTACACCACAGTGACTACAGTTAATAATATTATATTGCATATTTGAAAGTGGCTTAGACAATAGATCTTAAAGGTTCCTTATCGTAAGAAAAAAAAATTTTTAACTGTGTTATGGGAATGATTTTAACTAAACTTATTGTGGTAATTGTTTCATGATACATACAAATACAGAATTATTATGCTGTATGCCTGAAACTAATACATTATGTATCAATTATGCCTCAATAAAATATTAATACATAAAAAAACTTCCTTCTTCCTTAGAAAATTGTTATTTTCTAGAATAAATAGCAATAATATGTAGATTAACTAAGGTAATATTACAATAAAAATCCTGGCCATGGATTTGGGAGATCTTAAAATCTTAGGTTAGGGAGAAACAAATTCTTAATCTAAAGGAACACTATACATGAAGGAAAGAAAAAGCACCAGTTAGACTTTAAAACCAGGGAGAGTCATTAGGTAACCCAAGACCAAAATCTCTAACCAACCAACCAATCAAGCAAACAAACAAACAAAAAACTCCATAAGCAACCCTTAATAACTTCCAGATTTTTAAGTTTAAAACAAATGAAAATGAATGAATGTCCCATGTGTTTCAAGGGAAAACAGGCCCTTCCTGACTCTAGTTAAACAAACTCTTTAGTTGAAGGTTCTGACTCTCCAATTTTGGAGAATATGACTGCTTGACAGGCAAAATACAGGATGAAAATAAAGATAATAGTAATTTGGTAACAAATTATAAACTCCAACTAGCCACCAGCACTTCAAAGTAACCATTAGTCAGAGTTAGTGGGGTCTGTGGTCACAGTGTTATAGAGAAGTACTGTCTTTCTGTTGTTAAAGTATGAATAACTAGGACCTTATCAATAAAGAAAAAACAGAAACGTGTTATTGAGAACAAGGAGAGTTACTAAAGAAACACTATTGAGTTATTTCTCTTAATTTCATTTATTTTTCCAAAAAGCACACTCAAGTCAGCATTTCTCACAACACAATAACAGACTGTCCAGTCTCTTCAGTATTATATATTTTCTTCTCCTAACATCACTATAAAAATAAGCAAGGAAAATTTTCATTTCTTTGTAAATGGAGATAAGTAACTTAAAGTATAAGGTTACTTAACTTTAAAGATACACACAAAAGATAAAGAATTTTCCATGGCCTCACATATTAATTTGGATTAAATTATACCTCAGTCTCTTTGCTGGAAAAATATTTTGATACCAATTATTTTCTATTTTTCAGTTTTGTGCCACTATTTCAGAGGAGAAAAATGAAGAACACATTTTCTAGAAATGTGAACAGTAAAGAGCAGACAGGAATGACAATTTATTATAGCAGGTATTACTGGTCTTTGGCTTAAACATGCCAACCCTGAATCCTGTCCTAAGATGCTCTTCAACAATACTGCAGGGAGGGGAGTCCCTCATATTAAGGAGTCAAAAGACACACTGGAATGCCTATTTGATCATATGTGAAATTAAAAAAAAAATACTATCTTGAGTTGAAGTAGCAGTAAGGTCTGAAAGAAAAAAGGACTATAAATAAATAAGTATATAAGAAAGGTAAGTAAGTAAATAAAGCTGTAATCCTAACAGCTTTTTATTTCCATAACTGCAGCCATACACAGAGTTTCAAATTAATTTCCTGCTGACTGTATAAAAAATCTAATTTCATTATAACAAACTCTATGACCACCGTCAAAATTTGTTTATTTCAAATATCCATTCTAAAAATTTTTCAAATAAATAAATATTATAAATAAGTAAAATCAACTTGCCTTAAAATTTTTCTGACATGGAGATGACTTTTATATGCTATTTAAAATGAAAGTTATCCTGAATTCAATTCAACTGTCCACACCAATGAAGGCTTCCATAGATAAACATTGCATATTTGTTCTTCCTATCAAACAAAGCAATAGTTCACCTTATTTATTATTTCCCAAAAGCAAATTGGCCCAATTTCAACACACCACTGAAATTTCAGAGAAAGCTAATAAAAGACACATTTAGAGTTAAAGATAGCATGTATATTTTACCTTGCCTATTAAAAGTCTGATTGTTTGACTACAGAGGCCAAGAATGTAACGATTGCTAGAAAGGATTATCAGCTCAGCATGAACACATACCATGTGCAATTAACCATGTCTGCCATGGGCACATGTATGCACATATGACATATTTCATCATCCTTCATATGTAAGTTGCTGGTTAAGAACACATTTTAGTGGTCAGGCAGCACTGAATTCAAATCCTGACCCTACCACTTATTAGCTATATGACTTGAGACAAATTACTAGCTCCTTGGCTCTAAAGTGGAAATAATAGGGGCGCCTGGGTGGCTCAGTCGGTTGAGCCTCCGACTTCAGCTCAGATCACGATCTCGCGGTCCGTGAGTTCGAGCCCTGCGTTGGGCTCTGGGCTGATGGCTCAGAGCCTGGAGCCTGCTTCCGATTCTGTGTCTCCCTCTCTCTCTGCCCCTCCCTCGTTCATGCTCTGTCTCTCTCTGTCTCAAAAATAAATAAATGTTAAAGTGGAAATAATAATCCTTAAATTTGTCAGAGCTAAATAACAATGAACATGAAGACTTAAATACAACCTGGCATGCAGCAATTACTTAATAAAAATAGCTATTGGTATTACTATAGGAGTTAGTTAGGGTCTATAGGACTATAAATAAAAATAAAAATAGCTTAATAAAAATAGCTATTGGTATTACTATAGGAGTTAGGGTCTTTCAGGACTCATCAGCGACTGATCATTGAACATGATCTTGAAATAGGCAGTTCTCTGCCCAAACCTGCTTGTCATAGTGAGCGAGCTTTCACTCAGCAAGCCACTGGACACATGGCACCAGCCAGCTGTGGCTGCATCTGCAGCACTGGCAGCTCAGGCAGGGGACACGAACACAACCCCATGAAACAACAAAGGCCCACACTCTCCTATTCTTCAAACCAATGCTACAGGTCTGAGGTTTGTCCCGACAATACAGAAAAGCGCCATTTACTCAGAATGAGGTTTAGAAAAATAATGGTTACAAAAATAGAACCATTTTATTCTTCTTGAGACCACTCACCTACCTATCAAGTACAGGATAAGAACTGGTAATTACACTCTTCTAAGAATTTCAGAAAAACTCTTAATCTAGGCCTACTCAACACCAGCCACATTGAAAGAAAAAAGACTTCTATCAACATGAAATCTACTTTAATGACCAAGTATACATATAACAAAAAAAATACCTTTAAAAATTTAAGGCTAGTTAGAAAATGCATAAGCAGGAAGAATACATAACCAGAAAGAATGAATAATATAACTAAAGAGAAACTGGGGCCTTTTATTTTATAAAAAGTTAAGTTCTCAACAACTAAATACAGTGTCAAATCTTACAGTATTTGAAATTCTAATTCTATGATTATGATTTCTAATGAACAGTCTCAGCTATTATTCCTATTACATGATTTTGCTGAGCCTGGGTGACTCTGATCAGAAAGCAATAAAATGGGAAGACACAGGATTTAAGGAGTCAGCAGACCTGGGTTCACTTGTATTTTAAGTGAATGCCCTTTTAAACTCACGCATTAAACTCATTTTTTTTTTCAGCTGTAGAATACCTATAAGAATATTTTTCACATTAGTCTGCTGTGAGCATCACCCTAAATTCACCTATTTAAAAGTGTTTTATGAACACCAAAGTGCTGTCCCAGCAGGTGGCTATCAGCAGAGAAGCCACATTTTTCCGTGCGTTTATAAAACAGACTTGGATTACTGCAAACGAGAGAAGCTGGGAGGGAAGTCCTGTGGGCACACCACATGAAGAGAACTCTGCCCCCTCTATTGAGCAGAACTACCCAACCCCCTGACTATGAGCCTGGATCAACAAAGAACCCTGTGGATATCATGCTGCTGCCTACATGGAAATCTCACCATTTTTTTTTTTTTTTAATTTTGGGAGATATACCTTCCTGTATTTTGATTCTATAAATTTGGGTGGACAAAGCACAAAGATGGAACAAACTGTACCACTCTTAAAATTCACGTGGAAGGAAACATCATAGACACAGAATACTCAACAAAAAACAAACCTGGATACTAATCATAGTACTCACAAATTTTTTAAAAACTCAACGCACTTTTGTGATTAGCAAAAATGTAAACAATATATGAACACAGTGTCAAGAGTGTGTCAAGAATGATGTATTGACATGAGGCCAGATGGGAAGATGACTTCTATTCCTCCACCTTCAGAAACACAGAAAGCTGTTTACAGCCACTGAAAAAAGGCTTATCTAGTATTCAAGCAACCAACATTCAAGTATTCATTGCCAGCTACAGTGTTATTTGGGGAAGAAGTAGAGACTCGGTTTTCTCACTTTTTAAATATTAAATGTCTGACAGCTTTTGTTAAAATCATTTGTAATATTTATTAAGTACTTACCACACACCAGGAACTATTCTAAGTGCTCTGAATGTATCAATTTATTTAGTTCTCATAATAATCTTAAAAGGTAGGCACTATTATTATCCCCACTTTTTGTAAGAGGAAATCATGGCACAGAGAAGTTACAAAACTTGCCCAAGATCACACACCTCATTAGGAGTAAGGCCAGGATCTGAATCCAGGCAGTATGCAACCAGAACTCAAACCATGAACTAATATACCCTACAATCTAATAAAATAAATAATTAAGCAGAATATATATTATACTTAATGGTTTCAAAAAAGCATTTACTAAAGGTCTACTATTTGCCAAACATATGACAACAAAAGCTTTAAAGACAATAGATTTAAACAAGTTGATGAGTTAGTCTCTATTTATCAGTTAATTAATTATGTCCTCACATTTACTTGACTCAGCTGTTTTTGGGACTGGACGTGAAGAGGAGGCAAGGGCCTAGAAGAGTAACCACTACTAACAAAAATGATATTGCTCACGAAAAAGAGGAAAGTCTTTCTGGGAAATATTTGACTAATTTTTTGGAAAATCAGTTCTGGGGAAATTCTCAAAGGACCTCCTGATTTTGTAACACTGAGTAAAGTCAAATGTCTACTATCTTCACTGAGGACTTCTTTCCATGGGCACATGACTGTCAGCTCTCAGATATGGAAATAACAAGCTAAACCAGCATCAGGCCTCATCCCAAAAGAAACTGCAATAAAAACTTCTGTCATCTGATAGTATTGCTCCCGGATTCATTCATATGTGGCTGCAACTTATAAAGGTTTAATTTTGTAGTGAAATACCTCAAGATTTAAAATAACAGTATCATTAATCAGTTATCTTTTATTTCATTCGTAATTACTCATGGACTTCTTGCCATTCCAGTTTTCATGGTGACCACTTTAAAATGAAGAAAACTTTCTCACTTGTAATTTCAATTGGCTTTTCCCATTCCCACACTTCTTAGTGGAAGCTCCTAAGAGCTGTCTGTGTACATCTCTCCCCACCATTCCTTCAGTTGACTCTCATTTTGTACACAAGCACATCTGCACCATCTCTACACATTTGGTCCGAAATGCTCCTCATATGAGAATCTGTCAACTCATATAGTATGGTCAAGATGGTCCGTGATTCTCTATTGTATCTTTACCACTGTGGCTCCCTCAGAAGGGACAAACACAAGATCACATGACACAAAGCCTTGAGAATTCTCTGGGTTCTGCAGATGTTACTGTAAGTCTTTTTTTGGTTTCTGAGATACAAAGATGGAAAATTCCTCAGATGACCTCAGAAGATCTTTCTCAGATCTGCACTGGGCAGAACAAGAAAGTCAATTCTTAGGACTAACAAGGTAAATGATAACCTATCACCTTGGATTCCAAAGATGGAAGGACAAGATGGTACCAGGGCCCTTAAAACTCTTAAAAATGACAAATGTACTAAGCTAAAGTGGAACAGTTTCTATTTTTGTCTTCACAAACAGAATGGATTCTCCCTTCTATCCCCCAGTTCCTTTTCTCCAGCCTTTTTGGTATCTAAAAGTCCTTCAAGTTGTTGGCCTAAAGGCTCCAACCAATCATTCTCTACTCTGTCTCATCACTAATTTTTCTTTTGCAGAAAAGAAGCATTTCTTTTCTTCTTTACCAAGTATTCCTCATGTTTGTTAGTTGGCAAAGTCAACCAGATATTGAGGAGAGAGAGGAGTATCAGACTAACTAAAGCACATAAATCTCCATTTGGTAATATAAGAAGAGATCATTAGGGAAAGAGTTTTCCTATTATTCCTTAAATGAACCACAGTGCCCATTCTCAGGACCTGGGGAATTAGGGGGCATGTAGCAAGCAAAGTGTGTAGGGTGCAAAATGTAAGGAGGCATCATTCTCAAGTGCCAACATTATACTTGCATGACTCTAAAAGTGAGTGCCTCCTCAGTCTGTGCCCTCATAGGTGACTCACTTTCCTTATTCTAAAATCCCTGTGCCATTTACCCACAAGTCAAAATGGTTAAGGTGGTCCCAGTGGACAAGAAGGAAAAACTTAAGCTGCACTCAGATGCTTTTTGAGAAGGAATTGGTTCTGCCTTCCCTTCTAATTTCCCACTAATTTCTAATTTAGTGTCTGGTTAAAGCCTAAACCTTTGTCTGGTGCCTGATCAACTTTACTAAACAAAAAAAATGAAGAAACACCAGAGAGTGAGAAGATGATCCCAGGGCCTCAAAATCTATTATATATTAATTGACTATTCCAGAGCTATGTCATACCAGATGCGTGGACAACTAGTGGTGCAGCCATAGGCATCCCATGGCTAAGCAGCATGTCAGCCCTCTTATATCAGCTCCAGCATCATCACTATCTTCTTCAATTTTTATTGTCAATCAGAGAATACGTAAGTAGCTATATTACCCATCTTAAAACAAAAACAAAAAAAAATTGTTTTGATCCCACTTCCCCTACCAGCTATCCTCCATTTCTTGATCCCTTTTCATATTCTCACCTTCCATCTCCATTGAGCTCATTCCTGTCAGGCTCTTAACTCCCATCACTCCACCAAAACCATGGTCACCCATCATGTTTAGCTCATCGCTAAATCTAAGAGTCAATTAATCACTCTCTCGTCCTTATACACTTTCTTCATTTGGCTTCCAGAACAGCTGCACTCTTTTGCTTTTCCTCCAATCTCATTGGTGTTCCTTCTCAATCTCTTCTCTATGCTTTTGAGAATTCCAAATCTCAATCATGGATCTTTTCCATTTATATTCACTCCCTTGGTGATTTCACTCAATTTGATCATAACTTGAAATACCATATACTTGACAATTCCCATAAAATTTCGAGCTCACACTCCTCTCTGAACTTCAGTCTCACATTCAGATGCCTACTTAGTGTTGCTACTGAGTGGTAGACATTTCAAACTCAACATGTCTTTTTTTTTTTTTATAGTTAGACTAAATTTATTCAGTACCCTAGTAAAAGTTTTGATTATAAGTACAAAACAGATTTGTAGATTTATAATATATTAATACAAAGTGCATGACTATATACAGTACATCCTACAGGCAAAGAGGTGGAAGGGTAAGAAGAAGGCTGTGTTTGAGGTCTAGTAATAAATTAATAAATAAATAAATACAGAAGTAGAGATGATCCATATTATAGTATATTCTACCACCAATACTGTAGCCAAAATGTACAAAAAAAAAATTTCGGAACAACAGGAGGAAGATGATAATGGCTGGGACTCTTGTAATTCACCTCAGAGGCTATGGGAGAGCCAACCCAACTCACGGTGTAATCTGTGCATATGGTGGCTTGTAGTTTTTGCCATAAGGAAGAAATACAAAATTTTAAGTTTAGATTAAGAACTATAAAACTATATGGTGCCCGTAAAAAAGTGGCTGACTCCTTACTGTTATTTATACTATCTAATTTTTAAAATCCAGTTTTAAAAATAAGCACTGAGTCATGTTATTATGAGGTAGGCAAATGATCCTCCCTAATTATGAAAAGTCTGAACCAGTGATAGGTTATTCCTGAACGTTTAGAAAACAGGCAATGACAGTACTTTGGTTTGGGTTCAAGTAAAAAGCCTTCAAATGAAGATTTTGGAATTGAAGAGCTCCGTGTTCCGGATGCATCATCTATCATCTCAATGTTCACAAAGCCTGACTAAAAGAAGTCAAACCTAAACCAGCCCACTCAGCATTAACACACACCTCTTTTCTTTTAGAATTTTACTTTAATATAGAGTGGGAAAAAAAACCCCAAAACCCCAAACCCTAATAGGTTAAAACCAGTCAAACAACCACTCTACACAGACAAAACCTTCACAAAGGTCAACTGAAGTAATCCAGAGCTAAAACTGAATTGCGCAGATTTTCAATGAAGTCACCAGTCACGTAACACAAACAAAAGTCATTTATTTACACACTAGGCAAGCTCTCTAAGAAATGTGCCCCAAGAAGCATTAACCTTTGTTTTTTTGTGTGTGCCATCCTGAAGACTTGTACATTTTTGAAGATAATTTAACATTTTTAATAGAATGTGATCTCTATCATGCGGTAATGCTTTGGTTCTCTTCATTTAGGGTTGCTCATCCTAAAACTTGTCATTTCCCCAGAGGAGCTTTGATTCTGCTTTAGAAGTTTCAATATAGATTAAAATCTTTATCAAAAATGAATATGGAGGGAGGTGACAGAGGATGCAACATATACACTCAAGTTACCTCTCTGTATGTTTAGAAATTACTCCTTCAAGGTATTTGTACCAGAGAGCTTAGTCTGTCCTGTTTAATATTCAGTAGTACAGGTTTGAATCATCAGAACCTTGGCAAGACCTTAAACTATTAACAACTACCTCTTGGGGCAAGTCCACGTTACTGAGTTATGACAAATTTATTATCATGAAGGAAAACAAGTATAGCCAGCCATCTTAAAAATGCCCCAACCACTGTTTCTCAATATAGAAAGACTAAAACTACATGTTTATCATACAACAAATCCCATCTCTGTCCCCTGAAATTCCCCTAGATTCATTCATTAGAAGGGGATTAAAAAAAAAAAAAAGACTTAAAGAGCACTTTACAGCAGCATTCAGCTTTCCTATGAAATACTCAGCATCTTAAATATTATGTACACTTTTTTTCTTTTAGTAAGCTAGACACTGGCTTCAGAGTTTGTGGAACTGGAGGAGAAATAACAACCCATTCAAAACTATTCTAGAAAGTGTCTTTTGGCAGAATAGCAGGTATCCAAGTTAAATATAGGAGGGTTTTGTTGCTTTGTTTTCTTTCCAAAATTTAAATCGTTTTTTTGTTCCCCTTCTACCTAAACCTCAGTCACCACTCCTGAGTGGAGATGGGCAGAGGCTCTGGCCCCTGCTCCTCCGGCTTCTCAGCAGCTGCTTTCTTATTGCTGCAGCAAGGCCTGAACAGATGTGTGTCAATGAGGACTTCTCCAAAACGGCCTTTATAGATAATCCCACAACATATTTTCTGTCTTTTCTAGTATGTGAGATGTAAAAAGGAAAACACTGGCATTCTATTAGAGCCAGGAGCCATCTCTGTATCTGAGCCATCATCTGACTGGTTACCATAACAAGGAGACTGAGCTGGGGAGGCACTTGAGGTGGTACCATGAGCATCAGAATTGTGATGTTTAAATTCCTTCTGTAGTTTACTGATCTGGTTGCTTTTTATCCTGTTTCCAGATAGAGTTTTCACTGTCTTTGGTTTCAATGCTGTCTTCAGACTAGGTCCTGCCCTTGCATCTACCACGATTCCAGTTTTTTGTTTTTTGTGGTTTTTTTTTTTGATCCTGCTGGCAGTTTTTTCCATCTTTTCAAAAACAGGACACAGGCATTACAGATGTCTCCTGAACGAGTCTCATGCAACCCAAAACAGCTCTGGAAGTCCTTTCCATAGCATTTACTGTCAGTGAATTGAGAACTGGAGGACTTAACTCTGCAAATACAGCAGCCCTCTATACTTTGGTACATCTTTGGCTTGTGAAAACCAAACATCTTTTCTTCTGGGCAATAGTCTTCCAAAATCAGCCATTCTACGCACAATAACGTTCCCAAGGTCTGGAGTGCATGCCAAGCCAGCGTACCCCTTCCAACCGCTCCCTCCTCCTCAACTGCCTTTCTAGCTCAAACTCAACATGTCTTTTTTTTTTTTTTTCCAACGTTTATTTATTTTTGGGACCGAGAGAGACAGCATGAACGGGGGAGGGGCAGAGAGAGAGGAAGACACAGAATCGGAAACAGGCTCCAGGCTCTGAGCCATCAGCCCAGAGCCTAACGCGGGGCTCGAACTCACGGACCGCAAGATCGTGACCTGGCTGAAGTCGGACGCTTAACCGACTGCGCCACCCAGGTGCCCCCAAACTCAACATGTCTTAAAAGAACTCTTAATCTTACCACCCCCCACCCAATCTGTTGCACCCATATTCATCTCAGTTCAAAGCAATTAGAATGTATCCATCTGGTTGCTTAAGCCCAAATGCCTACTGTTATCCTTGTTTCTCTATCTCACAAGCCATCATCTAATCTGCCAGGAAACCCTATTGGCTATATCTTTGTCTATGCTACCATAATTGCTCACCTAACTGCAAAAGCCTCCTCATGAGTCTCCCTGCTTCTACACTTGTGCTTCCTCTACCCCCAAATAGGCTATTCTCAACAAAGAAGCCAGAAAGAAATAAAAGAAAAAGGATTTATAGCAGAGAGGTATGAACTTAACTATGTAAATGACAAGACTCAATGAAGTAGCTAGATGCTCACACCTTTACAGGCCTACCTTGTTTGATTGTGCTTTGCTTTACTGCACTTTGCAGATATTGTGTTTTTTACAGTATGAAGGCTTGTGGCAATCCTACAACAAGCAAGTCTTTTTTTCAACAGCATTTGCTCACTTTGTGTTTTTCTCATATTTTGGTAATTCTCAGAATACTTGAAACTTTTTCATTATTACTTTGTTAAGGTGATCTGTGATAAGTGCATCATCATCATCACTAAAAACTCTGATGATGGTTAGTATTTTTTAACAAGGAAGTATTTTTAATTAAGGTATGTATGTTGTTTTTTTAGACATAATGCTATTACACTCTATTAGACTGCAGCGTAAATACAACTTTTATATGTACTGGAAACCAGAAAATTTAGTTCACTCACTTAATTGTCATGTTTGCTTTACTGCAGTGGTCTGGAACTGAACGTACAATATCTCTGAGGTATGTCTATGTCATAAATGCAACAGTTGTAAACGTAGGTATGTAAAGTGCAGGTACATTGATAGGAAACTCAAATACTACAAAGGGGATTGTTGTCTGTGAAATGGTTATTAAACTGGAGAACAACTCTTTTTCAACTTCTGAATTAAATATGACTTTCCCTTAATTTCCATAACAGTTGTATTCCTAGAAAATTCATTATATATTAAGACAATGCAAAAATGCTTTGTGTATACATGTAAAAAGTTATGCTCAGTTGTGGTTTTTCAATAGGAAACTGAGGGGGCCATTTTAATATCAATATGTGGAACTGTCCTGTACACTACAGGATGCCTGGCATCTCTGTTACCCATTGACTAAATGCCAATAGTATTCTTCCAATCACTGTAATAATCAACAATGCTCTGACAAATTTTCTAAACACCCCAATAGTGAAATTACTCCTGCTTAGAAACACTATTCTAAAAATATAGTGTCCGATCCTACAGAATATCTTGACTCTGTAATTTCATCAAAAGAAGCATGAATGGGGCGCCTGGGGGGCTCAGTAGGCTAAGCATCCGACTCTTGATTTCTGCTCAGGTCATGATCTCACAGTTCATGGGACTGAGCCCCACGTTGTGCTCTGTGCTGACAGTGTGGAGCCTGCTTGGGATTCTCTCTCTTCCTCTTTCTCTGCTTCTCCCCAGCTCAAACTCATTCTTCTCAAAATAAACAAACTTAAAAAAAAATGAACAACATATTGAAAAGCACAAAGTGCCATCTATCTTGAGTGTGGTAATTAAATTCATTCAGGAATATTCTGGTATATCCATTGATTCTCAGTCCAAACGGCCCCTTTGTCCTAACATGTTGATGAGCTTGGCTTTCTTGTGAGTTGGGGATGGGGTTATGACAGCCAACAATCATGCATAAATACATAATTTGAAACCTAAGGAATGCTGCTGCTATGTAAATCCACTTTGCGAGAGGGAAAACAGATGGGGGAGGTACCAATGTACAAAGAACATGGGCTGACCAGGAATCAAATGAGGTGTGTTGTAAGAGATGTATCCACCTATTTGACAGATCTTTATTTATTGGCTAGGCACTGAGACTACAAAGATGATGAGAAGAGTTTCTGCCCTAGAGGAGATGTCTAAAGGGAGCAAATCAGTCTCCAACTGGGTCTTGGTTTCTTCAAGCTCAAATCTGAATGTTCAGAGTGCTTTCCAAGAAAAAATAAAGATTTTATGTATATGCTATAGTGTAGCACAGGGAAAATACAAAATGAAGCAGGCAAGATGGTACTAGAGTTAAAATAGTCACTCATATGACATTATTTTATTTCTCACATGAGAGTGTAAATATTACTACATGAAATTACTATTTTGTTAATAGTAAATGTCGTTATATTTCTACTTCTTGATATAATAAAAAGATGGAGAGTATACATTCAAACAATTCTCAGGAGCAAAATGGAATAGAAATGGCAGTTAATATCAGCATGTTTTTTTCTGAAAGCATTATTTGCTGTACAAAAAAAAATAGCATTTTTAATCATTTCATCCCTCACGCAATTCACATTTTGACAAGGCAAAATCTGCAAAGTGCAAAATTGTCTGGTGGCTACAGAGCAGCTCACAGAATAAAATGTTAACAAAATGAATGGAATGGCTAACTGGCTGGAACCAGTATATATAGATTTTAATGTTATCTATTTATATCTAATTTTTTTAAGTGAGAAAATTTTAAAGTAGCAATATCCTTTTGAAGAATGAGGATATTGTAAATATTTAATTTCTTGAGATTATAGAAAAACCATCAAGAATAAAGAAAGTAATTTTTCTCCTTACAGAGACAGCTAAAGTTTAGGTTGTTCTAAGTCATTAACACTTCTACTTCTTTTCCAACTAGAACTTTATCTACTTATAATATTGATTCTTTCAATTACAATAAAGCCCAGAGCCCTAGAAAAGGGCTATCATTTAGAATAAGAATTCCTTTTTTTTAAATTAGTCATCTCCTTGGCATCCACATTCATATTCACACCTAGCTGTACTTGTTAATTCCCAAACACATCATGCTCCTTATATGCCTTTCTAGGCTTTGCATATGCTATTTCCCAGGCCATTTTCAAAGGCTTTCTCCCCACTCCTTAAAGACCTACTTACCTTTAAACACTTAACTTAAATGGTAGCCACAAACAGCCTTCCTAAACCTTTGCACAAAGTACTTCCCATGTGCTCCCATAGCACCTTCTTCATTCCACAAAAGTGTAATTTGTGACAGCACTAAAATCATTTACCACCTGTCTGTCCTCCACAGACTCTCTGTAAGCCTAAAGACCGGGAAATACCACCAAGTCTGAATATGGATTTGCTAATGAAGACAACAACTATGAAAAATAATGGTGAAAATGCTGTGACCATTTTGCAAAAGGCCCAAACCTTGAGGTCTATCTATTACTTCTTCCAGTTTTGTGTTATTAAAATCTATTTGTAAATGATAAGAAAATCAAACTTGGTATGTATATTACCAATTATACTATTAGTTTTTAAGGTTTCGGCTAGATTTTTTTTTCCCAAGGAAGAAATACATCTCTACAACTGATGTGCAAAAACAAGTGCCTTTGATTCTCACCATGTATTACATGCAAATAAATATTCATACCTGAAATATTTAAGAAAAAAATCCCCTTATTTAGATTATGTTCATCCACAAAATAGGAAAGCACATAAGAAAAGAGCATACCACAGGAGAATTTATAGGGAAAGTGGGTGTGGTTCCTGAACACTACAATTCATGCTTTCAGTGTTAAAAAGTGATTAATTGAAGCAATATAGACCAACTCTCCACAGGAAACTGAGGAACCACATGTGCACTTGGTTATGACTACCACCTACAATGTCCAGTGGAATGAACTATAAAGATACATTAAGGTTAAGTACCTAATAACACAGCTATACACAAACTTACCCATCAGCAGAACTAAGGTAATTTGCAGAGACAGAGAAGGGAATTAACAGGTGTCCAATTTCCACATATATACAATGTTTTATCAGACTACAACTTCATTTAATCTTTCTAGTCACCCTGTGAGCTAGTTATTGTTAATCTCAGTTTAATGAGTAAGGAACTAAAGCTCAAAAAGATGAATGTGACCTCACTTATCCTGTATCCTCATTGTCTCACTCAATGACAATGACCTGTGTTCTCTGAGCATGCACCACAAATGAGGCATGCTGAGTGACCACTCATCCTGGTTTACAGTTTACATGGTTATCCCAGCATAATTAACAATAATGCCATGTTTCACTCTCCAAAGTGTCTGGTTTGAACAATTACATAGTTTCCATAAGTACAGAAGGGTGAACATCTGCTTATATAAAAATATATCTAGCCTAAATCTGAAACAAGATCGAAGCATTTGGGGAAAACAGTACTCTTTCAATAAAATTGGTGATAATTATAATACACTGAATTTTGTACATGCTGAGACCTTTACATACACAGTTAACCCTTGAACAACACAAGTTTGAAATGTGTGGGTCCACTTTTATGTGTATTTTTTTTCCCAGTAAATACAGTATAGTAGTATATAAATGCATTTTCTCTTCCTTAGGATTTTCTTAACATTTTCTTTACTCTAGCTTACTTTATTGTACAAATATAGCAGATAACACATATAAAATACAAAATGTGTGTTGATTGTTTATGTTATCAAGGCTCCCAGTAGTTCTGGAGAAGTCAGAAGTTACATGTGGATTTTCAACTGCATGGGGGCTGGCACCCCTAAACACAGCACATTAAGGATCAACTGCATAATTTAATCTTACCTAACATCCGAGTAAGAAAACTGGATTTTAGAGACTAATCAGTCAAGGTCACACAATTAATAATGGGATAAGCTGAGTTGTACCCTGACAGATGAGTCCAGATGACACGTGGCAGTTTTTGTAGCTTTTTGAGGCATCTTAAGAAGGGATGAGGTTGAAGCCAGAGTCTAGGAAGACTATCAAGATTGCCCTTCCCACAATGTGAATCTCTTTCCTCTAAGTCCCAGATCTTTGGTAGGTTCTACTAAGTGGTGTGCATGTGTTGTGTTGTGCTGTGTTCTCAGAGAATCCATTAAAAAAGGAAGGCTTAACCCTGGACAAAATGAAGACTATCCATAGAGTCAAGTCAAAGACAGATGAGGGGATTCTCACTGGAGACACGAAGCCTTGAGACCTATCAAGATCATGGGGACACTTTTATAAGCTTTGAAACTGGAGATTTAAGACAAGTTTCCCTAAATTTCTAAGGAGCCAAGTATACCCTGGCTAAAATGTGAGAGAAAGGAAGAGGGAAAGAGAGACAGCATGCAAGTTCAAGAGTTCAAGAATTGCTATAACATGGTATCGCTTAGCAATAAAAACTAAAAACTATGTTTTTCCCATCTGGTGTGAACCTGCTTAAGTTGGTGAGACTATATATTCCTGACAGCAGAAAATATGGACTCCATCCTATTCTACTTTATAACTTTCATGAGGTCTGCTTTATATAAAAGGAATTGCCTTTGTAAAATTAGAAAGAGTGTTATGGAGGATGACTGGGTAGCAGTTGGTTAACGGATGGAGTCATGATCTCACAGTTCCAAGCCTCTGCCCCTCCCCTGCTCATGCTCCTGCGCACTCTCTCTCTCTCTCTCTCTCTCTCTCTCTCTCTCAAAATAAATAAATAAACTTAAAAGAAAAAAAGTGTTATGGTATCATTATTTCTTGAGTATTATCTTAGTAATACCTTAAGAACAAAAAATGATTTTGTATTTTGGCCCTGTTTAATTTTTGTATTCTGTCTACCACATTCAGGCAGATATAAGCACCATTTCAATTTGTAGGGATAGAAACCAGATCACAGAGAATGATAGTCATAGGCGCAATCAGAAGTAGACTCAATCAGAATCTCGAGTATACCAGGTAATTCCATACTAACCTTATTTTTATAAACTCAGCCAATGGAAGAATGCACACTAACCATATTTACTGAACTCCCACCAATTCAATGAGCAGTGTGATAATCATATCTGCCTTTAAGATTATTCTGGTAATTAAAGAAGTCAACCTGTAAAGAATCTCGTGTAATACACACACACACACACACACACACACACACACACACACACACTATTACTTATTGCTGTAAGTTTAAAAAGGCATAAATAAATGTTGTATGCACATTTTCTGCAAAGATACCCAAGAAACTGTTAACAATGGTTCCTTTAGATAGAAGAAACACAATGAGGAAGAAAGGAATCTTGTTTTTCATTTTATACCTTTCTATACATTTTAAACTTAACTGTATTACTTTTTTTTTAATGAGCAATTGTTTTAAATATATGAGAACTAATGCTTTGCTAAAAGCCTCTTTTCTAGAATTTCAGATACATTGAGTCTCTGCATCTTCAGAATAAAGTTTAATAGTTTCCCGCCCATGGCCATTCGCATTTCTTACAAAGTTTAATCCCCAGCATAAATTTTTGTTGCTACTATGAACAGATATATATATATATATGTATATATATATATATATAAATCATGATATTTACATTATTTATAATGGAATTTTACTGTATTAAATATCTTGGGCATTTTTTATTATCTACAAATAATTCTGTCCTTTTCAATAATTCTCTTTTTCTGTTCTTAATATACTGGCTAAATATTTCAGAGCTATTTTAGATAGTAATGATGACAGCAAGTAAGCTGCTAATTCTAATAGGAGATAAAATTGTGTGTTTCACCATTACTAGTATTTTGGCTATTGATAACTTGATCCTTAATTTGTTTATAACACATAACTTCAGATACTTCCCATAAAACACGTACAGTAAATATCTCTAAACAGTGAGATAATAGGTGATTATATTTTCCTTCACAATCTCCAGTAAATTATGTAGGTTTATTTAGGTTTTCTACATCTACCTTATATTTTTAAAACTCAATTTTGTTGATTTATGTTTTTTAAAAGATTGCCCATTTGATTCAGATTCTCATACATATGTGGAAAAGTTTCTACAAAAGTATTACCACTTTTATCTACAGATGACTACAGTTATATTCAACAGCTGCTAATTTTGTATATTATTTTTTACTATTAGACTAGCTACAAACTCTTCCCATTTATTTTCCAAGTTTCCTAAAATGAATGGACACATACACCTTTATCTCCTTATTTCTCCTAATGTTCCTTGCTTAAGGAGAATGTTTCTAACTCTAAATTATGGGTCGGTTAGTCATCAGTATCTTGCAAAAGGCAAGAGTGAAGCAAAACCTAAAAAAGTTTTCTCTTTAAAAACAACATTGTACTGTCCTTTGTGAAAGACAGCATATCTAACAATAATGCCTGGATACAAATTTCTCAAAGTAAACTTATTCTGCTAATAAAAATGATATCTCCTCCTTTTTATTTAAATACATTCATGCTTAAGATACAAGATACCATAAATATATTAAAAATCTGATATTAGGAAAATCCTAACATTCCCAGATCAGAGTTCCATGAAAACCATTTTCCAATACTCTTAATATTAAAATTTGCATGTTAACAAATGTGTGTGGCAATGTGTTCAAATCCTCATCAACTTCTCTTTTTCTTTTCATATTTCATTAAGTAACCATTATATGTTGAACCTATCTTGTCATCCGAAATGGTTAGTTTGAGATACATTACCAGAAAATGCCAAGTTTAAATATAAACAGCTAACTTTTCATTTCTACTCTACCAGGGAAGTTTCAAAGTGTTAAAAAATGCAAGCTGCTACTCATCTTCTAAAAACAGAAAGCGAATAATTAGATCACAATTGATGGCTCTTTTCTCAGAGGGGAAAAAAATGATGAATGCAACTGGAATGTTTATTGTCACTGAAATTCTTCAGGCCTGGATTCCAAGTATCGGTCTTGATGCAAGTTACTATGACAACTTAAATTACAGAAAATGTCCCCCCTTCTTCTACCAAGTTTTTTTTTTTTTTTTTTTTTTGCCAAAAGATCATTTCAAGTCTCCTAAACTCTGCTTGCATAAATTACCTGTAACAACAATAAACATCTCTTTAACAAGTTTTATTTAGAAATGCCCCCACCTAAACCGTTAAAACCAAGTATAAGCATATAAAAAATAAATTCCACTAAATCTACGTGGGACAGAAAACCTAACCTGAAAACATGAACACACACACACACACACACAGCTTAAAATGTAAAATGTTGAGAGTATTTTGAAACTATTCCCCACTACCAGAGGCACAAAATATTACCACCATAAGCTTCATTACAGAAACTATAGGAAATTATTTACAGGGCAGTTTTGAAAGAAGATTATAGAGCTAAGTCCTGTTTATCATTCTTTTCCCTCCATTAATGCTTTTTACAGGAAGGTACCAGAAAAGGGGGATGGGAGAAGAATGCAGTCTTATCTGGAACAGAAAGAGAAGCAAATAAATTATCTGTAATGTCTTATTCTGTTTTACATAATCTGTCTTTTTTACATAAAATATGAGTTTTAAAGTTTCTTCTTACACAGCCTCAAATTTAAAACCTAGGAAAGATGCCTTGTGATAAATAAAATGTGAATTATTCTCTATCATTCGCTAAAAGAATAATGGCTCACGAGAAACTACATCATTGTGGAGAAAATGTAATTTAGTAGAAATAGTCTGATTGCAAGACATTAAAAATTTAAAGTCACTCCATAAAAGAATATTTAAGGTAGTTTCACAGTGTAGCAATACTGAAAATTCAAAGCTGGTTTTGTTGCCAGAAAGTTAATATGACTAAAATTAGATGCTACATTCAGAAAGGCTTAGGGAACTCAGATACCCTCTTTCTATGAGTAAACTGGTTTACTTCAGCAGCCAGCAAAAGGCAAAAAAGTTTTATCTATTACTATAACACATCCAGAAACCCCTCATTTATTTAAAACAGATAAAACTTCATTTGAAAAAAGAAAACAAGGCAGTATGCTAAGGGAATCTTTTTGCACTTGAAGTCAAAAATCAAAGACTGTTAATTCCTAGTATAGTAAGCATTTGAGAAGAAATAGCAAAAAATTAACTCTTTATCTGCAAAGTTGAATCAAGTCCTACATCTTCTACATGTATAACTACCAGCGTTCTAAAAGAAACAAAATAACTGAAGCATTCAAACCCAAGTGTACACAATATCTAAACATTAAATCTGAACCATAGTTCCTCTTCCTATAACTTATATATAAATCCTCCCAAACAAAACATAATTAATGTAAATAAAAGAAAGATTTACAGAATAGCTTCATCAGTGATGAAAGCTAAACCTAAAATTTAAGTGATAACATAATTATGGAGAGAACTGTAGTAAGTTAGACTACATAATACATTTTATTCCTTATACTTTTCTTCTTTAGATCACATGACAAATAGCAGGGCTAAACTAGAATTTTTCAGCTTCTGATATGGATATAACAAAATTGTCCAATGAGAATCTGACTATCTTTTACTTTCAGCACGTGTGGCCTGCTTGTCATGGATTTTGCTAATGCCACAAGCAATGCAAGAGTCTGTAGGAGAAAAACTGAACCAGTGAGGATAAGGACTTGTGGTTTTAGGAATTCATTTCCCTCCAAATATTCTAGCAATTAGTACAACGCTCTAAGGTTATTTTTATTTCAGGGATGGATTAATTTATGTTAACACCTTTGAAGATACATCAGTAAAGCAAAAAAGCAAGCATGTAACTTTTGCAAAATAAGAGACTAAGGAATTTATGAAACAGCATGCTGGTTGGTGCCCTTAAAGAGTTAATTCACCTTGTAAAATGTGGACAATTTATTCACAAGTGATTCACATACTACAAACAAGGTCAAATTATTTTCCCTTCTGAGACCAATGAAGCACTTTAATGTTTCAAGAGGCGATACACATCAAGCACACAAAAAGCAAGTGAAAATTAATTTAGTTGTATATTCTCACTTTAAGAGACTTTGTGAACCCCCTTTAATGAAGACAATTACAGTACTTAAGAGATGGAAGCTCAAACTATAAGCTATTTCAAACTTATCAAGACCTTCTAATCTTCACTGTTAGAAATATTTCTCTGCTGTAAAACAGGCCATAGATTAATGAATGGATAAAGAAGGTGTGGTGGGTATGTGTGTGTATATATAAAATGTGTGTACACACACACACACACACAAACAGAATATTATTCAGCCACAGAAAAGAATGAAATCTTGCTATTTGTGACAACATGCACAGAGCCACAGAGTATTATGCTAATTGAAGTAAATCGGTCAGAGAAAGACAAATACCCTATGATTTTATTCATATGTGGAATTTAAACAAAACAAACAAGCAAAGGGAAAAAATATGAGAGAGAGAGAGGGAGAGAGAGAGAGATAGAGAGACAAAGTATGAAACAGACTATAGAGAACAAACTGATGGTCACCAGAGGAGAGGAGGATGGGGGGACAGGTGAAATAGGTGATGGGGATTAAAGAGTGCACGTGTCTTGAAGAGCACAGGGTGAAGTACGGAAGTGTTGAATTACTATATTGTGCCTCCCAAACTAATAGAACACTGTATGCTAACTAACTGAAATTAAAATAAAAACTGAAAATAAAAATGAATAAATAAATAAAAGAGGCTGCCAATTTAAAGCACGAGTAGAATAACGCTCAGAAAGCCTAAGTGGTGACACACCAACCTGCAAACAATTTGCTTCAGACTCCACGTTTGAAATCTAAAGCATGGTTCATAATGCTAGTAGTGTCACCCCAAATTTGGACCTAGGATTTATGGTACACTGGCAAGGAAATACTAGTGCTAACTACCCTTTATACTTATCTAAATACAGGACTTATAAGTAATGATTCTTAGGAGTTCACCAGTGAACACAACCTCTGAAAGTCTCCCCCAATTTTGAAAATGTTTTTAAAATGTCACTTTAAGTGATATTTTTCTAGGATATATGAAAGGAGTACAAATTTTCAGACTCACCTTAGGGCGCTGGAGTCCCCAAGTGGGAGGAGTGTTGAGGTAGTCTTGAGGAAGAGTGGAGCACCAGACAGGTATTCTAGGAGGAACTACACAGGCACCTGAAAAGGTACACAGTGTTCTTACAGTCCTGGCTAATTTTTATCTTAAAAATGCTAAATCACCCCATTTTAACTTCTAATTATCCAAGAACAAAATACATAAGCCCTTAGCTTCAAACAGTTTTCCGAAGAACAATTTTTCCTCCCCTCTCCAACCTTCTCCCTTCCTCATTTGAACTGCGGTATTTGTGGGGTGGGTTTGTGTTCTGTTTGATCTCAATTAGCGTTTTTGTGCCATTGAAAAAGAAATCTCAGCTGTTTCTCAAAAAGGTCATTTGATGGGCCCATGGTGTTCTAGGAAAGACTTTGTGCCCTCTTTCTCCTGACCAAAGCTGACTGCAACACCACAATAATTTATTGAGAGCAGTTTAGCAGTTAGACATTTGGAAAACTGCCAAAAGCCAGCACCTAAAAGTGATGTTGAGGGAGAAATTTCAGGTTTTCAGTCTTCAAAAATAAAAACAAAAACACGCCACACTTTTCCTTAGGGAGTATAAATTATTACCACTAGCTAACCCAAGAAAGAGGGTAACTTGGCACCAGTTCTTTTGCCCATTCTATTGCCTAATGCTGTGAGAATGTGAAACTCTGCCATTAGTTATAAAGAAAGCCTAAGAAATTTGGCCACAAGGCGGGAATTGACGCAATTCAGATGTCTGCCACATTCAGACTCTGCCCTTAACAGATGTTTCTGCATTTATTTATAGAAAGGTTTACTTTAATAACAAGACCATCTTCCATCAACCATTTTCTTTTCACACTAAAGTACTTCATCAATAAAAACTATCACCAAAAAAGTTACAATCCTTAAATTCTTAGTTATGAAATAATATGAAATGTCAAATTAGAAATAGTGTAAGGAAAATGAACCCAAATACGATGCAAGCTATCAGAAAATATATAAATTTCAAACATAATTGAGGAAGGGATAAGTTACTTCAAAATTTCCCCTTCCATAGCTGGGTTCTCCCTGAAAGGCTATATAACCCTGAATGGAAACACTGTCTTTCAGTCTGTTTGCTACACTAACATTTCATACAACTTAATAGTTGTTATAAAATACCATCCATTTCTGGATTATTTTTTAATAGTGTTATAGCTGTAGTGCAAAGGTGCATTAGTGCATGCTTCTAAGTTTTAAAAGAAAAAGAGGGAAGCATTCATATGAAAATTCTTTCTAATGAAAATAAATAAGCCTTCAGCAAACTAGATATCAAAGAATTCCTGTCTCGTCATTTTATGTTAGATGGGTTAGAGCCTTCTGGCTTCAACTAGACCTAACTACCTCCTAAAGAAGCTAAAAGAAAAACACAAATTGGAGGCTCATGTGTCTTGGTAAAAGAGTCTGTCCATGGAACATGTCATCCAAAAAGCAATGAAGGGTCAGCCCTGTTGGGAGAGAGTATTGGAAGATGAATTAAAAGACATGTGAGAAAGGCTAAATAGACTAAGCACTCTAATTCCCACCCTTGGGCCTAGAAGCTATCTAGAAGTCAGCCTGGTTGGCAAAGGGATTCTTATTTATCTAAATCAAAAATCTCATTTCTTACCCATCTTTTCTTCTTTAAAGCCTCATCTCTCTTTTTAGTTTTGTTTTCAAAAAAAACTTTTGAAAGTGGGAAGTTGGCAGTTAAGGAGTTTCTAAAATTGACATAATCATTATCCTCTTTTATCCATAAAATAAGGTTATCAAGACTAGAGCCAGACATTTAAAGGCCAAGAAGATTATGGTGCCTATTTCCTCATATGTAATTCAAAATGATACTTAGATATACGCTAACATTAAAATCTCTCCTTCTTAGATTTTTATAACTGCAAAATTCTGGATGAGTCAAGGTTCTTTAGATTAGGATGGGAAGTGTCCTAGTCCTGCCAGGGTCCCGGGAATGTGCTTGGGATGCCTATGGGAAATGCCAAACCTGACAAGAAGGGCCAGGTTCTGGTATACTTGTACTCACCTCTCTAGTCTCCTGCGTGGCCTCAACCCTCTCCCCATTGATTACTATAACCATCCTAACTACTCAACCCATTGCCCAAACCACTTTAAAAACAAACAAACAAAGAAATAAAAGAGCAAATCCTATCATTCTACTGTTTTTAAAACCTCCACAAAAAAGTCCAAATTTTTTTGTTTGGCCTGTCATTATTGTGACAATTTCTTCCTAACCATAAATATGGACATAAGATCTAGCAATCTGAAGACAGCAAGAAATTTGATATTTAAACAGATAATCTCAGAAAATTTACAATGTATTGGGGCTCCACCTGAGACTTCATATCCTTGCATGCCACTGTCTAAACTCATTTCTAGTCGTTCCCTTGAAGCTACCACATGACGTGCCCCAGCCTTACCCCTGCTCAGCTCCTCAGGCTCCAGCTCTACTGCATGCTGGCATCTCATCCCTGGGCTCCACCAATCTTCTGTGCTGACCAAACTCCAACTTACCCTCCAAGAAGCAACTCAATCATCTCACATTCTCTGGAAATCTTCCCTCATCCAAACTGATCATTCCAGGAATTCTGGCTGGCTAAGAGCACTCACTGGTACTGTTTCCTAAATCCCTACAACCCTATGAGGAAGGTAAGTTGTAAAAAGGGAATAATCAGAAAACTAAAGAATAGAAAGGTTGAATAAGTGGTCCAAGGTCAGATAGCTAATAAATAAGAGAGCTGGAAATTGAACTCAGGCAGATTGACTTCAGAGCCCATGTTCTTCAACAACTGACCTCATCATCTGTAGTATGTACCTCTGTTATAGTATTTGGCATAATTATATTGAAATGTTTGCCTTTCCTTGAGCACAGAGACATTTTGCATTGCTATCTGTATTCATATTGCCTAGCACATAAGAGGTGCTCAGTAAATGTCTGTTGAGGGCTTGATGAATTCAGAGTTTTACAGAATGGCAACAGGTTATTCAGTGGTGCTGAGCTTATCACCAATGAAAGTCCTGCCTTGCTAAATGATTTCTTTTACCTAGAATTCTCCTATGCCTACATGTTCGAAAATAGGTATCTGTTATATAAGTAATTGAAATGAACCAATAACCAATGTATACCAACACATGCAATTTGGAGCAAAAGATGTAAAAACTGAAAACCTCTAGCCCCCAATTTATATTATTTTTGATAAAATTAAAATTAAGGCTATTTGAACATTCACTGGACACTTGCACATATTAGATTAGACATTCTCCTGGTTTGGTAGCCAGCGCCTAAGATAACCCCTAAAGATCCTTGCTTCCTGGTCTTCATATCCTTGCATATTCTCCTCCAACTATGAGGAGAGTTAATTTGTATAGCCAGAAGGGTATCATGGAAATGATGTGTGACTTCCAGGCTAGGTCACAAAAGATGATGCAGCTTCTATCCTGCCCTTTGATCATTTGCTCATGTTATGCAGATGGTCAAGTAGCCCCATGGAAAGGTCCACATGGTAAGAAACAGGTCTCCTGGCAACAACCAGCTCAAATTTGCCAGGCATGTGAGCAAACCACCTTGGAAATAGATCTTTCAGCCCCAGTAAAGCCTTCACACAGACTACTTATAACATGAGATGACGTCTAGACTGCAATCTCATGTAAGATTCTGAGCCAGAGCCACCCACCTAGGACATTCCTGGATTCCTGATCCAAAGAATCTAGTGAGATAAAAAACAAACATTTATTGTTTTACATCCCTATGTTCAAGGCAACTTGTTATGCAGCAATAGATAACTAATATATATCTACTGTCACTTACACAGCCTTTATTCAGTTTATAAGAATGCAAATGGAAATTACTGATAACAAATGAACACAATATCAGGTTATCGCAATTCCTATACACTGAACAAAACCAAAATAGAATGATTAAGAACAACTCAAGTGCAAAATAAATTCCAGTTTTCTAAGAGATGTTGCCTTTTTCCTTTCCTTCCTTTTTTTTTTTAATAGGTGAAATGAAGCATGCAGGCCTTTCATTTGCTTGTAGGTTATCCCTTAATGACTACTGGTTAATTGCTGGGTATATTCCCTTCTTCTAAACTAGGCCCACCAAATGAATAATCAGTGGACAACAGTCAGAAAAGAGGTTACTGCTCTGGTTGTTCAAGCCTTATAGGTCATACAGGAAAAATTCTAAAGGTTTTAGAGGAAGCTACTCTCTACTCTGTGACTTCAAGACACTAAAAAGTTAAAAAAGTACATTTTTTTATTGGAAAGGGAAAAATCCATCTAAATATTCAACTATATTCAACTATAAATATTCAATTATAAATAGACTGCAACAGCACATTTTTATAAGTGATATCTCTTTGTATACACAAAATAGATTAAAACTATAAATATTATGCAAATTTGAAATTCTCCTGAATTTTTAGTTTTTCTAATAAAAGAGGGTAGGAACATACAATTTTTTTTTCTTCTTTGACACCAAAACTCCTAGACATCCTGCATCTGTGAACATAATTCAGTTCTACTACAAGAAATACAGTTATTAAGAAAAGTATCTTAGGTTTCTAACATTTAATATAAAATGTTAAAATAAAATTATTACAGAAACAATAAAGGTGAAGTAAATCCATTAGGATGCTATAAGCTATATTAGTTTGCAAAGCAGAGAATTATTTATATAATCAACATCTACCAAGCTCTTAATATATTTAAAGTATAGTAGGGATTATAAATGTGAATAAGATAAGGGTTTTTTCCCACTAATTGTGCAATATTTGTGAGATATAACTAATATACAGTAATAATAATACCAAATAGATGTTTTGGAAGCACCAAAAAAATGTAAAAAAAGCTACAGCAGAGTTCATATCCTGGATATTTAGGAAGCCTTTGTGAAATGTCATTATACTTGCATATGACTAAAAATTTTTTGAGCTTTCTCATGTTAATATATTATAATTCCCATTATACAGATGGCAAAGCGGAGGCTCAGAAAGATTAAGTGACTTGATCTGAACCAAGTTTCTGCCTTTTAAAGAAGGAATAGTAGACACTCAGAAAATAAGTGCCAGGCAACACTCAATGCATAATTCAGAAGCTGTTCACTACACTGGGAAGGTAAATCCTACAGTCCCCATTTTACAGATGAGGACACTAAGACCTTAGAAGATCTGGTACCTTTCCAGATTCACATGGCTAGTAAATGGCAGAGCCCTGATTTGAACTTAGGTGTACCTGATTTGAAAGATCCTTCTTTTTTCTCCCAGACTCCCATCCCAGGTTAGTTCTCCTAACCCGTGCTGCTCCCAGTAAGTGTTCACATTCTTTACTGCACCTTCCCTTTCTGGCCTAATAAACTGATCCATAAACCACAGGAATTGAAATCCATCCTTGTTAGTCTTATGATTTGTTATTAAATGTCACACAGGAAATCAGAAGAGTTACAAAGGAGGAGAAGGAGAAGACAAAAGACATGATCAATTAGTTTTTAAACAGCCAAGCAATCACTTTTGCTTAGAGAAGTTTGAAAAATGCATTTCATAAACTTTGCTAGAGAAGCTATCCAATGATTGCTTGGACAGGGTCTCCCTCTCCTAGCTAACACTTAACCTACACACCAGAGTTGTTTTCAGATCAACTGCAGAGTTTAACAAGCATTCATCAAATTATCTAGTTGTCCTAACTGAAGCTCTATTATTCCAGTCTGAGTTGGCCAAAAAAGCCACTGTTAAATGCATATAAAGAACAAACATAACCATGCTAACAGAAACTATGTTTCCCTGTAGAACACACATCAGACAAATGTGATACTGGGACGTCTTAAAGAGTTACATTAAGCAAGCACTGAGAAAGAAACAGCATGATCTTGGTGTGGTTCCGTGATCAGGACAGCACGTGTGGCCTGGTGTTTGAGAAAACATCAAACTGATGGAAATGTTAGGAGGGAAAAAGACCTGAAGAACAGAAAAGGAAGTGGGCTTTTTCTGCAAAGCTGTCTTTACTGTTGCTCAGAAAGTACAAGGCTCTTTTGGAGGCACAGTGAGTTTGCAGAAGAATTTAGGTGGGACAGATAATACCTGTCAAAGAGCTGCTTTGTAAAGAACAGGAAAAATTCAAAGAACTTAACTAGTTTTTTATTTAAATGAATTACAAAAGGTAATGAGCTGGTGAAGTTGACAGCTCCTTCAGCAGATAGCTTCTCTAAACATACCAAAAGGATTCTTTGGAGGTTTCCACCCTGTTTTGTGTTATTTGTTAGACCTACTCCCCTACTGTACAATGGAATCCTGTCTCACTTCTTCTTTATAGGCCCAGCACCTAGCACAGAATCTGGCACACTCAATCAATGAGGATGAGAGGAAGGCCAGGAAGAGGATCTTGATAAAGCAGGAATTTGACATGCTATTTCCTGAGGTGGCATGCAGGCAGCTAGCTGATAGAAATTTTTCTTTTCTTTCTCTCCCAACAAGGATGGATTGGTTGGGAGGTAGGAGGGCTATTTAAAAACAATTTTTTTTAATGTTTATTCATTTTTGAGAGAGAAAGAGAGACAGAGCACGAACAGGGGAAGGGCAGAGAGAGAGGGAGACACAGAAACTGAAGCAGGCTCCAGGCTTTGAGCCATAGGCACAGAGCCTGACGCAGGGCTCAAACCCATGAACTGCAAGATCATGACCTGAGCTGGAGTCAGATGCTCAACCGACTGAGCCACCCAAGCGCCCCGGAGGGCTATTTTTTAAAATCAAAGAAAAATAATTTAATTAAAAAGCAAACTTGTGGTTTTGTTTTTGTATTAACACAAATGAAATCCCAAATATTGATTTCAGCCACCAGTCCCCAATTACCCTGGAAATTTTTTAAAATACCACAGATTGCTCTGGTTAACTTCTTCTCAGCTTATCAGATTTGATTATCCAGCTTTATTTCTGTAAATTTAGCATATGTTCAATACTGCTACCAGGCAACAAGAAAAATCCCTAGATTACTTATAAAGACCTGACAATTCTGACTGAAAGGTTGTCCACAGATGTTCTAAACTTTCTCTCATTTTTCTTCTAACAGTCTTAGAACTAATTTTTTTTAAAATTTTTTTTTCAACGTTTTTTATTTATTTTTGGGACAGAGAGAGACAGAGCATGAACGGGGGAGGGGCAGAGAGAGAGGGAGACACAGAATCGGAAACAGGCTCCAGGCTCCGAGCCATCAGCCCAGAGCCTGACGCGGGGCTCGAACTCAGGGACCGCGAGATCGTGACCTGGCTGAGGTCGGACGCCTAACCGACTGCGCCACCCAGGCGCCCCAGAACTAATTTTTAAAACCCTACCATAAAGAAGGGTATGTTCAAATGTGATGGATTCATTTTTAAAATAACACTAATTGATTTTAAGTGACAATGATTTCTATTCTCTCCTTTTAAAATAGGAGTTGATAGAAAATTTTTAGCATGTTTTTTAAAAAAGCAAAACACAGAGATCAAAGAATATCCTCCTATTAAATTTGACAATCACTATAGCATTTGGCATGCTCAGATGTTTCAAACAATTATCTAATTTCTAAATTGAACAGTTTCATCATATATGCTAATCTTGAATAAATGTCCTCATTTCGGTTCAAAGAAGAGCATTAAGCAATAAAGCTATCTTAAGTTGAAGAAAAGAGTATCTTTATGTTTCAACACTATTTAAGCCAGGAACTTGTGATTATTATTACACTTTACCTATTTCTGAGATCTTATCATTTCCTGCCTTAGTGCCTTAGGGAAGGGAAGTCCTTGGATCATTTCTAGAATTATAGTCTCTACAGTTTTGGTGTCTTCTTTTCCCTTACTGAGACCATTATGATATTGACTATAATGCTGTGTCAATAATGTTCACTTTGGCTCCAGGGAATCAAAAGCAAGTTAAG
Organism: Herpailurus yagouaroundi; assembly: GCF_014898765.1. Taxonomy (NCBI): domain Eukaryota; kingdom Metazoa; phylum Chordata; class Mammalia; order Carnivora; family Felidae; genus Herpailurus; species Herpailurus yagouaroundi. Next base: position 22,662,073 of record NW_024412407.1, read on the forward strand.
TTAGTTCACATGCTGTATTGTGGATTTGGGTCAGTGTGCCATGTTCCAGTTCATACCATTCACTGTCTAATAATGACTCTAAAAATCAAGAGACCTCTCCTGACCCCAGGTACAGGAAAAATGGCAAAAACATACAAGAGCCAATGTGTAATAATAAATAAGAGAGAAAACAGGATAAGGAAAGGAAAATGATTAAAGGAAACAGAAGTGGCAGAAGCAGTGGGGGGGGGGGGGGAGGGGGGGGAAGGAGTAAGTAAATACAAACCTGGCCAGAGTTATGAAAAGCCAATGACTGGGAAATGATAGGTCAGATACAAGAGAAACACACAGAGGAAGCCAACAGAAGTCTAATCCCTGCACAATTCAGAGAGAAACTGGGCAAGGAGGAGCAGCCATTAGATGCCTTAATAGAAAAGGCAAACAGCCCTGGCATGATGTGGATGCTGGTGACAGCCTACCAGTCCCCAAAAGGCACACAGAACCCACAGTCTTGATGGTCCAGTCAACCCAAGAAATGTGAGATGATTCATATTGTATGAAATTGAGGCTTCAAAGAGAAAACTGGCTTTATCCTCCACAGTTCTGGAGGTAGTACATACGAGAGCAAACACCCTAATCCCAGTTCTGATGTGAAGTGCATTTGGGACACTCACAACCTCCCTGAGCCTCAATTTCTCATCTGCAGAGCAAAGCTCTTAGAAATCAGTGTACCTGTTATGTCTTTTAGTAACTGCATCATAATCAACATCTCTATGCCCCTGGAAGATGAAGGATCTTGGAAGAAGACGAACTGATGAATGCAAATCATCAAGGCCACTATCACCTTCTGGATGGGGCAGAACCCAACTTGGGATGTTGGGGATACCAGACTGGACATAACTATTTCACCTCTTTAAGACTGATGGCAGGCTCTGCTACGAGGTCACTGAGACCAAGAGAGTTGCTTGCTACAAGCCAGAGTCTGGAAAAATATTTCTGTAAACACTTCATTTTAATCACTTTCTATGTGCTAAGCCACTGTTTTATGTACTGTATACATTAATTCATTTACTTTTCATAACAATCCCATAAAATAAGGATTTTCCTCATTTCCTGATAAGGCAAATAACTCATAATCCAGTTCACCCTGCTAGCAAATGGCAGATTCTGTGTATATATGAATAGTCTGTGCTCCTAACCACTCCACAACACTGCCTCTAGCCAGGACCCTGCAGCTTGCTCTCCTGACAGGAAGGCCTTCTTTCCAAAGAGTGATTTTAATCACCTCTCCTTGAATTTCACATCTGTAAGATGGACATAAGACCACTTCCTTCCCAAAGGAATAGAATATTTTTATGTGACAATGCCTAAGAAACATATGAAAAGATGCTGTACATCATACATCATCAGGGAAATGCAAATAAAAACAATGAGATACTACTACACACCTGTTAGAATGGCCAAAATCTGGAACACTGACAACATAAAATGCAACAGGAATTCTCATTCACTGCAGGTGGGAAAGCAAAATGATAGCTACTCTGAAAGACAATTTGGTGGTTTCTAACAAAACTAAACATACTCCCTGCTGGCAGGATCTACCTATCATGCACCTTTGTATTTACTCAAAGGAGCTGAAAATTTATGTCCACACAGAAACCTGCATAGCAACTTAATTTATAACTCCCAAAACTTGGAAGCAAATAGATGTTCTTCAGTAGGTAAATGAATAAATAAGCTGTGGTATATCCAGACAATGGAATATTATTCAGAGCTAAAAATGAGCTATCAACCATGAAACGACATGGAGGAAAGGTAAATGCGTATGAGCAAGTGGAAGAGAAGCCAATCTGAAGAGGCTACAAACTGTATGATTCCAACTATTTGACATTCACTCAAAAAAAGGCAAAAGTATGGAGACAGTAAGAAGATTAGTGGTTGCCATGAGTTGGGGGAGAGAGAGGAACGAAAAGGCAGAGCATAGAGAATTTTTAGGGCAGGGCAACCACTCTATAATCTAATGGTAGATGCATATCCTGGTGCATTTATCCCAACACACAGAGGATACAACACCAAAAGTGAACTGTAGTGTGAACTACGGACTTTGGGTGATAGTGATATGTGGATGCAGGTTCATTAACTGTAATAAATGTATCACCCTGGTGGGGCATGTTGATAATGGGGAAGGCTATGCATGTGTGGGGTATATGGGAAATCTTGGTAAGTTCCTCAATTTTGCTGCAAACCTAAGACTGCTCTAAAAAAATTAAAGTCTTAAAAAAATGCCTAACAACAGCTGGCACATTGTAGATCCTCAACAATTGCTAACTTATACCTTTACCTCCAGTGATCATTATACCTAGATAAAGGTTACCATTTATTTGCCCAACCTTCCATGTTTATGTCCAACTAAGGCCCTGGTCAGACAAACTGGCTCCCTGCATAGCCAAAGACAGAGCAATGCTAGGACTGAGTTTGCTTTTCCTCCAAAAGACACCAAACCAAATTACCCAGATGCACCTCCCTTCCATGGATACTACCTGAATCTAAAGATGCTTTCAGGAGCTATGGATAGCACAGGGCTTGTCTGAAGCCAGTAATGAAAGGTCCCATTTCTGAGCTATTACTTGGTATATTACAACATGCCACATAAGGCCTACAGTTCTAGCATTTGACAGAAAAAAACAATACAATTGTAGACATTTTTTAGAACTCATTTCTGCATGGTGCAGCAGAAGTATATTACCCTGAGACTTAACAGAGCACAGTTCACTTCCCACATCCACTAGCTAATGGATCAGGGAAATCAAAACTGCCCCATGCTCAAAATTCACATGATTTTCATCTAAAAAATGACAGGCTCAAGACCAGGTTTATATCATTACTCTGGATGTTTTCCTCTGGACACATTCCAGTTTGTTAAAGTCCATAAAATCTGGCACCCCAAACTAAAAATGTCTTTCTAAAGATGGTCTGATCAGCATAAAAGATTTATTATCTGTGTTGATCCTGCCTTGGCTTTTTTATTAAGTTATTTTCATTTAATGCTCAATATATAAAGAATTCTAAGGGAATAAACATGTGTGCCACAACCAGTTTTAAGAAAAAAAACCCAAATTACTAACACCTCTGAAGCCCCTTTTGACTCTTCCTAACCCACTCCCTAATCCTCCACTTAGAGGTGAAACTCTCTTAAATGCTGTGTGTACTCATCTTTAGAAAAATAATTCAATTACATGTTTGTATCCCCAAATGATTACTAGCTTGCCCAAATTTCTGAACTTCATATAAATGGTATCATACCACATATAATCTTTTGCACCTTGCTTTTTTTTTTTTTACTCAGTGTGATGTTGCTGCTTGGATCGGTGCTCTATGCATTTCCAAAGCTGCAGAAAAGGTTTGCGCGCACAGGTGTGGGCTGAGGCCGGCTGTTTCCTGGCAGCATCCACTCTGATGGGGTGGTACCCATGTTGCACTTACTGGTCATTCATCATGTTATCACCTTAGTCCTACAGTAATCCACTATGTGTATAAAACACACCACAGATATGTTTTCTACAACTGATGGTTTTCTTCCAGGTTTTTTGGAATGGGCCACATGAAGCACTACGAACATCGGTGGATAAATGCTGGGCTGCAGGGTATGAATATTTTCAACTTTATTAAAATCAGTTTTCTTCAGAACTGTGGTCATGACCTATTGTGTGCGGTTCATAAAATTTCCTGGGTTGGATCCAACTTTTGTTTTTAAATGAAAAAGAACAAATTAGAAAGGAAAAATAATAGAGAATATTACTCTTAGGAGGATACAATCAGTTTCTTAAAACTCTGACTTAAATTATACACGTGTTACATGCACACACACATCAGTAAATGAATTTCTTACTGTGGGTCACAGTCAGAAAGCTCAGAACTGTTCTCCAGTTGATTAATTCTTTCTTTGGCTATGTCTAATTTACCACTAAGCCTGTTTGCTGATTTTAAAATTCCAAGTAAATATTTAAATTTTCAAAGCTCTATCTAGTATTTTCAGACCTCCTTTGTCATTTTTATATTCACTTGCTATTTACTAACATTTTTAACATTCCCATTTCTTTAACACAAAGCTACTTTACATTCTCTGTCTGATAACTGTATCTTAGATCACTACATGTCTAATTCTATCATCTACTACTCTGGCTGGTTCTATTCATGATGCTTTGTTTACTTGTCTGTTTTATAATTTTGATTATGAGTTGAAATTTCTTGAAATTATATTTTTTGAACTCTTTGAGACCTACACTGAAGAAAGATTCCTCCAGAAGGAATCTGCACTTGCTTCTGCTTTCTAAAAACACTTAACAACTATTTGTCTTTTTTGAACTACCTAAGTAGGTCTAAATTAGGACTAAAAACCTGCATGAACACTATTTGCTATGAAATATTAGGCAGTTTTCCTTAGAGTTGCTAGGGACTGGGAGAAGATCAGGGGGAAAAGTTAGCTCTGGTTTAACACCACACAATGAAAGTAGTCTTTACAGGGTTCCAGACTGATGTGGAGACATCTAGTAAAGTTTTTCTCCCTCACATAGGCTCTGGGCTTTGTCTCCTATCTCCAAGTAAATCACAGCTCACATCTGCTGGATTCAACAAGTGTTCACATATTGGCCGTTTCACGTACCTCATGGAGTTGCTTTTACTTTCGGCCCAAAGTTTCCCTCTCACCGTTTAAAGACACAATTATGTAACTTATCTAGCACTTTTAGTTTGTGGTAGAAAAGAAGTTGAGCATACTTAGTCTCACATACCAAGAAATGAAAGGTAGCATTAATTTTTTTAAAGGCCATTACTTCCTGTTATTTTTCATAGGAGGTATGTTGAGATGTTTCCTCATTCCTGTACTTATGTAACTGTTATTTTTTAATCTAAATGCAGAAATTCATAATCCATTAAATTTAGTCCTTTTATGGTTCAGCCATTGTTTTAAGACACTAAAATCATTCTGAATTCACAATCTGTCATTTTTAGATTTTTATCTACATCTTCAAATTTTTTTCATTTACGAACCTGATTAACATGACTTCATTATATTTATTCCAAGTTGAAAAGATGTGGAACATGGTATCACTCATATATCATCATATATATATATAATTATATATAAATGATGATATATATATCATCATATATATATAAAACATAATTTCTGAAAAAAAATTGATACATCAGGAAAGTAGCACCCAGTATGTTAAATTTCATGCAATAAAAGATATTTGCTTGGATATGTGCTTATATAAAATTAAGGTTTTATTATCTTTACCTAAGTGTCACTGAAGGATGATTATGGATACTATTGGTATACATCCTTGAAATGGGGATTGCTATGCCTCCCTCACACACCACAAATTAAATCTGATACTGATATAAGAGTAGGTTAAAATTAACAAGAAGGATGGCTTTGAAAACTATGATATAGATATAATCAATCATGGTTTAAATGTTGCTGACAAGTAAAACCATGACAGCAATAGCAAAGATCCTTCAGGGAGGGCTGAGAGAGTAACAGTGAGGTGAAGACTGGTTTATCCTTTGCTTCAGTGATTAATTTTCCAAGAAGCAACAAGGTCATTCAGCATACCTGGCTCATTCCAAGTCTATGAGAAAGGGACTAACAGCTAAAGAACATATTAACATTATATAAGGTAACCATTTAATTTATCATCCTGGACTAAAGGTCCTTTAATTATTCCAGAACAAGAGTGAACCAGGACTGATCCAGTAAGTCAGGATATGTTGTCACCCTAGCAATATACCTCCTCCTTTTTAAATAAAGCAACTGCCTCAGTATCTCCTTAAACTGCTCATAAAAGTACACATCCATTGTCAATTTTCTACTGAACAAAATCTAAATTTATGGGATAATATGCTAATAATGTCTTTTAATACATCCCTCACAAATATTATGCTTAATATATTTGTTAAAACAGGCAGTTTGATATCCTTAATTCTTAAAATGAAGGTTTTAAAGGAATTTAAATTATCTAAAAAATTCACTGAATTGAAATATCTCGCTCCATGAATTTTTAAAAATTAGCTTAGATTTAAATTATTCTTGAAATGAGACTATTTCGACAATCTGACATCTACGTCCCCTGTAATTCAAAAATTAAAATTAGTGCATTTATAACGACTCCTTGCCCAGATGAGGCCTGCTCAGTAGCTGGCTAAGGCTAATCAGGTAACCAAGACATCCTTTCCCACAGGCCTAAGAACTTAGTACTACCCCTACCCTACTCTCACCAGCTAACAAAGACACTGATACAATTTAAAGCACAAATTCACCTTCCATTTTGTTTGGCTAACATGGTGTTTTGATGTTTTTAAAAAGGTGGAAATGACCCAAAATATCCAGATATATGGCTTCTCTGAAAAAAAGCCTGAATATAAGCCAAACATTTACTAAGGGCAGTAATCAACTTGAGCAGAGCAGGTGACCACCCCTTTAGGTAAGGCATACTCTAACTTGCCACAGTCCTAACCACTCATCCTTTATACCAACCCCACCTCACCTCTTAATGCCATCTGCATGACTGCTGTAATGAGTTTGCAAACCTTGCCAAAAAACATCTGAAAAAAAGAGACACACCATATACATAGAAGGCTAACATATCCAAGACAAGGGCATCGCATATCCACAGCCTCAGGGGTTCCAGAACAAGAACCTCCAACACCACACACGTGAGTCTGCTGAATGATTCATCTGTCTCATCTCTCATTCTTCTGTTCACTTCCATGCCCTCCCTCATACCTGCTTTTTCTCCTTATGTTGGCCTCTTTCTTCTCAGACCAGCTCTTCCTACTGGCTGCTTAACTTTCTGTAGTTTAAAAAATCTCTCCAAACCTGTTTTCTCATTTTTTCAAAAATTTTTTAATGCTTATTTATTTATTTGAGAGAGAGAGAGAGAGAAAGAGAGAGAGAGAGAGAGAGAGAGAGAGAGAGTGAGAGAGCGCAAGCACAAGCTCGGTGGAGGCAGAGAGAGAGGGAGACACAGAATCCAAAACAGGCTCCAGGTTCTGAGTTGTCAGTACAGAGCCCGACACAGGACTTGAACTCACAAACTGCAAGATCATGACCTGAACCAAAGTTGGATGCTTAACTGACTGGGCCAGCCAGGCGCCCCTATTTTCTCATTTGTAAAATGAGCAAATTTACCTTGCAGAATTTTAAGATTAAACAAAAATGTGGGTAAAGGACCTAGCACAGCCTCTGCACCTACAATGTTCACTTAGTGCATGGTTGTTCTTACTATTTTTAGGGCAACGGCCCTCCCCACCCCAAACCCCCCCCCAAAAAAAAACCCAAGAGTGAGCCAGTGCAATAAAACAACTTCATGAAATTGAGTTTTTAAAAAGTTATAATGTGCTTGCTTTTAAAAAACAGGTAACAAAACTATACATAAAGAAGACATAATAAACTCCGCTACATCATATAATCACTTAATGGAGACAGGGCACCTGTGTAATAGGAGGGACGTTAGAAGAATCCTGCAACATTTCCAGAATTCCTTCTTTCCAAATTTTCCTTGTTCTCCTCATTTGGAGAACAGCTTCATTTCTTCTACGGTGCTTTTAATGAAAGCACAGGAATGATTATGAAAGGTCTTTCCCACCCCATACACAAAGCATAGTAGTTACTACACTTTTTTTAATTACTCTTTTTCTAAAGAGAACATTGCATATAATTGTATTATAAATGTTACAGCACAATGACCCACCTAACCAAAACAAATAACAAAATATTCACATTTGTGAGTTAAATACCTTGTTAGGACAAACCCATTGCAGACTTTTAAAGACACAGCATATTCGCTTAAATCAGTTTTTAACCATATGGGAAGAGTACTTAGAAAATTTGATGGAAACAAAGAAGCAGACCTAAGGATGAAATCCAGCTTCCTGTACCTAAATTTTTTAAACCACCACTCTAAATTTTGCCACTGCGAACCTCAGTTTAAGAGTTACGTTCTCCAACAGACCTATCCTGATTCCTCTCTCCTTCCTCCAACAATTAAAAGCCGGCCACAGTCTTCCTGTGTCCTGACTCTACCTGCGACACACTATCACAGAAATGAAAACACTCCATGTGTCATTGAGCCATCTACCCTACTATTCTTGTAAAAATTCCTCTAGGGTAGGAAGTGTCTCTGTGTCCCCATCACCCAACAAAGCACCTAAACTCTCCTCTATGGCAAAGCTTCAGCATGGAATGGTAGTTAAAATCAATAGTGGTGTAGCCATTTTTGGGTTAGAATCCTAGCTCTGCCTCACTCTTCCTACCCATGTAAGTTTGGGTAAATTATTCTGTGCCTGAGTTTTTGTGTAGGTAAAATGGGTGATAAAAATGTGTATAGACTCTATAAGACTCAATACTGCTGGTTATTTCTGCTGGTTATTGAGACTTTTCCCCTTTGCATTCAGGGAAGGTACTGCTCTCACCTTTTCTCTCTGGCTTCTCCTCTTGCCTAGGCCAGCTGTTGGAGCTTCTCACTATTTAACTCTTACTCTACACCTGCTTCTAGGACAAGCTTATCTATTAATTGGTCTTCAACTACTACCACTTGTGGGAAAGCAGAGTGTATAATTCAATAAGCTTTTATATTTGGGGGATACAGACCATATAGAGATTAAATTTAAATTTAGAAAAAAATATTTGCATGTCACATCCTCACATTTATTCCATACATAATATATTCCAACCTATCCCAAAAACCATCTACATTAAGTTTAGCTACCAAACTGCACCTATTGCATGCTTGAGTATGTAAATATTTGCATAGCATTCACCAGACTATAGCTTGTTTTAAGTGTATGTATGTATGGGTGGGTGTCAAAACCCTAGCCTTACCTCAGTAATGCAAATCTTTATTTTTTTATATTTTTTTTTTTAAATTTTTTTTTTCCAATGTTTATTTATTTTTGGGACAGAGAGAGACAGAGCATGAACGGGGGAGGGGCAGAGAGAGAGGGAGACACAGAATCAGAAACAGGCTCCAGGCTCTTAGCCATCAGCCCAGAGCCTGACGCGGGGCTCGAACTCACGGACCGCGAGATCGTGACCTGGCTGAAGTCGGACGCTTAACCGACTGCGCCACCCAGGCGCCCCAGTAATGCAAATCTTTAAATTTTTAGTTCTCATTTCTTCCCAGAAAACTACACCTGAAATTCACTTAGTCTTTGGGCTGTATAAAGATGATACATATATACACACAAATAGTCACTAAACAGATACCATGCACACATGCCTATTCATGCTGCATTGATGTGGGCAAAAATAACATCACCACAAACTCACTCTCCACATTTTGTTAAGACTTCTATAAGCAAATTAATGTGCCTGCTAACTTCTTTATTAAACAGAATACACAAATAGTGTAACTTGCCTAGACATCTCAAAAGTCTAGATGTGTTTCAGTATCTGCAATTTACTTTTTGAGCCATTTTAGCATAGAGGCTGTGATTTGTGACACTTTTTAGGTTAGGCAATAACTTTGATAGTAGTAGTAATGCACTGTCCAGAGTGGAATCAGAAAGCCCATACTTTAGCAGTGGTTATAAGAGACAAATGCTTTGGGGACACTGCTCATTACCTACTGGATGGATTTTCTTCAGTGTATTCAGCAGCTTGCTAATTATAAGTAGCCTGATGAATATTAGAAATAGAATCATATTGATGAAATTAAAGGATTCAAGTATGTATGGCTTGTTAAAATGTTTCAGAGATACTTCCACCCTGCAGTAAACAAAGAATCTGGTGAAGCCTGGAACCCCCCATGACAAGTAAAAGACCAAGTATCTCTCCTCTGCCACGCTACTGTCTGCTTTAAGTAAATGTTCCTTGCAAGGTGTGTCAGAATGCCTAAAAATACAAAGATTTGAGCCTTCATCAAGCTTATACACCAGGCTGTATTAACAATTTTTTGCTATTTGCCAGTAAATGTTTATCTAAAAATTATCTGTATGTGTAGTTTAATCAAAATTTGCTTTCATTATAACCCAGTAGTAATGTTATAAGAGACCAAGAATTTCTCACTTGCTTCAAGCTTCTTTGCTAGATACCATTATCTACCTAATCCCCCAAATAAGACACCTAGGAAGGTGGGCAGGACCAAATTGACTGTGGAAGAATGGTGTAAATATCTGTTACATTAGACAACGTAGTCTATGACTTCACTTTGCATGGACAATGTGAATGATGCCCAGCGTACCATTCTTACAGGGTTTCTGGAATAATCAAATGATTTAAAAGATGTGAAAATGATCAGAAAACTACAAGACACCATAATCATGTCCAATATTTTGAAGTTAAAGAATGCTGGTCTTGTCCTGCCTCCTGAATGTTTGTTTAATCTATGTGCCTGTTTTTAAGGCCCTCATTCTGTTGTTCCTGAACCCCTCCCCACCAAACACAGGTACGTACACAGGTTTCAGTCAAAGGTCTAAAACATTTTGGACCGGAAATAAGCAACATTTATTATTTAACAATTAATATCATTAACATAATCACATACAGTACACACATAATTAATATAGAATTAAATAATAATAAATTTAGAAACTAGGAAACATAGAGGTTTGTGACTGCCACTGTAAATGCTTTTATTAGACAGGTGAGGTTAGCCAGTCTGACTTCCAGATACATAAGGATATTATATTTAGGCCAGTCCCAGTCATTTAGGAGCTTAAAAATAACTTGATTTGACCTTAGAATTGAACAAAATGTTCCAGATCAGCTCGCTCTATCAGAAGCTCAGAAGCCTCTACATATTCAATGACAATCTATTGTTTTTTTTTTAATAGAATGTTAGAAGAGTTTCATCTTTATTTCTAAGATAGGTCTGAAACTTACTGTCATTACTATAATGCCATCAAATTACATTCACTCAGTGCTGATAAGCAAGTCCTTACTTTTGTTTGTGTTCTGTGCCTTTGTTGTTGGACTTGGGAAAAGCCTCCATATCCCACACTCCCTCAGATGGAAGGCCGAGGACAGACTGAGGAGTTTATACCTGATCCTACTACTAACAACAGGAAGACTAGGAGGTCTCATGACCTCGTCCCATATCCTAACACTATGTGACCTTCCATTGCTATTCTTCAGAGACTGCTCTTCTGAATATGGTACAACCTCCCAGTCTCTCCAGTGTCAACACCACCACGTCTCTATAGGAATTCTATAGGTTTAGTGTTTGATGTCAGTGGTCCTTAATTATAAAGATAGTATTTTTGCCAATACTATAGCTGCTTACAACCTAGATAATCTCAATTATGATTTTTAAAAGGCCAACTTTGTTGCTTTTGGCACAAAGAATTCTAAAGGAAGATCCTCAATTTTTTTTTTTTTTACAAATATTTTAAGTTGTGCACTTAACTTCGTAAGTCCTATTGCTTTAAAATGACTCACAAAATTAATATACTTTGTTAGCTTGCTGAATATTTGAAGGATGAAAACAATTTTCCTGCTAACTATATGAAATTAAGAATAAAAACTCCAATGATTTAGGCATATTATTTCCAGAAAAAAAAATCAAAATGATTTGTTGAATGAAAAAGGTTTACCAAGAAGTTAGACTGTTCCTATAAAAAATAATAAATAAGATGATTATAGGCAAACTCCCATATAAGCCAGTTAGTTTCTCTCTGTGTAATGATTACAGATGTAACTCATAATCTCAGCCATTTCAAAATATCACACCCAACAGGTATAAACCCATGCAAGCACCTCGCTGATGCCATAACAACATGGCTGACATGCATTCCTTGGTAGTCGGAATCACTCATGGAAGGCCATGGTATAATGACTCAATGGAAGGAACCCTGGACCAAACAGGGTCATAAAGTCACTGTTTCTAATTTCATCTTCAAGTCTCACCACTGAATGATCTTGGGCTATTCATTTAGGCTTTCTGAGCTGATTTCTCTAACTATAAGCTGTCTGATCTATTTCCAAAAACTGTTAAGTATCAGATTATACAATGGACACAAAAATAGTTGAAAAACTGAACAGTGTGCTGCAAAAATCTATGGCAAGGAGAACCAACACCAAAGGATTAGCTGCTGACTATGAAAACATCCTAAGATTCTAGACCAAAATCACAATTTCCTTGGTAATCTGTACAAAACCGGAAGAGTCTCTGTCAGATGGTGTCAGGACTAGGCAAATTACACTGGGCTTGTTCTGAACATAGCAAATGGAAGGGAGAACTAGAGACAGTGGCAGCCTGAGTTGGAGAGGAAGATCAGTAGAAGACTTGATCTTAAAACCTTACCACCTTGGAATAAAGTTCAAATTCCTCAGTGCAGTATGTAAGACCTCCAACACCTGGCCCCAGCCACAAAGTCCCATTGCCCTCTACTCCCAGCAGTACACTCCAGACTGAGTGACTCTAGACACGGTGCTACCTCCCAACCATACTCTGCACATCTATATTCTGGGCTAGTCTCCACCATGGTCCTCAGGCTGGAGTGGCCTCTTTCCAGTTCCCCAATCATCTTGCCCCATATTTACACCACTGTCCCCCAGTCATATTTCTTTTGGTCTTTTCAGTCCTTGATTACACTGTCATCGTCGTCTTCTTTTGAGAGAGAGAGAGGAAGGAAGGAAGGAAGGAAGGAAGGAAGGAAGGAAGGAAGGAAGG
>NW_024412407.1:22674738-22692041 GCF_014898765.1 Herpailurus yagouaroundi
AGGAAGGAAGGAAGGAAGGAAGGAAGGAAGGAAGGAAGGAAGGAAGGAAGGAAGGAAGGAATGGAGGGAGGGAATCCCAAGCAGGCTCCACACCCAGCCTGAAGCCCAATGCGGGGCCAATCCCAAGACCCTGAGACCATGAGCCAAGCGGAAATCAAGAGTCTGGTCACTTAACTGACTGAGCTACTCAGGCACCCTGATTACATGGTCTTCTAAATACATTCCTCAGCTTCCCATAGTTCTAAGTAACAAGCCCATTCTCTTTTCTTTTGCTATTATCTTTAATCCTCTTTCTTTTGCTATTATATTTATTTCCATAATAGGACTTTTGAAAATTCAAGTTTTGCTTCACTAACTAGACGGTAAGCTTCTTGAAAGGCAGGGGCCATTTCTCATCCTTGTAATACCATCCACCACAAGTATAATTCCTTCAACATAATGTGTGCTTCATAAATGTTTGTGGAGTATTCACGAGGTGATCTAAATACACTGTAATAAAAGACACTGAGCAGTACTCTAAGCCCCAGTTAATTCTAAAGCAATCTCTAAATTTCTTCCTAATGTAAAATCTAAAGAAGTAAAAATCTTAATTCAGAACAGAAATAGAAAAACTGTTTCTCATAACCAATCATGCTATCAACAGAAACTTAAACTAATTTTAGGACAATGTGCTATCCTTCCCCAACCCCTGGGTTGCAAGAGGAGCCGGGGAGTGGGGGTCCCTACCTCAGTTCCTGCCATTCCCCGACTCCATTGTACACCTCTAACTTTAAGAAATAACAAAACTACTGTACTTTTCCAACAGACCATGTTCTCCCTTATGTACTGTTCCCAGGGGGGTGTCTATCATTTCCTCAGTATGGAGTGTCCTCCTAGAAAATGCCTTTCTTCCTCAAGTCTTCACTCAAGAGTGAATTTTCCTCTTAAACCTTCCCTGATTTCTTTAGGCAGACTCAGAAACACCTTTCCAGAAACACTCACTTCCAATCCCACCTTAAGAACCCACATCTCCATTTTATCTGTTACCACATTCCAAAAATTATTTCTTTAAATACCTGGCCCAGATACAAACTACCTGGAAGATAAGACTGGTTCTCTTTGTTTTTGCATATCCAGCTGGTAGGCACTCAATAGATACTGTGTGAATGGATTAAAACTGAGCAAAGGAACCAACATCATTTATCTACAAATAGCTAACCTTCCAGGTATTGGGCTCAGAAACTAGTGCTCACCTATCCCTATATTTGGAGGCGTCAGAAAAAACTCAAGAGTGCATTCCCAGAAGTTTTCACTGTACCTGAGTATTACTCTCATAGAAACAATGCTATCCATGAATACAGTTCCAGGCTGACACATCAAGCCCTATTTTATTTGAAGGATCTAAAATAGTTAAAACTAGTTCATTTTAGGACTCTCAAAACTAGAAAACATGTTAGTAAAAGATACCTGCCTGCCTGTTCTGTGGACCTTTGTGGGCTAGACTAAAATCTTAGCCCTCCCTTTTAGTGCAAATATGCTTGGAAAAAGACAATCTAAGTTCCAAATCACTGTGGACTTCTATAATACACATTTTAAATCAGAGGTTCCCTTTAAACAGTGTTCTCTTTGTAGATTAGACATCGTACTTCTCATGTGTCAGTGGCTTTCTTTCTTCCTCCTTCCTTAATGGTAGCCCAGATAAATCATAATCTTCTGGAGGAAAAACTTACACACTATATTCACATTTATGCTCCAACCTCAGCTGGGCCCTCAACACTGCTGCATTCTTCCTGCATTCCCCCTTGGGTCCCCTAGCTCCCTGAGTACTTAAGGGCTGCCTGCCCCAAAGCTTCTTTGCTTTGCACAAACTAATACGTCAAAGCCATGTGCTTTTGCTTACAAAGAACCCTCAGCCCTCACTTCATAGAGAAAATGGGAACTGGACATGAGTTCCCTCCTTGCACATCCACCCTCTCTAACTCCAGTTTTTAAATGAAGGACCTCACCACCTAGCAGACTCACAGACTCATGATCTCCAGCTAACCCTTATGCCTAGTTTATAAGGAAGATATCATCATACCTAATTGACCAATGGATGAGAAAACTGAGGAACAAAGAATTAAAGAGTGTGTCCACAGTCTGATGACTACTAAATGACAAAACAGAATCTGGTTGTCTTGATACTGAGTTCATATTGCACTGCACATCTGTTTCTAAATAGCCACAATTTATTTTCTCAATTCTCCTTCATACGTTCCATGGTCTAGCTGAATTGGGTAACTGAATCTACGCAGGCACAAATAAACTTGACTTTGCATCTCTGAAAAAACAAATGTAATCTTTTTCTGATTATAAATACATGCTCATTATAGCAAATTTTGGAAAACACAAAAGAGCATGATTAAAAGTCATCCATAATAAGTAATAAACATAAACAACCTAAAAAACTATACACAATATGGGTGAATCACATATGCTGAGTGTGAGAAATTAAGACACAAAAGAGTACATGTTGTATTATTACATTTCTGGAAGGAACAAAAACAGTCAAAACTCTGGAATGTCACTGAAAGTTAAGAGCACAGGGGGGCTTGTGGGAATGCTGATAATGTTCTATTTCTTAATCTAGGCATTTGTTGCATGGATAGGTTCAGTGTGTAAAAAACTCACTGAAGTGTATATTTATGATATGTATTGTATATGTGTAATACACACACATAGATACACACACACATATAATATACTTGAAGTCAGATGCAGTGTATATATTTTGGTTTATTTTCTTCCTGGTGCTTTTCTTCCTCCTAGATGCCTGGTTTAAAAAAAAAAAGTTGTCTATGTATGTTTATATTCTGATATTTCCCCCTACAATAAAGCATATGCTTTACCCAAATTACTAGAAATTCTTTATAAATATTTTTAATGGCTATCTAACAGTATATCTGGAAGCTGTGCCACCATTTACTTAACCAGTGCCCTGTAATCAAACATTTAGATGTTTCCAATTATTATTATAAAATTGCCATAGCAAATACGTTTACCTTTAAGTCATTTAGCCACTCTCTCCTCATACTCTGCTTAATATATTTATAATATATATAACATACTCTGCCATATGTAATTATTTATATATTTACTGCATCCTCATTGCTCAATAAGCTTCCACAGACTACATCACCTCTCCTCATATCATCTACAAAATCCTACTGTTGACCATGGTAGTTGCTACTTGTTGAAGTGTTTTCAAAAGCCAAGTAAAATATCCATTCCTACCAACCCAAATTTCAGTATCACCTCAGTCATCCATGTAACATGAATGTTTTAGTCGTCTATATTTTAAACTCTTTGTTTAGTCTACACAACTATATACTTACAGGAAGTTTAGTACGGTTTCCCTTGAGGGTATAAATACTAGCTAGCAAATGAATTCATTCAACAACTAACAGTTCCATGCTCTACGAATCCAAGGAGAATCAGACAAGTTCCTTCCATTAAAGAGATTGTAGTTGATGGATAATTAAATATGGATCTCACTTTCAAGGAGATCCACAATCTAGCAGGTGACACGAAACATATCCTGACCTCCCTACTCCTGAGCTTTCGTATCACAATTGCCAAGATGGGGACATATACTGGCTCCACAGCCAAACTCTGAAAACTCTGCCTTGGGTGGGCACCTTCCTGTTCATTAGTCTGTGGATGAATGTGTTTGCTATATTTAAAATATGCTTTAAAGTATTTTAAAAAAACATTATTAACCCTATCATTATCTCATGATGAAAAGCTACAGTACATGTCTAATGTACTAATAAAAAAGACACAAAATTATGGCAGAAACAAAAGGATAACTAATAAAAATAGCTGAGAGTGGTAAAAAATATTTTTCTTTTTTTTTTCCTTTTGTATATGGAACCCTGAAGGATAAAGGATGAATGGGGCTGAGGGTGAAACAGGCTAACCTATACCTATTAACCTAGCAGTAATAATCAGCCAGAACAGAGAGATCTTCAGAAGTTTTTCCATTTTGAATATACAACAGGATGATCAGTGTTAAAAATGGAAACTTGGCCCAAAGTTAGTTCAGGAGGCCAGGAAATTGTTCTAGAACAGAAAGGCTGAGTACAGCCAAAACTGAACCCACTGAGGCTCTTATAATTCAAGAGGTAAGGAGTGAAGTTGGACTCCAAGGGCTACTAAGGGGCTCCCCGGGGCTCCAAAGAGACCATAAAGGACCCATCTGCCTCAAGAGATTTTTAATGTAGACAAAGGTGCTCCACTTCAGAAAAAGATGCCCCACTGAACATCCAGCAGCAAGGGCATAACTGGTTACAAAGCTTCAAAGAACCAACTTACACTCCTTGAACTGCACTGGGGGACTGCAAGCTTAGTCTTCTTAGTCACTTTGAACCTATGAACAAATGAGCTTAAGAAGAGCCTCTTAGAAGCTCATCTGTTTGAAATAGAGAGCTTCTGAAATTACAGCACAAAGAAAGAAGAGAAATATGCATGCATATGATATATAAGGAAGGCAAGATGGACTTCTAAGTGAGCGAGCACTTCCTTCAGGAAGAGAGGATAGCCAAGCTTGGTTTTAAAGCTATAAAGTATGGGTAAGAAAGAGACTGAACTATTTTTTCATGTGGCCAAATAGCATATTTAGATGTTGCAGCATCAATGCATAAAACAGCTTATTAGTTTGGTCCTACTAGAGGCCAGCACAGAAAGACAGGTGAGGGAGGAGAGCTGGTGGGCAGCCAAGCAGGGAGGCAGGACAGCCTCCTGAACAGCCCACGACAGGGAACTAGCGCCAGATTTCAGAGATCCTGTATGCAACCCTGCAGGCATTGACAGAGCTGTTTTTAGCAAGTCAGTGACACAGTGAGATTTCTGTATCCAAGCAGTCATCTGCTGATATGTGGAAGATGGGTCTCAGGTGGGAAGACCAGCAAAGTGGCAGCAATCTAAATCAGAGATGCTAAATTAGAGTAGTGTATGAAGGGGAAATGGAAAAAAAAAAAAAATTCCTCAGCAGTCCAGGAGGTAAAAGCAGAACTAGATGAATTAGTCAAGGTGAAGTGGCACAAAAAAGGCAAGATTAAGAATAAGGTGGATGATGGTGCCACAAACCCAGGTGGGAAATACAGGAAGAAGTTAGAAGACATGTTGATCCTGAGGAAGTGTTGCATGGTTCAGTAGAGAAGGGTCTAGAAGTCAAAGCACAGAACATTAAAGGAACAGATTTGAAAGTCCACCACCATACAGGCCAGAATAAAAACCATGAAGGTGGGTAAGACCACCCATAACAGGAATTCTTGCATTCTGAGGATATGAACCCTTTGGAGAACTTGATTAAAATTCTTACCACTACCCCACTCACTAAAATGTATATAAACAAACATTTTGGAAAAAATACTTGGTAGCTTATAGGCCCCCTGCTACCCACACAGGACCACAGGTTAGGAAATCCTAGGCCAGGGGACAGGTAGGAGAGGTGGGAAGAAGGTCTAAAGCAGCATTTCTCTACAAGGTAGCTACTGGCAAATTGCAGAAGACATATCTTCATCATGCATGATATTGAGCACTCACTGAACACAAGAAATATCCACAACTTCATCTCTGTGACAGCCAAAAAGGGCTCCCACATATTTCCAAACACTACTACCCTTTCTGAGAACCCTTGGTCAAAAGGGAGAAGAGGAAGGAGCAAAGAAGACTGAGCCAGAAAGATCAGAGATGGGAGGAAAAGCAGATCTATTCCTGAGCCAGTAAGTCATCCTTATTTCCAAAATACACCCACAATGTGACCCTGTTCCCCACCTTCACAACTAGCACCTCAACTAAGCTATTCCTTGCATGAATTATTGCAATCATCTCCTAGTTGGTTTTCTTTTTTTCCTTTTCCTTCCTTCCTATTGAACCACCATGAGCCAACATTTCCAGGACTTACGTATCTTATAAACACAAGTTTGTACCTTTTGACCCCCTTCAACCATTTCAACCACCCCCACTCCCCGCCTTTGGCAACCACTAATCTTTTCTCTGTATCTATGAGTCAGGTGTTTTTTTTTTTTCTTTAGATTATGCATATAAGTGAGATCATCCAGTATTTGTCTTTCTCTGTTTATTTCACTTAGCATAATGCTTTCAAGGTCTGTCCTTTCAAGGTTTGCCATGTTGTCACAAATGGCAAAACTCCTTTTTTTCTGGCTGAATCATATTCCATATGCAACATTTCCTTTATCCATCCATTGACTGATAAACACTTAGGCTGTTTCCATGTTTAGGCTTTCTGCTTCTATTCTAAATTCCTCTTGACAAGACCTGGAAGCACAGGGAGCCTTTTCTATTTTACTGATTTTATTTAACAAGCATTTTATAATACTATCTGCCATGCTTTGTTCTTTATAAATATTAACTCATTTCATCTTCATAACAACACTGTGAGATAGAGATCATTCGTATTCCCATTTTACCAATGGGGCACAGAGAAGCTACAGAACTACTACAAGGTCACAGAGCCAGTTAAGTTTAGGGCTGGGATTTTAACTTAAGCAGCCAGCTCCACAGTTCATCCTCTCACCTACTACTCCATGCTACTCTCCAATTTATTCATTCCTCTCTTCAAGATCCTCAACTGTCTTCTCACTCAAGAGTAAAACCCAAGATCCTTGTCACAGCCAATAAGGGGCCTGGTATATAGGCCCCACTGCCTCATCTACTGCTATTGTCCCATGCCCTGGCCCCACTCCCAGCCTCACTGATCTGGAGACAACTGTATGTACCTGCTTCAGTGCCTAGGCACTCAATGTTTCCTCTGTGTAGAGTGCTCTTCCTCCAGACAGCTGCAGAGTTACGTCCTTCGCTTCATTAAGTTTTCTACTGAAATGTGTTCTCATGAGTGAGGACTTCCTGCCTATCCAATATCATGTAACACCTCCACTCCCAATCCCAGCATTTTCAATTTCTCCAACTTGTTATATTTTTTTCCTCTGATGCATTTATCATCATATAAAGAATGTAAAATTACTCATTATCTAACTTCCTCCATGGAGCACTTTCTATGAGAGCAGTGTTGTGTGTTTTGTTGTCATTTTTGAATAAATAAATGAACAAAGAAAGAGTGCTGACAAGGAAGCCGAGGAGAAGTCTGGAGACACAGGAAGATAGCTCAACAGTGCAAACACACTACAAAAAGCTTCTGTTATATTAGAAGTAAGAAGTTTCCATTGATTTTGGCAATTAAGAAATTGGTGCTGTGGCAAAATGTTTCTAAGAAATGGTACCTGGCTGAGGAGTGAGTAGTAGAAGCATTAAGCACAGACACCTCCTCAAAGAAGTTGGCTGAGAAAGGAGACAGAAGTAGACAGGAGGTGTAGCAATGTCAAGAGAGATTTGAGCATATTCTTTCCAGGCTAAGGATAAGAAGAGAAGGAAAGATGAGACTGAAATCCAATAGGGAGAAAGGATTACTAATGGAGAATAGCCTAGAGGGCAGCCAACTCCAGACTGCGAGGGGTGAGGAGGATGTCACCCACGTTAACTAGCAAACACTCTTCTTCCACCTTTCTATCATCTACACTGACAGTGTTCTCTCCTCAGACCACTTGCCTAGACAGACTGTGGAGCACCTGTCTCCTCCAAAGAGCACTGGGGCCTGTTCAGACTCCTGTTCAGTTGGCTCCAAAGAGCACTGGGGCCTGTTCAGTTGAGAGAGAATGAGTATCCACAGCTTAACTGGAGTTGGGTAAGGGAGAAAGGCACTAACTCTTCACTGAGACATTTCATTTACATTCATTTCCATATATGGACACATACAAACATCACTTTTATTCCAAAACACCCCTGAGTGATGAAATAGTAGCCCCATTTAAAGGAAACTTGAGAAGGGGTGAGCTTTATAACTTCTCCAAGGTTACCCAGTCCCAGCCAGGTTTTTAACTGAAGTGAGCAGTCTTTCCAATATACACCATATGTCATGACTCAACAATAGGAGAAGAGACAGACCATCAAAACTAGGAAAATTAAAATGGAAGGTGTAATCTAGGTTGAGAGATTTTCAAAGAGAGAAAACAAATAATTTTCATTAACAGTAAAGTTAATTAAAATTTACAGGGGTAAGTTGTGCATGTCCCACCACCAGACTTTATTATAATACATAGCCAATAACAAAAAGAGAAATAAAGGGAGAAGAAATGTTTGCGTAGGAAAGGTTTACATAAAGGCTACAGTAAGGAAACTAGAAATTTTACTAAACATGACAAAAACACATTCATTGTCCAGAATAGGATTTAGTTGCTTTTCCTTTAGTTTGTTTTATCCAGGTATCAATGTCAACTGATATAATAAAAAGAGATATAAAGAACAACTCATTTCCTACAAAAATGCAAACAACTCAGTAAAGAAATAATAGTCTTTTTAACAAATAGTGGTGAAACAATTAGATTGCCATATGCCAAAAATCAACTCTACCCAAAACTTACTCAATAAAAAAAAAAAAATTAACTCAATAGACTAAACACCTTAATACCTTGCCAAAGATAGAGATACAGCAAATAAGCATATAAAAAGATGCCCCACATAATAAGTCTTCAGCAAAATATAAATTAAAACAACAATGTAATATTAGAATGGCTGAAATACAAAACACTGACAACACCAAATGCTGTTAAGGATGTGGAAGGGCAGGAACTCTCATTCACTGAGGGTGGGAATGCAAAATGGTACACCACTTGGGAAATGTGGCAATTTCTTATAAAACCAAACATACCCTTACCACATGACCCTAAAATTGTGTTCCTTTGTATTTATCCAAAGGAGTTGAAAACTATGCCCATACAGAAACCTGCACATGGACGCTTCTTGCAGCTTTATTTATAATTGCCAAAAGTTGGACACAGATGTGTCTGTCAGTAGGTGAATGGATAAACAGACTGTGGTACATCCAGATAATGAAATATTATTCAGGGCTAAAACGAGCTATCAAACTATGAAAAGACATGGAGAAAACAAAAATGCGTATTAGTAAATGAAAGGACCTATCTGAAAAGGCTACATACCATATGATTCCAACTATATGACAT
Source organism: Herpailurus yagouaroundi (assembly GCF_014898765.1). Taxonomy (NCBI): domain Eukaryota; kingdom Metazoa; phylum Chordata; class Mammalia; order Carnivora; family Felidae; genus Herpailurus; species Herpailurus yagouaroundi. The sequence goes on from NW_024412407.1 coordinate 22,683,798, forward strand.
TCAGGAAAAGGGATAACTGTGGAGACAGTAAAAAGATCATAGTGGTTTCCAGGGATTAGGAGAGGGAGAAATGAATAGGCAGAGTACAGAGGATTTTTAGAGCAGTGCAACTACTCTGTGGGATGCTATAATGATGAATATGTGTCATTATAAATTTGCCTAAACACACAGTACTTAGAACACCTAGAGTGAGTGAACCCTAACATAAACCATGGACTTTGGGTTATAATGATGTGTCAATCAATGTGGGTTCAACTACAATAAATGCACCATTCTGGTGGGGAATACTGTAATGGAGGAAGCTATGCATGTGTGGGGACAGGGAGTATATGGGAAATCTCTGTACCTTCTCCTCAGTTTTGTTGTGAACCTAAAATTGCTCTAAAAAGTCTATTTTAAAAATATAACTTCAAATAGGTGATATAGTTCAATGTAAAACCTAAAACTATAAAAATTCTAGAAGAAAATCAGAAAACTTTTAGAAGACAATCTATGTGAACTTAGCTTAGGCAAAGGTTCTTAAAAAGGACACCAAAAGCACAATATATAAGAGAACAAAATCATAAGCTGGACTTCATCAAAATTAAAAACCTTTTCTCCTCAAAAGTCACTGTGAAAATGAAAGTGTGAGCCACAAACTGGGAGAAAATCTTTGCAAAACATATATTGGATGAAGGATTTTTCAAAATATATAATGAACTCTCAAAATCCAACAATTAAAAAAACAATCAACCCAATAAAAACGTGGGCAAAACACTTGAACAAACACTTCATCAAAGAAGATACAAACATAGCAAAAAATACATTAAAAGGTGCTTAACACCACTAGTCATTAGGGAAATGGTAAATTAAAATAAAAATGAAATACTGCTGATAACTAAAATTAAAAAAGACTAATCATACTAATTGTTGGGAAGGAAGTGAAGGAACTAGCATGCTTATACACTGCTGGTAGGAAAATAAAATGGTATAATCACTCTGGAAAACAGTTTGGCAGTTTCTGAAAAAGCTAAACATGTATGTCTACCATCACCCTGCCATTCTACTCCTATGTACTTACCCAAGATTAATGAAAACGTATGTCCACACAAAGATTATATGCAAATATTCACAGCAGCTTCCTTTGTAATAGCCAAAAACTGGAAACAGCCCAAATGTCCATCAATAGGTACATACATAATTTGTTGTATATACATATAATGGAACACTATTCATCAATGCTGCATACATCAACATGAATGCATCTCCAAATAAATAATTATTCTGAGTGAAAGAAGTCAGACCAAAAAAGAATATATTACATGTTCCATTAATTTATATTCTGGAAAATGCAAACTACTCTGCAGAGACAGAGCAAAGCTGTGCTTTGTCGGGGAGGGGATGATGGATAGGGAAGGGACTGCAAATGGGAATGGGAAATTTGGGGAGGGTGATATATATATTCACTATCTTGACTGTGGTCATGATTTCATATTTATATATGTAGGTCAAAGCTTATCAAACTGTACACTTAAATGTGTGCAGTTCATTGCATGTTACTAAGCTGTTCACCTCAGCTTGGCTCACTAAAGAGGTTAAAAAAAAAAAGAGAGAGATGGGGCACCTGGGTGACTCAGTCTGTTGAGCTTCTGACTTTGGCTCAGGACATGATCTCATGGCTCATGAGTTTAAGCCCCACATCAGGCTCTGTGCATCAGCTCAGCCTAGAGTCTGCTTCAGATTCTGGGTCTCCCTCTCTCTCTGCCCTTTCCCTGCTCACTCTGTCTTTCTCTCTCTCAAATATAAACATTAAAAAATTTTAACATAAAAAATAAAAATTAAAAAAGAGATATAAAAGAAGGAAGTCATTATATACAAAAAGAAAATAAGGAAAATGTAGCACAAATAAACTAGTTTACTTTCCTGACATCTAATGGCATCAAGTATTAGAACTTGCTTCAGAAACGCCCAAATTTTACCTTAAACACTACAAATTATTCCCAACCTACCTTTCAATACTATTTCTGCAGTAGGATTTCAGAAATTATAAATCTATTCAAATATTTTAAGCAAAAGTAGAGTGATATCTTACTTTTCTGTCCAATACCTATCCATTAAAAGCACTCTAATTTTTCCACTGCATGTGCTTCTTTCTGAAAAATAATTTAATTTTAGGTGATTTTCCAATAATAAATTTACTACAATTAAGGATAAACATGATTAACCAGAAGCCAATGACCATTAACAATCGACAAGATATATCACACACATGAATAAAAGCTGGTAGAAAAGTATTACAACTCTCCTCTTGTTACAACCTATACTCCTATCTGATTGCTTATCAAAACAAAGAGTTAAAACATATGCTAAGAAAACATTTTTCTTAATGCATAGAACTTGACAGCATTGGAGTTAATTGTAATGAGCTTTGTGATATATTTGAATGTGACAAAAAAAAAAAAAAAAAAACATTGCCAAAAATAAGTCTTCTAAATCCAATAGCAAGGCTGTGAAATAAATAGGTAATAGATATTGTTGGTGCTATAAAGCTTCAGGCAACTCATTCAAGGTCACCCAAAGTAACCAGTAAGCATGTACGTATGTATGTATATATATACATACATATGCATATGCGTGTGTATATGTTAATATATATATTAATATATACACACACACACATATATATATATATATATATATATATATATATATATGGGGAAAAATAACTAGGACTCTCAACCATAACTTTTTTCTCCTCCATAGTAGTAGCTACTCATGGTGCAAATATCCTGGAGCACAGAGACCTACCTCAAAGACAAATCAAAGGGCATGCCCCTTTCTGGCCCCACGTCCGGTATTTTTATACAAGTAAATTCAGGTCTAAATAAATAAAAAGGTAAGGTAATGGGCTGAGCTAGAGAGGGCTTCACTATCTTGCCATGCCTTCCTAACTAGAAAAATAAAGGGCAGGGAAATGGAGGAACAACAAAAACAATTTCTTTGAGTGAAGCAAATGTATGGAAAGGTTATAGTTCCTTTTTATGATTTTGACTGGATGAACCACTCACACTGTTCTTTTGCGAGAGCACTTAGCCTCAAGCTTGGCATATAATAGGGACTTAAAAATGCTGCTGTAATCTCCCTTACTTTCCCAATCCAAGGGCATCCAGCTTCTTGCTGACAAAAACTCAGAGTCTAGACCACTTATGAGGTATAACATTTAGGAGACACCCAGAGGTTAAATGCAAACAAATAAATCGTGAAAGAACTAGAATCAACTCCTAAATTCTCTGTATACTTTATGACCTAAAGTATAAGCTACAAAACGAAAGAGGAGTTGGATTTATACTCTAAGAGTGCAAGGGAAAATTCTAAAAAGAAACTCAAGTCCTAAGAAATAAGTCAAAAGAAATGTGGGTTATTACTTAAGAATTAGAGTAGAAACATTAATACTAAGGACATAAGCACTTTAGAACTATAGTGCATCAAACTAATAATTTGTAGAGAGCAACCACATGACAAAAATACTCAAAGCTTTAAGCCTTCCTTGGCCTTGGAAAGTCATGAAACTTTTTTTGCTAAAAGAAGGAATGCTTTAGTGAAAGAAGGAAAAAGAATTTACAGACCTCTAGGTGGCTCCAATTTTTAAATAACTACTCTGCTACCTTAACTAAATGTTCAAATGATATGTAGTTATTTATGCAAGTCACATCAACAGCTGGAAAGTACTAAACATCCTTAGAACTAGAACTCTCATCTTTCTACTAGTTTTCTCTACCTTCCTTTGAAGTCTGACACTGAGCGATCAATAGCTGCTAACATATTATCCTATGACATGTGTAAAATAATATGAACTACTAAGATTTTTTTCTTTCAGTAATCCTGTGATGAAAAAAACCCGTAATTACTTTAATGATGTACTTAGAAAAAGGATTATCTACAACAGAAAATCACAAGGGTAACACTAATTAAAAGGTGTCTCAATTTATTACTATGAATTTTCCACATAGCCCAAATGCATTAATTTTGCCTCGTATCTGCAAAGGCTGTTTCATATTACACATTTAACACCAGCAATGAAGGAACACAGGAGAGCACCAGTCTGGCTTTTCTGTTATGAAAAGCAGAATGAACAGTGACATAGGAGGCAACCAAGACACAAATATAAAACTGACATTATCTTATTAATTATAACAAGAATCCTTTATTGAGCACCTACTAACTGTACCAGGCACTGAGTATAGACTGGTGAATAAACCGGGTATTACTTTGACCTTCAGGCTAAGAAAGAAACATTAAGTAAATAATATATAAGTTATGATACACACAAAAAAGGCAAGATAGATGGATTGTGCTATGAGGGAGAAAATAAAGAATTTCTTAATGACATGATGCTAAGGATAGGGTCTTCTCAGAGAAGAAATTTATAGAGAGGATATTTGAATCCATATCCAAGGATGACAAATTACTCAAGGAGATGGTCCTAAAATAGAAAGACCAACAGCATGAGCAAGAGCCCTGATGTGAGCCTGCTGGAGAACTGAACAATATGGCTAGCAAGAGACGAAGATTGGGGGTGGGCAGTGGCCAAACCATGCAGGACTTTATAGGTATGTTGAAGATCTCATATTATATCTGGAGAAATAAATGTGTTTTCTTAGAGCTTTGAAGACTTTAAATAGCAAGTGACATTTTTTTTTTCTTTTTAGGCTGCTGGTAGGAAAAGAGACTGAAGGGATACAGAGTACATGCAGAAGGCAATGGGGAAAGATAATGGTGGCCTCAAGTGGAATGGAAACATAGTGGAGATTGAAAATCAGACAGGTTTGAAAGAGATTTTTCCAGAAAAGTAAATACAGACTTTGTGACAAACTGGTTGGGGGTGGGGAGGGGAGGTGAGAACAGAAGTGAATGTTAAACTCTAGCCTTCTGGCCTGAGCCACTTGTTGGATGGAGGGGATGAAAAACACAGGAGAAACAGGCTGAAAGGTTGGGTAATCAAGAGCTCAGTTCTTGAGAAGTGTCAGATACTGTCATGTATTGACTGAGATGTACCAGACACTATGTTAGCTATTTCACTTGTCACAGCATCCCTTTTAGGAACAGTATTCCCATTTTACACAAAGCAAACTGTAGATCATGAGGTTGAAGTAGCATGGCCAAGCTAAATCAGTTCAAAGTGACAAAGTCACTTGCTACTCAAGTCTGGTTGGCTGGCTGTGGGGTAAGCATTCTTTTCACTATACACAGTTCTTGGAAACTATGTCCATACTTCCCATTTTGAAATCTACATGGGGTTGGAGCAAGCTAGCACCCAAGGTGAGTAAACAGGTGATATGTTATTTTTTATTTTTATTTAAAAAAAATTTTTTTACAACGTTTATTTATTTTTGGGACAGAGAGACACAGAGCATGAACGAGGGAGGGGCAGAGAGAGAGGGAGACACAGAATCGGAAACAGGCTCCAGGCTCTGAGCCATCAGCCCAGAGCCGGACGCGGGGCTCGAACCCATGGACCGCGAGATCGTGACCTGGCTGAAGTCGGACGCTCAACTGACTGCGCCACCCAGGCGCTCGGATATGTTATTTTTTAAATCCAAGTTCTCAGGGGTGCCTGGGTGACTCAGTTGGTTAAGCGTCCGACTTCAGCTCAGGTCATGATCTCACAGTCTGTGAGTTTGAGCCCCGTGTCAGGCTCTGTGCTGACAGCTCAGAGCCTGGAGCCTGCTTCAGATTCTGTGTTTCCCTCTCTCTCCCCCTCCCCTGCTCATGCTCTGTCTCTCTCTGTCTCAAAAATAAATAAGAACATTAAAAAAAAATTAAAAGAAAATAAATCCAAGTTCTCAGATTTATGATGCATAATGTTTCCCTATCCCCTCTCCACTTCTCCCTGCAGAGTTTTGCAATGTTTTGAACACCCGCAAGATACCTAGGACCTTAATGGTTTACAATAAAGGAGCAAAGCCACTATGCCAGAAATCAACGATAATGAAAAGAGCAACAACACCCAGCAGTGAACAATATTTTTACTCACAAACCATACATGAATCAATATAAGACAGATCAACTGAGTAAGAAATTCTGAAAAACTATTTCTCAAAATGGCTAAACCATTCAAGTAAAAAATTAATGCAAGTCACCCAGTACAGAAGGCTACAAAAGGAAGTATTGAGATTCCCATTAAACAATCAAAAACTTAAAAGGATACAATGTTAGGCAAAAAGAAAGGATACCATAACTGTAGAATTTAAAATCTGGAATTCCCAAATATCTCAACCAAATGCCAAATTCAGTAAATGTGCATGCTAAAACCTGAACATTCTTCTTTTTAACTGCTTTTCTCTGCAGCACATTGACACTTTAGCAAACTGAAATGCCTTTCCTATCTGCACAGTCTCATGATTCTCTCCCTCTCTGGGCTGATGTCCCCCTCAGCTATTGAAGCCAGAAATTAGGCTTGATTAATGAACCTAGAAAGAACTCAATGCATTACTAACAATTGTGTCTATTACTGAAAGTACCAGCTTGAGGCTCTTAAAAGGAGAGAAAATGAGGAAGGGAGAGATTTTTGAAAGGTCTTATCGCCTACATTACAAATTCTATTTTGTTAAGTCTGATCCTTCAACAGAATAATCAAATTACATTCAGTCTTCTTAAAGCTGGGTATGGTCACATGTAATTTTCATGGTTTTGGGAGATTCCCCATGGAGATAAATAAAAAGTAGCATTAATATGCCCACTAAAAGATAAACACACAAACCACCCCCCCCAATGATAGTACTACAGTGTCCTTCTGCCAGATTCTTGTGTCCACCTGCACCTCTCCCTGCAGAGATCTAGCTGGCATTCACTACTGCCTCACCCAGGCAAAGGACGGGATGCTGAAAATCCATTAAGAAAAGCTTCCCGTTTTCTAGTCCTTCAAAACAGGATCGCCAACTGCTGACAACCCAAAGAAGAAAGAAAAAAAAAAAAAAAAAAAAAAAAAACAAAGACGGGGGGGGGGGGGGGGAGGAGGACTACCTGAGGCCTTCTACCAGAATGAGGGGTTAATCCAATCGGCAGAAAAGCTGAGCTCTATACCTTTTTAAAGGTCCTTTCTAGTGACACAACAGATCTAACGAAGAATTGCTGAGCCACATCATACTGGAAAATTTGTAAATGTTCCTCCTCGCTGTTACCAGGCTGGAAGAATTCTTTTTAATGCAATGCTGTGATGCACTGACACAGCTAACCTGATGGGTTTCACAGCTATGAAATGTGCCCTGCATCTATTTCTCTTCTAAGTCCCTAAAGACCAGGGGCAATGCTGACCCGTAATTACATTCAACGCTTGCTCTGCTCAAGATGCCATTTGATGCTGAAAAAGTAGTGGTTTAGCAACACCAGGCGGCTCTAGGATGCTAAAATAACAACGCCAACACTCAATTACGAACCCAGGTACTCGCTTGTAAGCTCTAGTGCCGCACAAGGAGCCACATTCAAAGCTCACGTCCCTTCAGGTTGAAGCTTATGATGCTTTCTGCTATGAACCCTCGCAAAGTTTCTAGTCTGCAAAACGGAATTACTTTTAAAGTCCCCTCGTCTGGACTCGCCTCTCCAGACGGGTTGGCGGCAAGGGGAAATAGGGACGGAGGACGGTTAAGCGTTCAAACAAAATTTTAAAACCTAAAAACCAATCCTGTTTTCAGAGGAGAAAGTAAGCGTTCACCAAACCGCCACCCGGCAAGCGAACATCCGATTTCCATTTGGAGAGAAAAATGTTAAAGAAGCCATACATACATTTCCCTGCCCAACAAAAGTGGCCTCTAAACTCCCCTGCCAAGGACACTGGGAGGAAACAGAGAAGCAGGACACAAGCTTGTACTTCTCAGAGGCGCGTGTGCGCGGCGGGCAGAACGCGCAAAGGCGAACACAACAGGGAAAAGGTGAACCGGAGGAACTGGGAGCCAGTGGCCGCAGGGTAGAACCGGCGAAGAAACCCAAGGTGCAGACGGAGGGGTGAGGGGGCGGGGAAGGGAGAGCCCGAGGCTCCAGGAGGAGAAGGGAGGGATCCTAGACGTTGCCCAGAAATCGCAGCAGCGGAGTAAAGTTAATACTTACTCAGTTTCGCAACTGCGCCGCCCCCGCAGGCCGCCCGCCCAGGCCGGCCGGGGCGCTGAGGACGCGACGGCGTCCGAAGCTCGGCGGCCGCCCAGCTCCTGTCCCGGCCGTGCCGCCCGGCGCGCCTCCCTCCGCCGCACTCGGCGGGCCGCACGCCCCGCA
>NW_024412407.1:22692441-22710022 GCF_014898765.1 Herpailurus yagouaroundi
CCGCAGGAGCCGCCCCCAGCGCCGCCGCCGCTGCCGCGGGCGGTCTAGCGAGGCTCGGCGAGGAGCGGGGCGGAGAGCGTTGTGCCGGACGGTGGAGTTGGCGGCCGGCTGGCTCCCGCGGCCGGTGCCTCTGGGCTGGGGGCCGGGCCGGGCTCGGGCACCCGGGCGGCTCCGCCCCTTCGCCGGGCCGCGGGTAGAGCGCGCGAGAGGAGCGGCGCGGGGGCGCCCCCCTCGGCCGGGCGCTCGGGTTACAGCCCCGGCTCTCCGGCTTCCCCGCCCGCTCCTTGCCGGTTCACTCGCGCCGTGAGAGACATTGTAACGGAACTGGGACGCCAGCGCTGCATTGTGGGAGCTTTTAAAGCGGCGGGGAGCGCGGCGCAGCCGCTCGGGCCCACCGGGCCAAGCTCACCCCGGCGCCCCTAGCTCGGCCCCGCCGCCGCTCGCCCCATCACACACCCCCGACCGCCGGGGCCTATGGACCAGAAAAGCCAGAAATGGTGAGGTGACCAGTGCCTACTGACTCTCACAGGAGCAAAATCTTCCAGAGCTCCGGGTGAGACTTGTAAAACTGCCCTCTACGGTCATGTCGGAAAGTAGGAGGCTTATTCTGCAGACGCTTAAAAAAGGAAAGAAAACAAAACAAAACCTTCCATCCTCCAAGGACTGGGTTTGAATTGCTTTTCATCTGGAGTGGCAGTGATTCAGCGACCCCCTTCTCAGCGGCAGGCAGTGACAGAGACAGGAGATGAAAAACACAGCGAATGAATCAGACGTGAGTAACCAAGTTTAGAAAGAGCTGGGCTCAGATTCAGAAAACTGCTCCCCCCCTCCCTGACCCTTAAATACAGCAAATCGTCGAGGAAGAAAACCAGTGCTTTCATCTGGAAATGCAGATATGTATGTGGTTCTCCCTATCCCACCTTTTTTTTTTTTTTTTTTTTTTTTAAATGGCACGCAATTACTCTAGCCACTGGACAAAATTCAGTCTTTGGTCCAGGCTTGTGCTCACACATGCCCACAACTCAGCAACAGCTATTAATTTGGAGGGAGATGGAGTGAAGATAATACAAGAAAACATTCCAAGATACAAGAAAACATTCTAATTATAAAATGCCCCTTTTAATTCTCCAGACAGTTTTCTTTCTTTCTTTTTTTTTTTTAAACCAAAACAAGGATATTAAATTTGAAGCACAACTTGGTACAGCTTCTCTTACCAAAGACCTGATTTGTTTTGTTTTGAGTTTGTGTTTGTGTTTGTAAGTCTTTTGTTTCTTCCTCTTGTTTTTTGACCTTTAGTTATTGCACAGCCCATTAGTTCCTTTGCCTTTGAGGTGAACTGAGGAGAAAGAGAGATCAGTGAGACTCAAATTTGGCTGATAAACATTTGGAGGATTTGTGGACAAGGAGAGTTCTCTAGGATTCAAATGCAAACTCTGAGGGAATTTTATTTAAGGTGATTCCTTAGGGCATGGATCCTCTTCTCAAGAGGACTTTTCCAGACTTAACGTTAACATTTCCTAAACTCTCATTCCCTTGTCAACCTTTCACTCCACTGAACAACATCAGTCACCCACCTAATTGCCAAATCTAATGGAAAAATTTAATCCGCATTTTGTTATGCCCTTTGTGGCATTTGCCAATTTTGACCTCTTCCTTCCTTGAACTTTCCTCCCCCCACCCTTTTTTGTTGTTGTTGATAGTCCTCCCTTTTTGGTGGAGGTCTTGAAACAGGGGTGAGTGATAGCTGGCAGAAGTGTGGCTATTGTTAAACTAGGATTCAGGATCTTACTGAAGGACATATCTTTTATCTTTCTGTAAGGGGAATGGAAGTAGAAGAAGAACCTTAATCTAGTTTCTGTTGGTCACCAGTAGCGTCCTGACCTCAATTTTATCACACATCCAGAGGTGAACAGTGGACTGGCTTATGACAACCGACTTTCACATGACTAGCATTTAAATCAGGATGAAGTTGACTGTGATAGTCTAACCATGACCAATATTTAGGATAAACACTTAGTAGGCTCCAGGTACATGATGAAGTATCCCCGCCTCCAAACCAGCGTGTGTCTTACTGATGGTGCCAGAGTCAAGTGAATTTATCTCTGTCCAGTCCTGAATCAACCCAGAAAAATCTCTTCTCTACCTCAACCCCATATGGTTAATACATTTTTTCTTCAGTGTAGAGTGCAATTTGTTTTAAGCTTTCTTAGCTATAATCACATCCCTGTTAAGCTTTCCTGAGATCATACCAAATGTCCTTGACAGGATTTTGTAAACAACTCTTATTTCTGGTTTCTAATATATTCCCCAAAAGTAATCTACCTAGAATCAGTGAGTATTCATGCACCTTAAGCCCTGTGACATAATCAGATTTGACTTTCAGGAAAATAATCTGAGAGGGTAGATTCAGAAAAGAGGAGAATCCCAAGAAAGATTTGTGAAGGGGGAGGGGGACACCATCTAGAGATATATTACTGTGTATTATTATTTTCCTATTGCTACTAAAAAAGTTACCACAAATTTAGTGGCTAAAATCAAGAATGTGTTATCTTGCAGTTCTGGAGGTCAGAAATTCTAAAGTCAAGGTGTGGGCTGTGTTCCATCTGGAGTCTCTAGGGGAGAATCCATTGCTTTGTTTTTTCTAGTTTGTAGATGCTATCTGATTTCCTTGGCTTGTGGCCTCTTCCTCCGTATTTAAGGCAATAGCATACATATCATCTTCAAATCTGTCTCTCTTCTTGTGACCTCTGCTTCATGGTTAGGGGCTATCTTTTTCTCTAAGGTAGGCAAAGAAAATAGGAATTGATGTAGATACATTTCTAGCCATATATGTTACAAACTGAATTGAACCGGATTATTTGTAGGAAGAGATGAGTGTTTTAATTATTAGTCACAGCATCACAGGGATAACTTATTTGACTGTAAAATTGCTGAAGTGGTGACCCATTAGTCCAGCTAAACCTATATCCGTCCTGGTCATTCGTGTAACTGAAACCCAAGGTGTAAACACACTCAGAAAACCAGGTTCAGATCTGCACTTTCTGGGGATAATTCCCTTTCTCTGGAAATGCCTGGCAACTCTTTTTTATGGTGTCTAGTAGACTCATATTGCCAAGTTTGAGAAACATGTGTCTAGACCAACATTTCCCAAACTGGCCTACCAGGGAACATCATCCTGTAAGATGGGATGCGGGGAAGACAGTTGCTCCATGCTTGGATATAAGGTCCATAGAACACAGTTGTGATTACAGTTTAGGCCAACCAAGAACCTTGTCAGTGGGACAGATCCATCAAGGACAGAGTGTTGGGAAATTCTTTCATGAGGAAGTCTAAGGGAGAAACAAACATTTTGTCACAACAAATAGGTATGTGTGCTGGCAGGAATAAATTATGGTCTTATGATTATAACTTATTTTTTTTATTATCTATCCCCACCTTTCCTTCTTTTTCTCTTCTTCTTTCCCTAACTCTATGTTTCACCCAGACTACTTACAGCTTCATAACCTCTCAAATGGTGGCTCAGGACCACTTCTTATTCTTTCCCACATCACCTTGAAATTGCCTGTGTACCTTTAAAAACATTTTTTTAATGTTTATTTTCTGAGAGAGAGAGAGACAGAGTGTGAGCAGGGGAGGGACAGAGAGAGAGGGAGACACAGAATCTGAAGCAGGCTCCAGGCTCCCAGGTGTCAGCACAGAGCCCAACGTGGGGCTCAAACTCATGAACTGTGAGATGATGACCTGAGCCAAAGTCGGACGTTCAACCGACTGAGCCACCCAGGCGCCCCGAAATTGCCTGTTTACTTTTACAGCCATTCCTATCCTCCCCTAACGTCACCTCTACCTGCTTTGTAAAGCCAGGAACTATGTTGTATTTATCACTGTATTCCCCATGCCTGATACAGGGCCTGGCTCAGGCTGGAAGCTCAATTAATATTAGTTGAAATAACAATTAAATGAATGAGTGACAATATAAATGGAACAAACTCCGGGCACCTGGGTGGCTCAGTCAGTTGAGCGTCTGACTTCGGCTCAGGTCATGATCTCACAGGTTCATGAGTTCAGGCCCGGCGTCAGGCTCTGTGCTAACAGCTCAGAGCCTGCAGCCTGTTTCAGATTCTGTGTCTCCCTCTCTCTACCCCTTCCCCATTCAGGCTCTGTCTCTCCTCTGTCTCTCAAAAATGAATAAACGTTAAAAAAAATTTTTTTTAATAAAAAAAATAAATGGAACAAACTCATGCCACTTACTCACCTGTTATACTTGTCTTTAATTAATAAACATTTTGAAAAATGTAATAAACTGTGGTATTGTGCTAGGTTCTGAGATTATAAAAATTAATATGACATAATCTCAGCCTTCCATGACCTCACAGTTCATCTAAGGAAACACATACTTAAAAAGAAAATAAGGCAGGTAATACTAGTTGCCTATCTCATTTCCTTTCTTCCTTTTGCTCTTAGTAACAGAAATCTGATTTTGTGCCCAGTGAAAAATTTCATTTCATAACCTTCCTTGCAGAAGGCAATGGTATGTGGATGGGAGGTATTGTATGGAACTCCTTATTTGTGTACCTGGTGGTAAGTTACTAGCAGGGCTGACTCAAGCCCTATGATTGCTTGGAATATGATTGATATAGCTGGAGTTACAGCAGCAATCTTGTGACATCAATGCTACCTGGAAGCTCAAAGTCATATGCTAAAATTTGTACAAATGGGGTCATTTATTCAGCCTACCACTATTACTGATAAATTTGGAAGGAAAAGGAAAACAGTCACCTTTTCTCTTCAGTATGTATATATGGAAAGCAAGTAAATATGGTGTTCTTTCCCATTCTTAATGAAAAACCTGTATACATACTGAAATAAGGTAAAGATATGTAAATATTGTGATTTATTTGACCAACATAAAGGGGCTTTTTAGAAACAAAGCACAGTTCTCAGATCTGTAGGAATTTTTAATTTCATGATATTTTCTTCTTAAAAAAAAAAAAAAAGATTAGTTACCAAGTCATAAACAACCCCTTAAGCAACCCTCCAATAACTTGATGGGGAGGAGAGTGATGACCAGTATATTTTGTTAAGCAATGAAGTACAGTATGGAATTAAAATACAACATAAGCTATAAATGGGAATTGTAACTTGCTATACCAAAAGGAATACATGCAAATATATTCAGAAATAGTATTTAAAATATGATTGGGTCCTATTTATGTAGAAGTTTTTTGAGAGGATAATCCCATGAAAATGAAAAAGTCTTGATATTTTTTACTATAGGCTAGAAGAATGAATTTAATCAGCTGAGATTAACTATAGGGGGCTCTCTACAAGAGCCTATATTAGGATCAGTATATTGGGGGAAAACAGTGAATGCAGTACCTGGTGTTATGAGGTTGCATCTTTGTAAATACATGAAGTAAAATCTGGTCTGTCTGGACTTCTTTCAACCTGAATACTACTCACCACTCTTCCTATACTTGTGCAATACTATAATTGAGGTATATAATGATGACCTAAAATGACTTCTGAATCATAGCAGAAAGATTAAATTATCTTCTGCTTTGCCTGCATATATTTAATTATATTTTTATTAATTGCAAGCTGGAAATTTGATCTGTTTTATAACACTGCTAGATTAACCAGAACCTGCTAATCTGGGACCCAACCATCCACAATCCAGAACTTATAGTTCATGGGAAGAAAAAACCCAACAAGTGATTAAAAGTGTAAGATTTATATGATCACAGCAAGAATAATCATTACAAATTAACTTAAAATCATCCAGCCACATTTTTAAGAATTACAACAAGTGTATTGGTTTAATAAATGCTACATAGATAATTTTTAAAATAGGTATAAAAATTAATGTTCTATAGTAAGAGAAAAAGTAGAGTATGAATAAATAAGTCTTCAGTTTGTATTTGATAGAATGTGGTCTGTTAGTGTCTACAAGAGAGCAGATATTAGGTATAGGCCTAGAAATAGTATAAATTGAGTTGGGTTATATGTCCAGATTTGGTTTAGGGTCCTGTTAAGTTGCTCCTTATTTTATTTTTGGTTTTCCCAGAGGTGTATTATTCTGGTGCCAATAAAGGACCTCCAATAAATACATGGAATAAGTATGTATCTGAGGTAGGGTTACATAAGTGGAGCCTGAGACAGGGATTCTGGTGCAAGTGAATTATTGGGAGCATGTCTCAGGAGAGGGGATGTGAGGGAGGTTGCATGGTGTGGGGGGAATAAAGCTAAGTAAGGTTATGGTCTCAGCTGGAGACCAGCTTCAGCCTGATTCTATGGGGAATCTAAAGAAGGAATTGTGCCACAGAGTTGGCCATTTGGGGCAGGAAGCTGGCCTTTTGCACCCCATTATCAGTTACTCATTAGCTGAAGGTTGGTGGTAACTCCCAAGGCAAGGCACTTTCTGTTCTCCCAAAGGTAATCTCTGAGAGGAGGGCAACTACTAGCAGCCAACACTTACACAGTAACTAGGGATGCAAGTACCAGTCCAAGAAGGGGATCTGGGCAGGGCACCAAGAGTATCCACTACATGTTGTATATAGGTTAGAGGCCCAGAACAACCCTTAATGATCCCGTAACAACTGAAGCATACTACTAAAAGCACTACAGAGGTGGAACAACATGTTTGACCTTGTTTCTAAAGGAAAAACGTTCAGAGCACAACTAAGGATGCAAGGAACATACCTTCTTTCCTGGCATGGGCTCTCCTCTCACCCTTTGTGTCAAGCAGTGGTAGTAATGGCAGCTTCAGGGACTGAGGCAAGGTGCCCATCAGGGAAGGAACTAAGGATGTTAGGAAAATTTAGTATCAATCCAGAGAGGCTGGGATGGCGGTAGGGGACTCTTGGGTTAAGGCTTATATCTGAGGTCAACTTGCCAGTCTCCCCCTTTCTTTTCTTCCAGTGGTCCTGAAAACATATGTACCTGCTTATCCTTCCTCTATCAATCCTGTTGCTGCCCACCAGGATTTCTATATCCCTTGACCTCCTCCAGAGCCCTACTTAACTTTCTCCAAACAGCTCTTCCACCATTCCTTGTATAACAAACATCCAACTTCAGCTTCTCTGACATTTTTTAATAGTTTGACAGCTAAATACGATGGTAGGTATGGGGAAAGGGAATAAAAATCCTTCCCATGCTCTCTCCTTTCTAGATTAGCCCAATTAGCCAAGCCCAGCATGGGTGCTACAGGTGGGTCTTTGGGAAAAACAAGCCCATGTATTTGATTCACTTGCATTTCAAGGGAGCACCCAGAAGCTGTTTTAGGAGGTGCTCGGTGAAGGTTCTGGGATGCAGTGTGGGAGTGTAAGTAGACAACTCCAGAAGAGATACAGGAGTGAGCAGGTGGTACAGGAAGAGGGACAAGGCAGTGCATACTGTTCCTCTAGAAAACTCAGGGACTTCCTTCTCTTCCCTCCTGGCCCTTTATCCCCACTCTTCCCTCTCCTGGCCCTACCTTCCACTGAAGACACCATTTTAGACTAATGAAAGATACATTGACAACTGAGAATATGTCCGTTTGGAGCAGGAGTAGGAAGATACTGGCTACTATAGGCTCTGAAGGAAGGAAGGAAAATCATAATTTTTTTGCTAATCTGGGAATGGAAGAGACATTACTGGGGTGGAAATAAATGACTCAAAGAACTACTGATTTTGAAATTGTAAATACTCCCACTTTGGCTTGAATCAGAACATTTCCTAATACTAAAATAAGCTAGGGGTTGGGGTTGGCCTCTGGAAGTACAGTCCATGTAGATGCTGTATGGCACAGTGGAAGGTAGGAGGTGGGGCTGGTTAAGACATCAATGGTATAATCATCCCATGCCTGACATTTTCTAAGAGAGACTCTTCCCTTCCTCCTGGAGATCCCAGTCTTCCTGACCCGTATGGGTGGCAAGTCAATCCATTTAAATAAAAGAACTTTAAAAGAACTCTAATGCCCTTTTCTCAGAGATTTTGGAAAGATGCCAAGACAGATCTTAGGTTCAAGTCCTAACTGCTTCTTATTACCTGGGTGACCATAGTCACATTGTTCAGGGTCTTGGACCTTAGTTTTCTTATCTCAAAAATAAATAAATAAAAATTAAAAAAAATAAGAGATAGGAGAGGAGAGAATGATAGTAGTAGCACAAAAAGAGTTATTGTGATTAACTAGAATAGTGTGTGTACAACATTCAGCACAGTGCCTGGTTATGTAAGTGGTGTTATTATCTGCAGGCACTTAGGTGAGAAGGTACTTCCAGCAAAGCCAATAACTATAATTTATTGTTTCAGGATACTCTGTGCCAGAGTGTTCTAAATGCTTCTCATATATTAACTTTAATACAACAACTTTATCAGGTAGGTACTATTATTACACCCATTTTGTAGATTAGGAAGTCAAAGCAGAGAGAGATTAAGTAATATACCCAAGATTCCATTGTTGGATAATGGCATAGCTGGGGTTCAGACCCAGGAAGTATGGCTTCAAAATCTATAGTCTTTACCCGTACAATATGTAATCAAAGAGTGGGCAAGAATTAAAAATAGCAGAGAGAATTAAGCATAGAATTGGCACAAATTCAAGGTGTAAAAATCAGAATGGAATCACAAATTGAGATCTAGGTTAAGCAGGTTCCTTTCATCCAGAATGTGCTGAGGAGAATGGGTGGGGAGTGAAGATTGGGCAGACCCCACAGCATTAAAACCTCCTCATCATGTACTGTTTATCTAGCAAAATAAGTTAGCATACTACTTTAAGATTGATAAGTTTCCAAGTCAATATATAAGCAAATCGAGAAAATAACCCACAGATAACCATGACTAAGGTAACCATGTGCATTTTATTTTATTTTATTTTTTTATTTATTTATTTTTAACGTTTATTTATTTTTGAGACAGAGAGAGACAGAGCATGAATGGGGGAGGGTCAGAGAGAGGGAGACACAGAATCTGAAACAGGCTCCAGGCTCTGAGCTGTCAGCACAGAGCCCGACGCGGGGCTCGAACTCACGGAGTGTGAGATCGTGACCTGAGCCGAAGTCGGCCGCTTGACCGACTGAGCCACCCAGGCGCCCCACCATGTGCATTTTAAAGGGCATTCCTGGTTGTATGTGTCTTTTACTAGGTAAAGGACCATCCTAAGAAATGACCCAGTGAGTGCTAGTTCTACTGCTTAAATCAGCTTTGTCACCCTGGGCAAGTCCTTTTACTTTCTGGGACCTCTGTAAGATAGAAGTATGAGCTGCCAATGGTTTTTGGAACCCCAGCATTGACTGGCAGATCTGGCTGCCAAGTGGGAGTCCCCTTTCCCTCTTCTACTGTTCCCTATTTATCCCCCATGTGTGTTTATTGCGAAACACTTCATTCCAGGTGGGACTGCATTGTTCTTATAGCAAGGGCTTACAAAATTACCTCCAATATCACATGTAGCTCTAACATTCTGAATATATGAATCATAAATAATTGATTCCATTGAAAGAGAGGAGACATGGCAGAATAGGCTTGTTTCTGCTTCTAATAATGACCCAAATAGCAGTTTAAAATCCAGCTAAGGGGCGCCTGGGTGGTGCAGTCGGTTAAGCGTCTGACTTCAGCCAGGTCACGATCTTGTGGTCCGTGAGTTCGAGCCCCGCGTCAGGCTCTGGGCTGATGGCTCGGAGCCTGGAGCCTGTTTCCGATTCTGTGTCTCCCTCTCTCTCTGCCCCTCCCCCGTTCATGCTCTGTCTCTCTCTGTCCCAAAAATAAATAAACGTTGAAAAAAATAAAATAAAATAAAATCCAGCTAAAAAAATCCAGAAAAAAAATTTTAGGTGAGGCTTTAAAATAGATTTGCACCAGAAACATAATATCAAGTCAACCTAATTCTATTATATAGTTTTTACTTTGTCCTGTGACTTCACTCTGAGCATTCAATTTATATATCAATTTCTGAGCATTAGTTTTCAAAACAGTCATTGTCCTGTGAGGTCTATGAACCACTGGAGCTTTATAAGAAATAAATGAACAAAGGGTAGATACCCTAAGAAGAAATAGCCTCATGTTACTTGTTGCCCTTAAAACTGGGAAGTCCAAGTACTAATAGGGGTCATGACAGCATGTCAAACTGTAGAAAAACTGCACAATAATCCAGTGATTCTAGATGGAAGTAATCAATTCAGCTTTGTAGTTTCAGAGAGTAAAGAAAGGGAAATCTTTTTTATTCTCCTCAGGGCAGAGACATTTTCTGTTTTCTGTTTTTGTGTTTTAATTTTAGCACCTTATGTTCTCTAGGGAAATGTTGGTTAAAACAAAAACTATGTACTAGAACCCAAGTGTCAGAAATTGATCAAAGATGGAGTAACATGTCAGTCTCTCTTCTCTTGTAATAAGAGTAATCATGATTGTACTGTGGGTGGGGGTGGGGTCTTTGTAGGTTAGGGTTCTAGGCCTGTCTGGTCATTTTATGCAGGAGCAAATGAGAGAGTTATTAGGAAAAAAATCTGTCACAAAAACAGATACTCAGATCAATGGAACAGAATAGAGAACCCAGAAATGGACCCACAAAATATATGGCCAACTAATCTTTGGCAAAGCAAGAAAGAATATCCAGTGGAATGAGAGTCTCATCAGGGGCGCCTGGGTGGCTCAGTCAGTTAAGCGTCCGACTTTGGCTCAGGTCATGATCTCGCGGTTTGTGAGTTCAAGCCCCACGTCGGGCTCTGTGCTGACAGCTCAGAGCCTGGAGCCTGTTTCAGATTCTGTGTCTCCCTCTCTCTCTGACCCTCCCCCGTTCATGCTCTGTCTCTCTCTGTCTCAAAAATAAATAAACGTTAAAAAAAAATTAAAAAAAAAAAAAAAAAACAAGAGTCTCTTCAGCAAGTGGTACTGGGAAAACTGGACAGCGACATTGCAGAAGAATGAACCTGGACTACTTTCTTACGCCATACACAAAAAGAAACTCAAAATGGATGAAAGACCTAAATGTAAGACAGGAAGCCATCAAAATCCTTGAGGAGAAAGCAGGCAAAAACCTCTTTGATCTTTCCCGCAGCAATTTCCTACTCAACACGTCTCTGGAGGCAAGAGAAACAAAAGCAAAAATGAACTACTGGGACCTCATCAAAGTAAAAAGCTTCTGCACAGCAAAGGAAACAATCAGCAAAACTAAAAGGCAACCGACAGAATGGGAGAAGATATTTGCAAACGACATATTGGATAAAGGGTTAGTATCCAAAATCTATAAAGAACTTATCAAACTCAACACCCAAAGTACAAATAATCCAGTGAAGAAATGGGCAAAAGACATGAATAGACACTTCTCCAAAGAAGACATCCAGATGGCCAACCGACACATGAAAACATGCTCAACATCACTCATCATCTGGGAAATACAAATCAAAACCACACTTAGATACCACCTCACACCTGTCAGAATGGCTAACATTAACAACTCAGGCAACAACAGATGTTGGCGAGGATGCAGAGAAAGAGGATCTCTTTTGCACTGCTGGTGGGAGCCATCCACTCTGGAAAACAGTATGGAGGTTCCTCAAAAAACTAAAAATAGAACTATCTTATGACCCACCAATTGCACCACTAGATATTTATCCAAGGGATACAGGTATGCTATTTCAAAGGGACACCTGCACCCCCATGTTTATAGCAGCACTATCAACAATAGCGAAAGTATGGAAAGAGCCCAAATGTCCATCGATGGATGAATGGATATACATATATATATATGTATATATATACGCACATACACACACACACACACACATATACAGTGGAGTATTGGCAATCAAAAAGAATGAAATCTTACCATTTGCAACTATGTGGATGGAACTAGAGGGTATTATGCTAGGCGAAATTAGAGAAAGACAAAAAATCATATGACTTTACTCATATGAGGACTTTAAGATACAAAACAGATGAACACAAGGGAAGGGAAGCAAAAATCATATAAAAACAGGGAGAGGGACAAAACATAAGAGACTCTTAAGTATGGGGAATGAACAGAGGGTTACTGGAGGGGTTGTGGAAAGGGAGATGGGCTAAATGGGTAAGGGGCATTAAGGAATCTATTCCTGAAATCATTGTTGCGCTATATGCTAACTTGGATGTAAATTAAAAAAATAAATGAAAGAAGAAAAAGGAAAGGAAAGGAAAAAAAAGAAAAGAGAAAAGAAAATAAAAGAAAGATCAAGTAAAAATAAGCAAAACAAGACAAAATGGAATTAAAATTCCATACCTGGGCAATTAACACCCATTCCAGGGTGCTGTGCAACAAAGGAAACCAGTGGAGACCCTGTGGCATCATTCAAAGCAGGTGATTTTAATTAATCACTTCTTTCTAGTAGGCTGAAGTTGGAAAAGGAAGTGGTGATTTGGAAGAGAGACTGTTTTACACATAACTGTTTTACTGTGAGAGCTCAAGGACATCCTTAGGATATATTTTAGAGATAGTGCAGAATTCACATGAATGATTAAAATTCAAATTTCTAAGATTGAAAGTAGACTATAGATAGATGATTCCCAAATTTAATATAGGCAGGAAAGAAGATGCGTTGGGAAGTAACAGGTTTGGAAGACCTTTGAAAGGCTTTAGGTACTGAATTATAATCCTCATAGGCCATGGACAACATCCTGGAGCTCTTTTCTCTGCTTTTAAACCTATTCTCCACCAGACAGTTCAGTAGTTACTATGCAAGTAAGAGGTGCCTGCGTGAGTCTTTTTTGTTAGGTATATAAATGCACTTTTCAGAACTCTCTTCAGATACTTGAGTCTGACTGAGTGAGGACAGTTATAAGATACGATAGAATATTTGAGAATGAAACATGTTGAAGCCTTCTAATGCTGTTTGTCTGTTTTAACTTGTTTTCTTCCTGGCTATCATAACCCCCCTTTTGAAGGCAAGAAGCACTATACATGCTTCAGGCAAACTGAGAAGTGTGTGGATCAGCATTAGAATCAGGATGGTGGTGCTGTTTTAGGGCAATTTATTTAATCTGTTTGGGTCTCAGTTTCTGCATGTGTAAAAAGAGATGACCGTAATTAATATTTATCAAATAGAGTGGTTGAATGGTTAACTGTGTCTGACCTAGCATAGGCTGCAGTTCAAGTTCGCTATTATGCTTAATCTTTCTACTGAAACCAGAAGTTTGGGGTTGGAGGCCTGACTGTACAATGAGATGTTCTCTCAAATGATGTCTTATGGTGGGATAAGGACTCAGGTGTGAGACCAGAAACCTAGCCTCTCAAGAGTGGAAAAGAGAAGACCTGATGCCCTGGTGATGAATCAGAAATGAGGACCAGTACCAGCTGCAGATTTTAGCCCCCAGGTGGGTGAATATTAGACGAAAAGTTTCTTCCTATACTTGTTTTGTTTTTGGTCCATCCTACTGATAAACATCCTTACCAAGAACTTAACTATGGCGAATGAAAATACTGGAAAACCAGGCCTCTGAAATGTCATTGCTTTTCTTTTTTTAAATCAGTCTTTTATTTAAAATCTGAGCCTAGACCTGACGTTATTGTTGTGAGTGAGAGTTCTGTGTGGCAAGGCAGAGGCTGAGCAGGAGGGTGACATTTGAAGGCTTTTCATAGTGTTGATTTTGAATGCCTGTTTGTCACTTTGTAAAGTTGGCTTAGGGTAGTCAGGTTGAATCGGAAAATCTTAAGAGTCACTTGGCAGCTTTTTAAAAACTTTTTAGAGCTGGGCACAGAATTTCATAGACTCACCCCCATCCAAGCAGCCTCCAGCAGAAGAAAGCAGAGCAGCTGTGAGCGATCTGTTCAGAGCAGTATTGCATAGGCATGAAGCAGTGTGCTCCATCTTTAAGTAATTCAAGACTGCCAGTAAAGTTCCCTGTCATGGCACAACTGAAGCTGAAAAAATTTGAATTACAGCCTGTCGAGCTGGAAGGGATTTTAGAGCTCATCTCATCCAATCCCTTCAATTTCCAGGTGAGGAATCAAATCCAGAGATGTCTAGGGACCTGCTCAAGATAATGCAGCTAATTAGGCTCAAAGTTAAGACTCCAGGCAGAATGCAAACAAACATTTTGTATTTAACCCCCCCCCCCGTCATTTCTGTCCCTTGTTTTGTCAACCTGTATCCCTCTGAAAAATAGTTAATGCAGCAGCAGGCTGGAATAAGAGAAATTTGTGAGCAAAATTGTGCCAGCATGTTTAAGATTGTATTAATATTCTCTGAAACCACAAAAAAACCATTTGATTGAATAGTTTGCAACCAATTTGAGAATCTATGTTTATTTTCAAAGTGTGCTTTCATTTTCAGAAGTTAAAGAAATCTTTGTTCCATGTTCAGGCTTTAATGGCTGGGCTTCTGATGCCCGTGGTGATGGTTCATTGTTGCTGATGCCACTGTTAGAACAAGTACTGTTCAAAAACAATTTGAGGCTTGGGCTTTTTGGAGGAGCTCAATGTCATGTCTTTCTGATTATAGTACGTGCAGTTGTCAAGTGAGAGAAACCAGTGTCTCTTGGTGAGTTCTGCAATCAATGGGCTTTGAGCAGTCAATCAGGCTCACAGAGAACAGCCCTTCACTGTATTTAAGACACAGGACTTACCCCAGATAAAGTTGTCTGAAATTGCCTTTTTACCTAAAATCAAGCATCTTCAGAGGTCATATTATAAGCAATAGGGGAACTATTAAGTTGTACCGGAATAGAACAGCTATCCCAAAACAAAACAAATGTGTACTTGAAAGACACAAAGAGGCTTATACTAGGTATATTTGTAAGGGTCCTGTTCAGATGTGTCTTTTCTGCCATGAAGATTCTTCTGATACACATTTTGATAGGTTTTCCTTTTCTTGATTTTAAATTATGAACTTTCCTTGTGCCAATTAAAGAAAACTGAAATAGAAGTCAGTTACTCCCTAAATTCCTCTCAGCCTGTGGACATTCTTTTTCCACACTCTGTCGCTTATACACTGCCTCTCCAAACCTGAGACCTTCTTTGCAGTAAGTAAGCAAATTCCTGGAGGTTGGACCAGAGAAAACTCTATCCCAAGTTGTTCTCATCCTTCCTCCGGAGAGATCCTGCATATGTCTGTGTTCATTCCTCTTCCTACCCTCAATTTTGTCTTTCCCTCTGCTTATCTCTTTCTTGATGTATTCCTGTAGATGTGGAGACATGAGACTTTACCTCCCTTTCCAACTCTCACCTGATTACTTTACAGAACACTGTCCTCCTACACCTGTTTAGTATTTTCTTTCTCCCATTTTCTTCCAAAAATCTACCTGTATGCATGACTGATAAACACATTCATTTTGCTTGAGGTAAGCTTTGGAGGAAAATCAAACTAAAGAGCCACTACCAGAACACTTTTGAAAGTTCACTTTGACTTTACATGAAAGTGTTCATTTCCCACTTCCCACCACATCCTTCTCTACTTAAACTTAATTTCCTTATTAAAAATATTTTTAAAAATTATTTTTAGCTAACATTCCATTTTGAGTGCCACAGGGCAGTATTGTCTTCCACTACTTTTCACTACAGATATACCACAGGAGGTAAATGAGCCCCTTTGAAATAATTTTGGAACCTGGCCATTTTTAGAACATTGTTTCTTTGAGAAAATGAATTCCCAGCTTTTAGAACATGATTTATTTTAAGTTGGGTATTTCCTCTGTGTGTTTGATAACAAAAATCTTTTTGATGTGGTAACATAAAATCAGAGGGACCTGCCTTGGTTTTTACCTTGTTGAATACTCTCATAATAGAAAAAAAAATAATGTGTTTGTTATATTCTTTTATGTTTGTGTAACATTCTGGAGGCCTTGCAATGTACAGTGTTGTTTTTTACATAATTTTTAACAATCAGAGAGTCTATGGGGCTGCAGTTGCCTGCCGCTTCTGTTCTTCCCCTCTTCCTGGTGGAGAGTCTCCCTTGTAGCTCTGTGTGGCTGTGTGACTGGATACTTGCCAATGGAATATGAGTACAAGTGATTTAAGGAACTTCTACTTTATCTGCTTAAGAGGATATCCCTGGCTGGAGACTCCCTGGCTTTCCCCTGTTTAGTCAGCTGGAATGGCGACGACCAGACCAGCCCCGCAAGCCAACTGTTGATGGCAGAGCTGCTGCCAGCCTTGGTCTCCAACGACTGACTGGAGCAGAGCTGCCCACCAAGCTGGAATGCTTATCTTGCACTGTTAACTGGGAGACAAATAAACTTCATTGTTCTTTGAACCACTGAGTTTGGGGGCTTTCTTTCTTACAGTGGCTTAGCCTACTCTATAATACTACTACAGAAATTATTTTACAAGATGTCTGTTGTGAAGTCTTTTACCTCAATATAGAGAATAATCAAACTATATAAGCAAAAAATCATTTTCTTCAGAAAACAAAGCTCTAGACATTTTCAACTGTTTTTCCTTTGATTCTGTTAGTGAATTGCTCTATACATTAATGTTAATAAGGCTAACTTAATCTTCCATTCAGACATAAAAATCTGTTTACCAAAGTCAGATATATTTTCCAAAGAATTGTTATTTGAAAGGAGTAGTATGTTCTAGCCTTCATTACATCTGTTAAAGGAAAATGAGTAAAAGAATACCCATTTCAGAAGCACATTTCTTTGATATAGTATCCTCTGATAATCCCGTTTTAATTAGGGCCAAATTCTGCTTATGATCAAATGTATTCCTAAAAAACAAGATTCTTCAGGGTTCACTCTGTAATACAATAATGAAAAACAACATAAAGCGAGGTTAACATCATCAACTTTCCAAATAAATAAATAAATTGGACAGAGGGTAGAATCGCACAGACCTGTTCATGGTTTGTTTTTTTTTTGTTTTTTGTTTTTTGGTTTTTTTTAATTTTATCAGATTTTTTTTTATTTATATATGAAATTTATTGTCAAATTGGTTTCCATACAACACCCAGTGCTCATCCCAAAAGGTGCCCTCCTCAATACCCATCACCCACCCTCTCCTCCCTCCCACCCCCCATCAACCCTCAGTTTGCTCTCAGTTCTCAACAGTCTCTTATGCTTTGGCTCTCTCCCACTCTAACCTCTTTTTTTTTTTTCCTTCCCCTCCCCCATGGGTTCCTGTTAAGTTTCTCAGGATCCACATAAGAGTGAAACCATATGGTATCTGTCTTTCTCTGTATGGCTTATTTCACTTAGCATCACACTCTCCAGTTCCATCCACGTTGCTACAAAAGGCCATATTTCATTTTTTCTCATTGCCACGTAGTATTCCATAGTGTATATAAACCACAATTTCTTTATCCATTCATCAGTTGATGGACATTTAGGCTCTTTCCATAATTTGGCTATTGTTGAGAGTGCTGCTATGAACATTGGGGTACAAGTGCCCCTATGCATCAGTACTCCTGTGTCCCTTGGATAAATTCCTAGCAGTGCTATTGCTGGGTCATAGGGTAGGTCTATTTTTAATTTTCTGAGGAACCTCCACACTGCTTTCCAGAGCGGCTGCACCAATTTGCATTCCCACCAACAGTGCAAGAGGGTTCCCGTTTCTCCACATCCTCTCCAGCATCTATAGTCTCCTGATTTGTTCATTTTGGCCACTCTGACTGGCGTGAGGTGATACCTGAGTGTGGTTTTG